>NC_057861.1:9830000-10138214 GCF_019393635.1 Dromiciops gliroides | reverse complement strand
CAGTCGGGGAGATGGAAGAGCTGGGGGTCCCGGGGAGAGGAAGGGGCAGTTGGGGGATGGGGGCTCAGCGCGAGGGCCCCCCGGGGAGGAGGGGCTCGGAGGCGACCCCGCGGGAGGTACGTACCTGAGGGCCGGCCCGGTGCTCGGGGAGGCCGCTGGGGCTTCCGTGGTCGTCCGTGGGGCAAATGGGAGCAGGAGCTCGACGCCCACAGGTTCGGAGACGAACACGGGGAAAAAGGCAGCACCGCCGCCTCTGCCGCCACCGCCACAGACGGAACGAGCCGCCGAGCCTTCCGCTTCCGGTGGCTAGAGCGCCTAAGCCACGCCCATCCAAGTACCATAGAGAAGCAGACGGGAGGAGCGGCGCGCGCTGGGCCTTTCGGCTGCCCCCTTGTGGCCCCAAGTGCTCAGCTCAGGCGTCTGAGCGCCTCTACTTGTAAATCTCCCACCCCACTTAGGGCAGCGTGGCTTAGTGGATAGACCGTGGGCCTCTTAAGGACCCAGGTTCGACTCCCATCTCTGCCATCTGCTGCGCTGTATGAGTAGGAGCAAGTCATGTAACCGTAGAGCAGATGTGGTCAGCATGGGTAGAAATAAGAGGCCCAGGCAATGATAATATTATAACATTTATTGATCGACCGCAGAAGAAGGTACTTGTAGTTGGAGCTGTGCCTTGAAAGAAAATAGGGATTCTGAGAGGTGGAAGGTATTTTGTCTCACTTCCATCCCTGAGAATCCCTGATTTCCGGCAAGGCATTCTTCAATCAATTTTTATTGGACAGCCCTATTATTTCAATGGTGAAGGGAATTTCCACTGAGGGACTTCGTGGAGCAATGCAGATCAACACCTTTTCTGCAATTTATAGTCTTAGAGGCTTCTCATTTCTAAGTCTTAAGAAACTTGTCTGGAATTCTGAGAAGTTAGTCAAATCCACTCATTTAACAGATCCTTATCCAAGGCCCTCAGAGGTCAAGTGACTTGATTAGGGTCACAAAGAGTTAGGAAGGGATAGAGCTAGAGTTTGAACCCAAGTGCTTTGATGTGAAATCTAGCACTCTTTAATTTTATTTTTATCCCGAACTTAAAGATAAAAAAATAGTAATAATTAGCATTTCTGCAAATATATCAAAACACACAAAAAAGGTCTGTGTATGAAATTATGTTTTACATACACTTAAAAGTATACAGTCAATTTTATATTACTTTCAAAACTGACCTCCTCAACTGTGCTTCCTTCTGTTCTCTTTCATGTATTAAAAAAAAGTTTCCATGCTCATCTTTGTTGGCTATTGCTCATTTCCTCTATCTCAACTCTGCAATCAGCACTTTATTGCAATGTGCTCTACAGATATCTCATCTGATCCTCAAAACAACCTTGAGAGGTTGGTGCTATTATGAACCCTATTTTACAGAGGAAGCAACTGAGGCAGATAGAGATTAAGAGACTTGCCCAGGGTTACATAACTAGTAACCAGCTGAAGCTAGATTTGAACTCAGGTCTCCCTAACTCCAGATCAGTGTTCTAAATACAGCACTACCTAGCTTCCTCAAAAAAAGAAAAACTTTTAACAAGCAGTCAAGTAAAACAAATTCATACAATGACCACATACAAATATATCTTCATGTATCTACGTCTATATATCTGTCTGCAGCCTGAGTATGCATCCAGCATCCCTCTGTCAAGAGGAGGGTACTTCCTCATAGGTCCACTGGAGACATGGTTGGCCATTGTTTCCCTCAGAGTTCTTAGGTCTTTTCCTTTCATTGCAATGTTGTTGTCAATATATACTTTTGTTTTGTTCAGTTCACTGTGCATCAACTCCTACTTCTCTAAAAACATCTCTTTCATCATTTCTTAGAGCACAATCATATTCCATTACATTCATGGACTACTGTTTGTTCAGACATTCTCCTAATTGATGAATACTCTCAGGATTCAGAAGTTTGTTTTGTTGTTGGCTGTATCCTCATAGGTATTATCTCCCCTCCTGACCCTTTCTCACAATCCTACTTTATTTCCTTGTTTGATGTATTTTTTTCTTTTTTTTCAGGGCAATGAGGGTTAAGTGACTTGCCCAGGGTCACACAGCTAGTAAGTGTCAAAGTGTCTGAGGTCAAATTTGAACTCAGGTCCTCCTGAATCCAGGGCTGGTGCTTTATCCACTGCACCACCTAGCTGCCCCCGTTTTATATTTCTATAACAAACCAGGGGTGATGTATTTCTATACCAAATCCTCTTTTGTCTGATTCTCATAAAAGTTTCACCCAATATATCTTCCCTACCACTTCCTCCATGTTTGAAAATACTTGTCTTCTTTCTAGGTCTGTATGTTATCATTACTGCTTGCCTTCTCCTGTAAGTGAATGCATTGAATAAAGCAGGTATTAAATAAATATTTTAACTGATGAACAAATAAATCCTCATTTCTGTTAAAAAAAAATACTTGTCTTCTCATCCATCCCAATTATGAGAAGCGAGTTCTAGTTCTCCATTCTACAAGTATATTCCTTTCATTCTCCCTTATTTTTAGCCTCTTAAAACAGTCAAAACAAAACCAATCCAACCCCAAATTCCTGTTTTTCTTTTTAACTCCTTCAATGCCCTTTGAAGACATTACTTTTGAAGAGGGACTTGTTTGTTCTCCTTCATTAATATGTTAGTATTAAGTAAGGTCCCATCAATTGCTCCAATAAATTTACACTTTGCAGGGTAAGTTATTCTTGTTTGTAAACCAATATCTCTCGCTTTTTGGATACTGAATTCCTTGCTCTCCTTTGGTTTTTAGTAGATGCTGCCAGTTCTTGTATGATCCTGATTCTGGTTCTTTGGTACTTAAACTACTTCCTCAATGCTTGCAGTATGTTGTCTTTGATGTAGGAGCTCTTGATTTTGGCTATAATATTACTAGGACCTTTCCTTTTGGGGTTTCTTTCAGGTGGTAATCAGCAGATTCTTTCCATCTTCATCTTGCCTAATAAATCTGGGTAGTTTTCATTAGTGATTTCTTGAGATATAGTGATTGTCTTGATTGTTATTCAATTTGGAGTAAATTTCAGGTTTTTGCATGAGTAAGTAGATAAGTGAATGCTGGATGTTTGTCTCTCTCCAGGCTTCCAACTTGGATCATCTACCTCTGTCTCCCCACCTCCTTCCTAACTCTTCCTCTCCGTCACTGTGGAGCTTATTTTCAACAATAGTTGTACTCACTGGATCAAATTTTTGCTAATTTAACAGTCAAATGAGTTGGTCCTTTACTTAAGTAGAATTTAGTTATAAAGTAATGGAATCATCTCCCACAAAATCCAGTCATAGTTCTCTCAGTAACAAAACAAAACAAAAACCATCCTCATATACAGCTGTGATCTCATCAATTCAAGGTGCCCCGTGACCACATCCTTACATAGATTAATAAGAACTGGCATTGATACAGCATTGTTAGGTTTGTAAAGCATTTTACATGTTATCTCATTTGATCCTCACAACAACTCTGTGTGTTAGGTGCTATTTTTATCCTTATTTTATAGATAAGGAAACTGAGGCACTGTGGGGGTGAGGGGGGGAGTGACTTGCCCAAAGTCACACAGCTAATGTCAAAGGCAGGATTAGAATTTAGGTCTTCCTGACTCCAGGTACTTCACTCTATCCACTTTGCCACCCAGCTATCTCTACCTCTAAGTTAGAATTCCCCTCTACAACAAGGAAAAGCTGAAGGAAAGTGGAGGTGTTTGCAGTGAAGCTAGTTTAGGTTTCATGCCAGGACAGATCTCCTGACAATGAGGCTTATCCTACAATGAGCTGCCTGGAGAGTTGATTGGTTCCTTGGGAGGTCTTCCGGTAGAGGCCGTACAACCACTTGTCAGGTATGTCATAGTGTGGATTCCTTTTCCAGTATGAGCTGGACCAGGAGGCCTCCGAGGTCCTTCCAACCCTCAAACCGTGATGCTGACAAGTCTTTATCCAGCCCTTGCTTGAAGATACCCCCAGTCCCAAGACTTTAATTGTAAGGAGGAAGTTGTGCCTGACATAATTCCTCCTCTGCCTCTTTGAAGCTCCCCCTTCCCCTCCACAGTTCCTGGTTCTGCCCTCTAGGCCCAAGAAGAGCAAGGTAATCCATCCAGGTGATAGCCCTTCGGCAAGAGCTTTCAAGTCTTCCCTTCCCCAGATTCTACGCTCCTTTGGGAGAAAGAGGCTAGCCCCCATTATTATCCCACTGTGCCCTCTGCCCAGGCCTCTCACTGGACAACTCCAACCCTGTCTGTCTCCATTGGTTCCAACCTCATTTTCCGAGCTGCTTCTTAGTTCCTCCCCTTTCACCAGCTCCAATCTCTCCTATCTCGGGAATCTTGGGGCAGCTGGGGAGATTCCTGGCAAGTGAAGAAGAGCAAACACCATTTCTATTAAATATTTAATTAGGTCAGTCAGTGACTTTCAGTACAGGCTGCCCCAGAGGGGTATGGATCCAAGCCTCCTGGCATAATTTGTGGGGTACAGGGACCCAAAGAGGCCCAACCCCACTCCTCCCAGGTATGGCAATGAACCCCATGTGGAAACAGAGACAATGATGGAAGGAGAGACTGTTAGCTCAAGAGAAACATAGGAGAGAGGAAAGAGAAGGAGATGACTGCCAGGAGAGGGAGAGCATGGCCCAGAGCTCTGTTAAAAAAGAAAGTGGCAGGGCAGCTAGGTGGCACAGTGGATAGAGCACCGGCCCTGGATTCAGGAGTACCTGGGTTCAAATCTGGCCTCAGACACTTAATATTTACTAGCTGTGTGACCCTGGGCAAGTCACTTAACCCCAACTGCCTCACTAAAAAAAAAAAAGAAAGAAAGAAAGAAAGAAAGAAAGAAAGAAAGAAAGAAAGAAAGAAAGAAAGAAAGAAAGAAAGAAAGAAAGAAAGAAAGTGGCTGGGAGGCCTCCTCTTCTGCCCAGCTGGCAGCTGCAGTGATAGCTAACATCCTAACCCATGCCCATGAAGACAGCACAAATTCAAGACTGCCCTGCCCTCAGGCCCCTGCCCGCAGGCAGTGAGCCCTCCATCTTCTAAAAGCTGGGCTCAAAAGCCCCCATCCCAACAGCCTTGATCTCTTTTAGCCCTCTCACTGGTTTAAGATCATTTATTGAGAGCCTGGGTTAAGTAGCAAAGACAGGGACTTGGCTCAGGGACATCAGGGAAGCCAGTAGCTGAGGTAGGCATGGAAGACTGTAGAGCCCGACCCCAGCTCTTGCCTCTAATCTCTAACCACAGGGCAACACTATCTCTTACATAAATATGATTGCATTTTCATGGAAGGAAACCAGGCCTAGGCAGCCAGAGCAGAGGGGTCTTGGGGAAAAGGAAATTAGAAGCTGAGACCTGCTTAAACTTCCCTGGGGGGATCAGGAGCTGGCAGAATGAGGAGAATGGTAAGAAGAATGATTGCTAGCTTTATGGTTTGCAAAGCCGTTTACATACATTATCTTGTTTGCTCCTCACAACAACCCTGTGAGGTAGGTGATATTATTATCCCCATTTGACAGATGAGCAAACTGAGGCCCAGAGAGATCAAAACGCCCAGCTAGTTACATAGCTAGGAAGTGTCTTAAGCATGATTTAAACACAGGTCTTCCTGATTCCAAACCCCAAACTCTAACCATTGGGTCAGGCATCTGCCTGAAACCAAAGGAAGAACAGAAAGGGGAGGTGGTGCAATTAGAAGCAGACAGGTCTTGGTCTAATTCAGCGAGCCTCAGCCTGACCTAACTCCCTGAGGATCCTGCCAGACCCCAAAGAAGGAATGAGGCATGAAATCTGAGAGGATGGGGGGGAAGGGAGGGAGCAGGGGAAATGGGGTATGAGGTGGAGAGGAAGCTGTGGGGGGGAAGAGGGAGTGTCTGGGGAGGGGAGGAGGGGGACTCTTCTGGCTAACAGCTC
Source organism: Dromiciops gliroides (assembly GCF_019393635.1). Lineage (NCBI taxonomy): Eukaryota > Metazoa > Chordata > Mammalia > Microbiotheria > Microbiotheriidae > Dromiciops > Dromiciops gliroides. Next base: position 10,132,300 of record NC_057861.1, on the reverse strand, counting down.
CCTCCAGGGACGAGCAAGGAGTCCGCAGGGTCACTGGAGGGGTGAGATCTTCAGGGGAATCATGATACGAGACTCCATGTTCCGTACCAGAGGGACTGTGGAAAGAAAGGATTAAGGTCACTGGGACTGTGCAGTGGACCCTCCCCTCATAACTAGGGACTTTTCTGCAATGATTCAAAGCTTGAGAAGCCCTTGACATCCATTATCTCACAGATCCCAAGATGCCAACGGATAGCTGATATGGCATTGGATTCAATGATGCGGCTGCGAGCACATCCTGGCCAAGTCCAGTCCAGGGTCTTCCATACACTCACCCCCCAGGGACATGCAGGCTGTCCCTTCATGACCGAGCCTTTCTCCTTTTCCATCATCTACTTCTTAAGTTCTATTCTTTATGCAGATTTGTCTTTGGAACTCTCTCCTATTGCAATTCCTATGCATCCTTCCAATGCCCTTTGGGACCAGTCCTGTGATCTCATCAATTTGAGGACCTTCCAATGAGGAAACCCCCTCTACCAGTGAGGAAACTCTACTAATGAGGAAAAGCCCTCTACCATTGCAGATCAGCAATGGCTCCACAGAGAGATGCCCAGAGCCTTGAGAGATTTAGTGATTTGCCTGGGGCTAGATAGTCAATAAATGGCAGGGGCAGGAATTAAAACCAGCCCCTTCCTGAATCTGAGGAGACCTGTCTACTCCCTATGACAGAGTGACTCGACCCCAGCTACCATGCCACACTCCATACTCCTCTCCTCTAGGGCAGGAATTAGCAAACTGGCTGATGGGCCAAATCTGGCCCACCTGCCTGTTTTTTGTATGCTCTTCGAGATAAGAATGTTTTTTATGTTAAATGTCAATTATGACAAGTACATTAAGCATACATGTGTTGTCATTAAAATACATTAAATATAAAACCATTAAAAATGTAAAAAACGTTCTTAGTTCCCAAAACCAGGCAAGGTAGCAGGTTCCATTTGGTCTGTCAGCCATGACTCGCTGACACCTCCTTGAGACAGATCAGGAAATAGCATGGACTGGTGGAAAGAGTCCAGAGCCCAGAACTTGGGCTCTTGCCCTGCACTCCTTGTAGCTTTATGTCTGTGAAAAAACTGCCTTACCTCTCTGAGATTCTCTTCCCTCACTTGTAAAATACAGATAAGATTTATACTGCCTCCCACTGAGGGAAGTCTGAGAATAAACACTCTATAGAGTATAGCTTGTTATATAGATATTATCCACGTCCCCTCCCATGAGGAGGCCATAGGATGGAGCAGAAATAGAAAGAAGGAAAAGGCTGAGAGGTGACCCCTTCTCAACAGAGAAGACCATAGAAGTGACTAGTAAAGGTACCTTTGCCCAGTGTCTCACATATGGTAGGGATTTTATAAATATCTGTTGAATGAAAGGGTGAATGAATGAATGAATGAATAAATGAATGAATGAATGAATGGGAGCACGGTCCATTTGTCTCAGTTGCCAATAATTACTAGAGGAGAAATTAAAAGCAATAGAACATTCATTCATCTGTGTGACCCTGGGCAAGTCACTTAACCCTCATTGCCCGGCAAAACAAAAACGAAAACAAAAAGAACATTCATTCTCAAACTCTTTCATCTGTGTCCAAGCTAAGGCTCCACTTTATCCTCCTGTTGTTGAGAAGCAAACAAGCAGGCAACAAGCATTTATTAAGTGCCTACTGTTTGCTCAGTACTGTAATAGGACCTGGGGATACAAAACCCTGCCCTCGAGACACTTAACGTTCTACAGGGGTGGGTGGGGAGGAAAGGGGCACACACGCACATGCACATATGAAATAAGTGATATATCATTAGATCATTGATTCAGAGCTGGAAGGGATCTTAGAGATGGTCTAGTTCAACTCTTTCTTTTTGCAGATAAGTGACCCGTACAAGGTCACACGGTTAGACAAAAGTCTCAATTCAAAGTCAGGTTCTCTGGCTCCAAATTCAGCCCTCTGCACCGCACCACAGCTCCCCCCTCCCCAGCAGAATGTAATCTCCTTAAGGACAGGAACAATTTTGGTTTTGTCTTTGTATCTTGGGTGCCAAGCATAGGATCTGGGAACTAATAGGCATTTCCTAAATGCTTTCTGATCCATTAACAAGAGCCCTATTTTGGAGAGTGGTGGTGCTGAGGGCAGATGCTGAGAAGATTAGGATGGACCGCCAAACACCTTACCTGTGTAATAGACATTCTCATCCCAGCCCCTCTTCCTCCAGGCTGCATTCCGGGTTTCCTCCCGGGACTGCAGGTCTTTATAGGCTAGAGAAAGAAACAGGGTGTGTTAGTCAAATGAGGATTTCAGAGCCAAGTGCTACTTCCATCTCCTCTCCAGCTTAGGACTTTCTGCAGGGTCCCCAGAAAGAAATCTGCTTTGGGTCTCCTTTACTGATGAGGAGCTACGACCCACAGGCTGAGCATCTGACGCGTAGTAGGTGCTTAATAAATGTTTACTAACTGTCTATTCACTCCAGGGCTTCCAGGTCAGGTCTGGCTGGTTCAGGAGGTTTTGGTGAAAGAAAGCAACCACTCTTTAGTTTCCCTAGAGGAAAGGTCCAGGACCAATAGGGGGAGGTGCAAAGAGCCCACTTAAGGCTCGATGTCAGGAAACGCTCCTCCAATGAGACCTCTCGTCAAATGGTACAGAGGCGGTGGGCTCTCCATGCTCAGGTGTTATCCAGCAGAGGCTGGAAGCCCATTTGTTGGGTATGTTACAGTGGGAAATCCTTTGGCATGTAGGTTGGACCAGGTGAGATCCCTGACGTTCCTTCCATTTTCAGATTCAGTGATTTCGATCTAGAAGAGGCAGTTCTTATTTTTGCCAAGCATGGGATACCAACAACAGCCCTGCAGTCACCGTCGGGGTGAGACAAAATACTGGGTTGAATATGTCATAGGCTGACCCAGTGTGTCCATGAGAGTCCTTAATGGGCTCCTGGCCACCTTGATCCCTATCAATATTAGATTAGGTAATCTAAGTCTATATGTAAGACATCTAACAAGGACAGTGGCATAATGGAAAGTGCATGGACCTTGGAATCTGTGGAACATGGGTCAAAATCCAGGATCTTCTACTGGCTTAGAGGAGAGTCCCATAACCTCTCAGTTTCAATGTCTGTGAAATGGAAATTAAAATACTTTGAATTCCTGAGGTGTTGCAAGGACCACAAGGGAGTATTTATGCTGATGTAATCATAGAAATGGGAGTTGGTATTGTGGGTATGAGGGATTTATTGCTTATAAGATTTTAAATGGAGGAGGCTGTCTGGTCATGGAATTTTTTCTTTCTTTCTTTTTTTTTTGAAGGGGCAATGAGGGTTAAGTGACTTGCCCAGGGTCACACAGCTAGTAAGTGTCAAGTGTCTGAGGCTGGATTTAAACTCAGGTCCTCCTGAATCCAGGGCCCATGCTTTCTCCACTGCCCCACCCCCACCCCATGGAATTTCTGAGTTGGAAGGGATCTCAAAGGGCATCCAGTCCAAGCCCCATTTGAATAATTACCTCCTTCAACAAAATCTCTGATAAATGGCCCATTGTCCAGCCTCTGTTTGAAGATCTTCAAAGAGGAGGAGCCAGCCTGCCACCCCTAGAGACAGCTCATTCTAGCTTGGGGCAGCTGTCACAGGCATTGGGGTTTTCTGACATCCCACCTAAATCCCTGTATTGCTCCTGGTTCAGCCTTCTGGGGCTAAGCAGAACGAGGCTAATCCCTCTTCCACATGACAGCCCACTGCAAATACTTGAAGACAGCTTCATGTATAATCCCTTTTCTGTTCGACTTTTTACATGTAAATACAAATGCTCATTTTATTGGGGTTGTTTAAGTTCAGGGAAAAAGAAAGAAGACAGCAATCAAATCCCCTCTAAGCCTGATCTTTTCTAGGCTAAGCATGCCCTGTTCTTTCTCTGTCTTTTTAATTCTATATTTATACAGAGAGCTTTGGTTTTCCATCACTTTCATTTCAGAATCTGTCCCCAGCCAACCAGCCATCACTATGAATAGAGGGAAAAAGGAAGTAATAAATGCAGCTACACATACACATCAAAGGCTGACAGTATAGTCAATGTTCCACATCCACAGTTCTTTTCATTAATCTCCATATAGCCTGGTCTCTAACCCTCTCACCATCTTGCCCCACCCCCACCTCCATGTCCTTCTTAAAAATATAATGCCCTAAAGGGAACACAGGAATTCAGATACTGTCTGAGCAGGGAAGAATAAGGGGAGGTTCACAAATCCCTTGTGGTAGAACAGGGGTCCACGAGGGAATTTATGGATAGATGTTGGGGGTCTGTGAACTTGACTGGGAAAATAATAGATATATACACACATATGTACAATACACACATGTATATATACACATGTATGTACACATGTATGTATATATGTGTCTATAAGTATTTCCTTCAACTACCTACAAACATTGTTCTGAGGAGGGGGTCCATAGGTTTCATCTGATGGTCAAAGGAGGGGCCCATGACGCAAAAAAGGTCGTAGAACACCTGCTCTGAAATGTGTTGCCTAGCTGTAGACTGCTATTTTTACTTGTTTACTCATAACATGCACATAAGAGAGAGGGTATAGTCCAGGCCCTGGTTCATCCTTTCCATCCAGGGCCAGGAGAAGGAAACTCTATTTCTCTTTTTAAGTTCCCAAGATTTTTCTTCTTCTTTTGCCTTCAGTCAGTCAAGGGGGCCATATTTCAGAAAATAGGGAATGGGGAGAAAAAATGCTCATCCCCAGTTGCCTGTGACCCACAGCTAGCAATGGGGACAGGAAGTGAGAAAGAGAAAGACCAACCTACCCCAGAGATGGTGGACCTCATAGAGCTCTCCAATCTGGGAGAAGAAGCCACCCACAGCTTCCTGGTTTTCCTGACGGTACTTGATCGCTCGAGCCCTGGAGGAGGGCAGAATAGAAATTAGGAAGAAGCCACCTAGCTTAGCAGTTGACCTGGCCTACAGCTTGTGTTCAATATAGTCTGAGCTCTTGGTGTAAGGTAAAGGACACTAGACTCGGAATTAGGGTTTGAATCTGAAAGTCAACCTTTTCCACCTGTGTCACTGTGGAAGAGTTACTTTCATCCTAAGCCTCAGGTTTCTCCAAAAGAAAATGGAGTTGGGGGCAGCTAGGTGGCGCAGTGGATAAAGCACCAGCCCTGGATTCAGGAGGACCTGAGTTCAAATCTGGCCTCAAACACTTGACACTTACTAGCTGTGTGACCTTGGGCAAGTCACTTAACCCTCAGTGCCCTACCAAAACAAACAAACAAAAAATAAAGTAAATTAAAAAAAAAAAGAAAATGGAGTTGATGCCAATTAATCAGTTGACCTCACAAAGTGTTGGTAAGGCTAAAATGAGATAAGAGGCAGCTATTTGATGCCATGGATAGAATGCTGGGCCTGCAGTCAGGAAGACCTGACTCCAGACATTTACTAGCTGTGTGACGGTGGAATAGTATTGTGCTGTAAGAAATGATGAATGTGAAGGATTTAGAGAAATATAGGAAGACTTCTATGAATTGATGCAGAGAGGAATAAGTAGAACCAGGAAAACAACACAAAGAATGACTACAAGGAAATGGGGAAAAAAGAAAACGTGAAACTGGATACTGGGTAATTCTGGTCACTCAACCTCTGCCTGCCTCAGTTTCCTCATTTGGAAAGCAGAGATCAAAATAGCACCTACCTCCCAGGGTTGTCAGAAAGATCAAATGAGATAATATTTGTAAAACTCTTTGCAAACCATAATGCTCTTTCAATATATAAATAATAATGCATATATGCTATCATTATTATTATTGCTATTGTGGTGATCATGTGCATTGCAAACCTTAAAGCCCTATGTGAATGCCAGTGAGTATTAAATTTGTTAGTTCCTTAAAGAAGGCTTGGTGAGGGGAAGAGTAGAAAGATGGAGAGAGGGAAGATGCTACTGCTGCCTTGGAGACCAACAGAGTAAGCCCTTCAGCTCTCCCATCTGAGCCCAGGTCTGCAAGAGGAAGCACAAAAACGTGACAGGGAGCCAAGGGAACCCGAACAGATTATAAGAGAAGACTTAATGACCAAAGCTAGCAAACTGGAAAAGATGGCAAGAGACCACTTTGGAGGAGTCATGGAAAGACAGGAACATTCACACTGTTGGTGGACCCATGAATTGGTCCAATTTTGGAAAGCAAATTGGAATATGCTAAGAAGAGTTATCAGAATGTGCCTATCCTTTGACCCAAAGATCATATACCTTAAGGAGGTCAGTGACCAAAAGAAAGGTTCCATAAATGCCAAAATTATCAGTTATTGACTGTTTTTCTTTTTTTTTTTTGAGAGATCAAAGAATAAAGTTGATGCCCATCAATTAGAGAATGGCTAAACAAACTATGGTACATGAGTGTGATGGAATAGTACTGTGCTGGAAGAAACGATGAATGTGAAGGATTCAGAGAAGTATAGGAAGACTTCTATGAACTGATGCAGAGAGGAATAAGTAGAACCAGGAAAACAACACAAAGAATGACTACAAGGAAATGGGGGAAAAAAGAAAAAGTGAAACTGAATTCTGGGTAATTAAACTGATTATGTTTGGCCCTGAAGAAGAGATATGAGAATGTACCTCTCTCCCATCATCATAGATGTGGGGGACAATGGAATGCTACATATATGTCAGACTTGGCTAATGTTTTGGTTAGTTTTGCTCAATTTTTTTCTTCATCATAAAGGATGGCTCTCTGAGAAGGGGATATGTTGGAGGGAAAGATAGGGAAATGAAGGGATGTAAAACCAAGATGGCAATACAATATTCATTTTTTTTTGGGTGAGGCAATTGGGGTTAAGTGACTTGCCCAGGGTCACACAGCCAGTAAGTGTCAAGTGTCTGAGGCTGGATTTGAACCCAGGTCCTCCCGAATCCAGGGCCAGTGCTCTATCCACTGTGCCACCTAGCTGCCCCTACAATATTCATTTTAAAAATAACAAGAGGCCTTGGTGAGACTAAGAATGGTCTCTCCATGCCCTCCCACACCCCCATGCTCTCCCCAAGCCAAGAGCTCTTACTCACCAGTTGTTTCCCCACTCAATCATGGTCCCTGGCTGAAAGGAAACATAAGGGATTAATAAATACAGACACTGACTTCTAGTATTAACTTCACCTCCCAGGCCAGTAAGAGACACCAAAAAGAGTCATTATCTCTCCATCCCAGAGACCTTAGTTCACCTTAATCCTGAACCTTATCTCAGCATTAAGGGGGACCGCAACTCCTTTTCTTCATCTAATGAATTCTACCCATCTTTTCAGTTACTTGTTCCAGAAAGCCTCCCCTGATTTCTCCTGTCCAATGACCTACCCTCCTCTGATCTCATACAGTACTTTGTTGATGAGCACTGGAAAGTGCAGAGGCAAACCATATCACATATATGAGCCTCAGTGTTCACTATCTATAAAATGGGGACTACTGGTACCATCTACTTCACAAGACTTTGTAAAGCTTCAAGCACCTGAGAAATGGGATTTATTCCTTATCTCTTTGCAGAAGTAAGGAACAACAAGTTTGGAACTCTGCATACCCTACCAGAATTTTATTTTACAAGTTGTTTAGATTTGCTGGACTTTCCTCCTTTCCCTCTCTCTTTTTTTATTCTTTGTTATATGGGATGGCATAAAAGTTAGAGGATGGGGGCGGGATACATTTGCAAATGAACATGGGGTAGATAGAAAAAGGTACCTTTACAAAAACTTTCAAAAAACAATAAAGTAACAAAATTGATTTTTAAAAATTTATATAAGATCTTCCAGGGAAGGGACTGTTTTATTTTGGATTTGTATTGGATCATAAGTATTTTATAAATGCATATAAACTCACAGATATGTGAGTTATGATATCATCATTGTTGTTACTAGTTGTACATGCCTTATGACCTCGGTAGACTATGAACTCCTCAGGCGGCAGGGCTCTGTTTTCTCTCTACCTTTATCCCTTACTTAATGCCCTGCAATTAGAAAGTATTTGACAAACACATATGGCACTGGATTAGCTGAATGTGCAATAGGAACGGGGAGGAGGTGGGCTGGGCTAAGCACAGCTGTAGCCAGATGCAGAGCTATAAGGACCCCCAATCCCCATGGCCTCTCCAATTTGGCTCTAAGAGGGGTTAAAGAGGGGATAGGGCAGGGAGGAAGCCCAGAATCACCTTCAGCTTGTAAGTCCTTAGTTCGTAAATGTTGGGGCCCTCCCGAGGCTGGGGCTCATTCCAGAAACTGAATTCCAAAAGCAGTTGGTTTCTCCTGGACAGCAGCATCTTACTCCTCTCCTTCCGGAATTCCAGGTACTCCTGTTGGGGCACATAGTAGGGTAGCCCTGGGGTATGGGGCAAAGGAAAAGAGCCTAGCCTAGCCATGGCATAACAGGGAGACCAGGGGAAGGGCTGGATTTCACCTAGAATGCTGTCTAAATGTCCGCTGAGAGTACTGAGCCTCACACCATACTACCTAGCACATAGTAGGTATTATAAAAACAATTATTGAATAAATGATGGGGCATAGTACATCTGACCAGGTTGCTGATATTAACATCAAAGAGGGAAAAGTCACACAACTCAGGACTCAGCCACACAACCCAGGACTCGGCAAGTACATGGGAGGAAGAGTCGGGGCAACTGAAGGATACAGAGCTAGATTTGAAGTCAGGAACACTGGAGTTTGAATCTTGTCTCAGCCACTAACTGGCTTAACTGTGTGACCCTGGGCAAGTCATGTGACCTGTCTGTCTCACTTTCCTCATGGTATTATCCTAAAAAATGGGGATAAGAACAGCACCTACCTGCCAGCGTTGTTGTGAGGATCAAATCACACACACACACACACACACACACACACACACACACAGAGCGTTTTGCAAATCTTCAAGTGCTATAAAAATGATAGCTATGATTATAACTGAAATCTCCCTCAGTCTCAGTTTCCTCAGCGGTAAAATAAAGACAGATAAAACATCTCTCTTACAGGTAGAGCTAGATAGGTATTAAATAAGATTGGTCATAAGACCTGGCTTCGAGGGACTCAATAGCTTCAGGAGCCTTAGTTCGAGGCACTCTGTAGCCACAAACATGGCCGAATCATTTCATTTCTCTAAGCCTCAGTTTCTTCACCTATAAAATGGGAATAACAATCATTGCCCTATCTACCTTACACAGTTGTTATGTTAAGTTCTCAGTAATCCTGCAAAACGATTATTTAACACTGGCAGAGCTGCAGATAGCTAGGTATAATAGTACACAGCTGATGGAAATATAAAATTGGTACCATCTTTCTAGAGACCAATTTGGCAATAAGAGATGAAAATAAATGTTTCACCAGCCAATGGGCTCCTTTCTGTTGATGAACCACTAAGGACGGAGCCAGGCTGGGCAGGAACGACAGATCCCATCATTGCACCTGCTGAATTCTCAAACCCTTTCAAAGCTTGGTAGGACCTGACGGAGCTGATGCTTTGCTGGTTTTGCTTCTCAGGAAACAAGGTCACTTGCATACAACGAGGCACCAGAAGAGGGGGTTAGTAAAACAAGGGTTTTAGTGACCGTGGCAATGTGGCAGAAGGGAGAGTACAGTGAACTTTAAGTAGGAATCCTGATTGAGACACTCAGTAGCTGTGTGACCCTGGGCAAGTTAAAATCCCTCAAATGCAGGTCCCTCACCTGGAAAAGTAGCACTTAGTTCACATGGTTGTTGGGAGGGTTAAATGAGACAATGGTAAAAAAAATGCTTTGCAGATAACAAAGTGCTATATAAATGTCAGTTACTAATAATAACAAAAGGAAGAAAAGCCTTATCTATATGGGAGCCACCTTATCTGTACGGCAAAAAAAAAAAAAAAAAAGCTGAAAACAATCTATCATTGGTTGGGGAATGGCTGAAATGTCATTTGTCAATGTAATAGATTATCATTGTATAACAAAGATAAGCAATACTAAGAAATACTACAAGACTCATTCATTGCAAGTGAGGCAAAGGTGGAGCCAAGATGTCAGGAAGTACAGCCTAGCTCTTTTCCCCCATGCCTCCCTCTCTCCTCCATAAAGATCTAGAAAATGCACTAGATTGAGTAATTTTTCAAAAATCACAGTGAGTCATTTTCCAGCCTAGATCAACATAGAAAGACAGAGAGAGGAGCAGCTAGGTGGCACAGTGGGTAGAGCACCAGCCTTGGATTCAGGAGGACCTGAGTTCAAATCCGGCCTCAGACATTTGACACTTACTAGCTGTGTGACCCTGGGCAACTCACTTAACCCCAATTGCCTCATCAAAGAAAAAAGAAAGAAAGACAGGGAGAAAGATCTAAGGGCATTGAGGATAGGGTCTGGTCAGAAGCCCATAGAGTGGAGTATTCTGGAGTATAGGGGAGGACTGAGGCTGTACACCCAGGGCCCTTGCAGAAATAGGTGCCTTGTAGAAGCTCTGTCATTCGCTACCCAGTTCTGGATCTGAGATCAAGGGACAAAGAGCTAAGGAGAGAACCTGTGCCTGAGGAGGGTGAGGGAAGATTTCCAGGCAGACAAGCAGTTACAAGCCCTAGACTGTGCTGAGCTAGGAATGTGTTTAGAAACAAACAGCAGTTGTGTGATTCTGACCTCAGGAGAGGAGCATGGCCCCAGCTCCACCCTCCAGCCCAGTCTGAAGCCTGAAGACAGGAAATCCAGACTAAAGAAGAGTCTGCATTTCAGTCGCTCTGACTATGAAGAGCTTCCATGGATTGCTGATAGTGGCTGAGTCTAGCAATAATCTATTGGGGGGGGGGAGGCAGCTAAGTGGCACAGTGGATAGAGCACCGGCCCTGGAGTCAGGAGGACCTGAGTTCAAATCCGACCTCAGACACTTGACACTTACTAGCTGTGTGACCCTGGGCAAGTCCCTTAACCCTTATTGCCCTGAAATTGGAACACTAATGCATTGTTGGTGGAGCTGTGAATTGATCCAACCATTCTGGAGAGCAATTTGGAACTATGCTCAAAGGGCTATAAAGCTGTGTATACCTTTTGACCCACCAATACCACTATTAGGTCTTTTTCCCAAAGAGATTATAAAAAAGGGAAAAGGACCCACATGTACAAAAATATTTATAGCTGCTCCTTTTGTGGTGGCAAGGAATTGGAAATTGAGGGGATGCCCATCAATTGGGGAATTGATGAACAAGTTGTGATATATGAATGTAATGGAATACTATTGTGTTATAAGAAACAATGAGCAAGGGGCAGCTAGGTGGCACAGTGGATAAAGCACTGGCCTTAGAGTCAGGAGTACCTGAGTTCAAATCCGGCCTCAGACATTTGACACTTACTAGCTGTGTGACCCTGGGCAAGTCACTTAAGCCCAACTGCCTCACCAAAAAGAAAAAAAAGAAAGAAAGAAACAATGAGCAAGCAGATTTCAGAGAAACCTAGAAGGACTTACAAGAACTGATGCTGAGTGACATGAGCAGAACCAGAACACTGTACACAGTATCAACAACATTGGGTGTTGATCAACTGTGATAAACTTGACTTTTCTCCGCAATACAATGGTCCAAGATAGTTCCAAAGGACTCATGATGGAAAAGGCTCTCCAAATCCAGAAAAAAGAACTGTGGAATTTAGATGCAGATTGAACCATACTATTTCTATTTTTTTTTTGAGGTTTTTCCTTTTTGCTCTGATTCTTCTTTCACAGCATGACTAATGCACAAATATGTTTAATGTAATTGTACATATATAACCTATATCAGATTGCTTCCTGTCTTGGGGAGGGGGGAGGGAGGGAGAAAAATGTGAAACCAGAAATCTTATAAAAACGAATGTTGAAAACTATCTCTAAATGTACCTGGAAAATAATAAAATACTCTTATGAAAAAAAAGAGGGGTATGGGAAACAAAAAGAAAAAAAGGTAAAAGAGAATAGGATGGAAGGATATGTACAATTTTTTTTTAGTGAGGCAATTGGGGTTAAGTGACTTGCCCAGGGTCACATAGCTAGTAAGTGTCAAGTGTCTGAGGCCGGATTTGAACTCAGGTCCTCCTGAATCCAGGGCCAGTGCTCTATCCACTGCGCCACCTAGCTTCCCCCTGGGATATGTACAATTAAAAATCATACCTATGTGGAGCTGTGAGCTGATCCAACCATTCTGGAGAGCAATTTGGAATTATGCCCAAAGGGCGATAAAGCTGTGCATACCCTTTGACCCAGCAATCCCACTTTTAGGTCTTTTGCCCAAAGAAATCATGGAAGGGGGAAAGGGACCCACATGTACAAAAATATTTATAGCTGCTCTTTACGTGGTAGCAAGGAATTGGAAGTTGAGGGGGTGCCCATCAATTGGGGAATGGCTGGACAAGTTGTGGTATATGAATACAATGGAAAACTATTGTGCTGTAAGAAATGATGAGCAGGAAGAGTTCAGAGAAACCTGGAGGGTCTTACGTGAGCTGATGATGAGTGAGATGAGCAGAACCAGAAGAACATTGTACACAGTATCATCAACATTGAGTGTTGACCTACCGTGATGGACTATATTCTTCTCACCAATGCAATGGTACAGAAGAGTTCCAGGGAACTCATGATAGAAGAGGATCTCCAAATCCAAGAAAAAAAAAAGAAAGAAAGAACTGTGGAGTATAGATGCTGATTGAACCATATTATTTCTTTTGTTTTGGGTGCTGTTGGTTTTTTTTTTCTTTCTATTTTGAGGTTTTGCATCACTGCTCTGATTCTTTCTCTTGTAACAGGATTAATGCAGAAATAGGATTAATGTTATTATGTGTATATATATGTGTGTGTGTGTGTGTATATATATCTATATATCTATATGTATATGTATAGAGATATATAGATATAACCTATATCAGATTACCTGCTGTCTAGGGGAGGGGGGGAGGGAGGGGTGGGAGGGAGAAGAATCTGAAATTGTAAAGCATGTATAAACAAAAGTTGAGAACTATCTTTACATGTAATGGAAAAAATAAAATACCTCATACATTAAAAAATTTTTAAAAAATCATACCTATGACTGGGATGAACTTAACCATAAAACTGAAGAGCAAAATGGATTAGGAAGAAGAATCCAACAATGCTGTTATAAGAAACATACTTGAGACAGAAAGATATTCAGAAACTTCAAATAAGGGTCTAGAGCAAAGTCTATTATGTTTCTGCTGAACTTAAAAAAGGGCACTGCAATCATGATTTTAGACAAAATGGCAAAAATAGATTTAATTGAGAGATAAACAAGGAAACCACATTTTGCTGAAAGGGTACCACAGACAATTAATATCAATATTTGGCACACATGCACCAAATGGCATTGCATCTAAATACTTAAAGGAAAAGGTAAATGAATTAGAAAGAGAAATATGTAATAAAACCATAATTTTGGGGGAACTCAAATTTACTCCTTTCTGCCCTCTCTAACCTACTTCAAATCTAAACAAAAAACAAACAAAAAGAAGTGGAGCTGAATAGAATTTTAGAAAAGTTAGATAAGATAGACTTATGTAGATTACTGAATGGAAATAGAAAGATATATACTTATTTCTCCTTCATAAAAATCGACCTTGTATTCGGGGATAAAATCCACACAAACAAATTAGAAAAGCAGAAATATGAAATGCATGTCTTACTATAATGTAATTAAAAATGTTATTCCACAAAGGACAAACCACAATGCAATAAATATTATTTTCAATAAAGGGCAGCTGATGAAACAATTAAAAATTAATCAGAGACTAAATAATTCAATCCTAAAGAATGGATGGGTCAAATAACAAATCACAGAAATAATCAATAATTTCATCAAAGATAAGCACAACAATAAGATGACATACCAAAATTTTGGGGATGCAGCCAAAGCAGTCCTTAGGGGAAAGTTTATATCTCTAAACACTTTCAACAGTAAAAAAGAGAAAGAGCAGATCAACAAATTGGGCAGGCAACTAAAAAAATCTAGAAGACCAGCAAAATAAAACCCCCCCAATTAAACACCAAAATAGAAATCCTGAAGAGATTAACAAAATTGAAAGCAAAAATTTCATTTAATTAATAAATAAAACCAGGAGCTGTTATTTAATAATAAAAAAGCAGATAAGCCATAGTTAACTTGATTTTTAAAAAAGAAAGAAAACAAAATTACCAGTATGAAGTGATGTAGAGCAAAAAAAAGGAGAACTTGAACAGACGTAAAAATGTAAAAGCATCAGTGGCAACAAAACTTTCTACAAACATAAAAAGAAAAGAGAAGTGACTTGTCCACAGTCACAAGGCCAGTATGTGTCAGAGACTAAGCACAGCTGTCTCTATCTACTATGACATGTGCCTCTTAGATTAAATGTCTAATTTTTCTTTTGGTCTAAGTCTGTGATTTCACCAGTTTAGGGAACTCTCAGGAAAAGAATTTTTTTTCAGGGCAATAAGGGTTAAGTGACATGCCCAGGGTCACACAGCTAGTAAGTGTTAAGTGTCTGAGACTGGATTTGAACTCAGGTCCTCCAGGGCCGGTGCTTTATCCACTGCACAACCTAGCTGCCCCCGAATTTTCTTCTACTAATGCAGATTGCAAACTGTTCTGCAACTTTTGTGGTCTTAGAGTGGCCTGGGGCACTGTGAGATACAGTGACTGGCCCAGGATTATATAATATGTATCAGAGGCAGGACTCAAACTCAGGTCCTTGCTGGTTCCAATGCCACCTCTACATCATATTTCCTTTTCAAGGCAATTATTTACTTGTTTTAAAAGTCATGAGCTAGGATGATTGCTACCTTTACTTTTTTTTCTTTTTTAAACACATTATTTAGCACAATACCTGGCACACAGTGCTTAATGAGTGCTTGTTGACTGACTGATTGATTACCTTGTTCACTTTGAGTTTGTTCATGCAGTCCATGAGAGAAGGATAGCCTCCTGAGAATCGCCACAAATGCACTGAGGAGATGGAGGGAAAAGAGAATGTCAAACAAATTCTGCTTTCTTGGCCTATTGGACCTTCCCTCCCAGATCTTTAACCTGGGGCCTCCCAGTTTCCCTGAACTGTGAAGCTCATGAGTTCTCTTCCCTTTGGCTGGGGAAATCAGTCCTCCTGATAATAGCCATGACAAAGTCTGCCCTTCAAATGCCATTCAAGTTATGGGAAAATGGGATTGGATTTGTACAGCTCAGAGGACCTGAGTTCAAATCTGAACCTCAGACACTTGAAATTTACTGGCTGTGTGACCCTGGGCAAGTCACTTAACCCCAATTATCTCACCAAAAAATAATAATAATAATAATAATAAAGATCTGTACTGCTCAGCCCCAGTGGGCAGAACTATAAAAGCAATTGACTCTCCAGCCATCTCATCTGCTGAAATACAGACCAATCCAGAATCCAAACCTTAAAGAACTTAACTCTCTCACACCTGGATCTCCCATCTTGGAGAATGATAACTGATTGGCGGTTATATCAACTGCCTACTACATGATGATGTCACTAACCATCATACCACTGCAAATGTGTCCCCTGAAGCCCCCTACCCTCCAGTTCTGGAAGAAAATGAAATCATCTCAGTCACTGTTTTAATCTTTGCCGATCACCACCCGTATATTTTTCCAAATCCAACCTCCCCTACTCTTTGGCCAGCACTCCCCTATATGTGCCAACTCCCCCATTAGAATGCAAATTCCTTGAGGGTAAGGATTATTTTTGCTTTTATTCTTATGTCCCTCCCTCCCAAACTCTTGTAGAACTAAGTTTTTTGTTTGTTTGTTTTATGTGGAGCAATCAGGGTTAAGTGACTTGCCCAGGGTCACACAGCTAGTAAATGCCAAGTGTCTGAGTCTGGATTTGAACTCAGGTCCTCCTGAATCCAAGGCCGGTGCTCTATCTACTGCACCACCTAGCTGCCTGCAGAACTAAGTTTTATACATTTGTTTTTATGCTGTATACATGTATGTGTATGTCAATTTACTTGCCCCCCCCCCATTAGAATGTAAGCTTCTTGCAAGCAGGAATTATTTCCCTCTTTGTATATGTGTTCTCAATACCTAGAATAGTACCTGGCACAAGTAACTAAAACTTAAAACTTCTTGGTTTCCAAGCCCTTAGCACAGTGCTTGGCACAAAATAAGCACTAAATAAATGCCTCTTAATTAATTAATTCGTTCATTCATTCGTTCGTTCGTTCATTCATTCATTCATTCATTCATTCATTCGGCACAAATTACAGAAGAAGCAGATTCCGGCTTCCTAACAATTGGAGCTGTCCAAAAAAAGGAGCCAGCAACATGGAGAAATGGGTTGTCCTTCCTCTCTGGAGACTCTCAACCAAAGGCTGAATGACCTTGTCGGGGATATTACAGAAAGGATTATTTGTGGGGCATGGATTAGGTTATAGATGCCTTTTGAGGTCCCTTTAAACTTTGAAATTCTGTGAATAAAGACACAAAAGGGATCCTGACTAAATCTCCAGATGACACAAAGTCGGCAGGAACAGCTAATTCAATAAGTGATGGAATCAAGATTCAAAATGATCTCAGCAGTTCAGAACATAGAGCTGCCCTGGCAAAATCAAACGGACTAGGGATCTTTACAAAGCCCTTCGTTTAAGTACCTAAAATTAACCAAAAAATGAAGGGCAGAGCAAGGACTGGATGACCATTTGTCAGAGACACTATAGGTGAGGGTTCATTATTCAGTTACGAACAGCCCCATTAGGTCCCTTTCAGCTGATTCTATGAAATTCTGGGGGAGAAGGGAGTCATAGAGTCTTAGCTTTGGAAGTGACCTCTGAGGTCATGTAGTCCAACCCTGAGGCAAACAGGGTGAAGTGATTTGCCAAGGGTAACCCAGCTGCTAAGTGTCTGGGGCTGGATTTGAACTCAGGTCTTCCAGACTCCAGACCTGGTGCTCTATCTATTGTGCCACCCAGCTGTCTCTAAAAATACAACAGAACACAGACAAAACACTGATGAATAGTTTTCCAAGTCAATTTGTAGCCAGCAAGAATCCTTACGTGGGGTTTAGTTGTCCCCTCTCTCTGCGTCTGACACCTCTGGTCTGGAGCACTGTGAGTTGAAGTAACCTGCTTGGTCACATGGCAGTCAGTAGGTGTCAGAAGAGGGACTAGAACCTGTCCCTAGTCTCTCTCTTGAACACAGAATCAATACAGGGTAAATTTCCTTAACAAAGGTTCTTCAAGCCTTTGCTTACTTCCAGTGCCTGCCACTTCCCATGCCACTGGAAGACAGCTTGCATTGTTAGGAAATCAAATGGAAATGGGCTCCTTTGCATTTTCCTCCCACTGCTACCAGTCCTTCCCTCTGGGGCCAAGCACAACACAGGTAATCCCTTTTCCCATTATAGCCCTTAAAATAACAGAAGCCAGGGGCGGCTAGGTGGCACAGTGGATAGAGCACCGGCCCTGGATTCAGGAGGACCTGAGTTCAAATCTGGCCTCAGACACTTGACACTTACTAGCTGTATGACCCTGGGCAAGTCACTTAACCCCCATTGCCCTGCAAAAAAAATATATAGTAATAAAAAAACAAAACAAAAAGACCCAAAAAACATATCCTACTATTGCATGGGAAGCTAGGTGGTACTGTGGTGGATAGAGCTGCAGCCCTGGAGTCAGGAAGACTCATCTTCATGAGTTCCAATCTGGCCTCAGTTATATTACCCTTGGCAAGTCACTTCACCCTGGTTGCTTCAGTTTCTTCATCTGTAAAATGAGCTAGAGAAGGAAATGGCAAACCACTCCAATGTCTTTGCCAAGAAACCTCCCAAAATCAGGTCATGAAGAGTCAGACACAAATGAAAATTGACTGAACAATGCTTTAAAACGATGCTTCTCCATTCTATTTTCACTTGTTTTGGTTTTTCTTTCTTGTGGTTTCTCCCTTTTGTTCTGAGTCTTCTTGCACGGCATGACTAATGCAGAAATATATTTAACATGATTAAACATGTATAACCTATACTGGATTGCTTGCTGTCTTGGGGAGGGAAGGAAGGGAAGGAGAAATATTTGGAACTCAAAACCTTACAAAAATGAATGTTGAGGGGGCAGCTAGGTGGCGCAGTGGATAAAGCACCGGCCCTGGATTCAGGAGTACCTGAGTTCAAATCTAGCCTCAGACACTTGACCTTTACTAGCTGTGTGACTCTGGGCAAGTCACTTAACCCCCATTGCCCCGCCAAAAAAAAAAAAATGTTGAAAACTGTTTTTACATGTAACTGGAAAAAAATACTATTAAATAAAAAACCCACCTCTATGCTTCTCTTCTTTCTGAGCTTCAGTTTCCTCATGTCTAAAACGAGCATGATGGATGGATGCATGCATGCATGAAAAGCATTTATGAAAGGTTTAGTAGGTGCCAATCATTGTGCTAAGTATTGAGGATATAAATAGAAAAAAGAAGAAAAGTCCCTACTCTCTTGGAGCTTATCAACACTCTAACTGGGGATGATAATCCATGTAAGAGAATCCAGCAGCAGGGCAGATGGAAAGGACCAGAGGTTCTAAGACAGCAAGGCCTGGGAGTCATGAGGATAAACCACCTTTGAGAAGGCTCAAAGTGAAAAGTGATGTCTGGGCTCCCTCTGGCAGGGGTAGAAAAGGGGGTTCCATATCCGGCCAGGGAGCAAAAAGCAGGTGAGAAGGTCGGAGTAGGTTCTGGGGTTAGGGAAGGGGGAAGTTAGGAGATGTGAGGCACTAGTTCTGATCCTCCAGGCAAAAGCTGAGGTCTCACCTGCCTGATCCTGCTCCCCGTACCACGTATTCCAATTCCCCACCAGGGCACAAGGGTAGTCCGGGTCCACATGAAGCTTGGGGAGTACTGCTTCCCTGAAAAAAGCAAAAAGAAGTAAAGATCAGGATGAATCAGGGCCTTGCTTTCTCTCCCCAGGCACACAGTACACAGCCTGGTTAGAGAAGATGAGATTGGGAGTCTCTCCCCCACTTCCATATCCATCCAGCCATAGGAATCCTACAGGAAACAGCCCTGATCCCAGATGATGGAAGACCTGGTTCTGCCACTTCCACTACCCTGGACAATTTGGCTTATCACCTCTCTGAGCCTTGGTTTTCTAGTCAGTGAAATGGAGACTTTTGGTGGGGGTGGGGGTGGGGGTAGGGGGCCACTTGTACTTTTTTTTTGTATTTAGAATTCTCTCTCTCTTCCCCTTTTCCTCCCCCCTCTTCTTTTCTCTCTCCCTCCTTCCCTCTTCCTTTCTGTCCCTCTGCCTCTCCCTCTCTTTTCTTCTTCCCCCTCCTTTACCCCCCTTTCCCCTTCCATCTTCTCTCTTTCCCCCGGCTCCTCTCTCCTTCCTTTCCTCCCTAAGTAGGCTGATAATATATTCTTCCCCTCTACACTGGGCCTCCTTCATGTCCACACACAATATCCCATCTCCAGCCTCCATGCCTATGCACAGGCTGTGCCCCATGGCTAGAAAGCTCCCTAGAAACCTTCAACACTCAGTTCATGTGCCATGAGGACAGTCCCCTCCCACCCAATCTAACCACGATTACTTTGTATACATTTTGTCTTCATTTAGGTGGATACGTGTTTCATCTCAATAGAATGTAAGCCCTTTGAGGGCAAGAACCACCTGGATACGCTTGTCCTTGTATCCCCAAGTGCCTGGCACCCAGGAGCAACTTTATAAACATTGGTTGGATTGAAACAATGTGGTAGCAAGAGGAGGTAGGGGACAAGGCTCCGCACTTGACGGTGGGCATAGGGGCCATGATGACAGGCAAGGCACAGGCCCAAAAGAACAAAAGGAAGGAAGAAGACTCACGTGAGGCTGTTGTAGGCGTCCAGGCACTCAGGCTTCACATTGTGAACTGTAACAAGCCAATAAGAGAAGAGGGCTCGACTCAGGGGCTCGACTGAACAGAGACAGAGCTCCAGAGAGGGTGAGTTGGGGAAGGTGGAGAGGAGAAACAACCCAAAATTTAAAGGCAAAGAATGTGCTGGACTTGGAACCAGTCAAGAAGAACCAGGTTCAAATCCCATCCTTCTTAACTATGTGAACCTGAGCAAATCGCTTTATCTCTCTGGAACTCTGTTTCCAAATTTGTAAAATGGGGATCAGAAGATCTCCAGAGCCTACTTGACAGGCTTGCTATGAGGATCAAAGGAGATGATGTATGGGAAGTGCTTTGCAAGCCTTAGAGTACTATATCAATGCCATTTGCCTCAGTTTCCTCATCTGTCAAATGGGCATAATAGTAGCACCTACTTTCTAGGATTCTTGTGAAGGATTATTATTGCCTTTGTTTGTATCCTCAGGGCTTAGCAAAGTGCCTTGTACATAGGAGTTTAAGAAAGGTTTGTTAACTGATTAATGTAACATTCCTCCTCTGAAGATAATATAAACTTCCTAAGGCAGGGATTGTCTCTTTTGTTCCTGTATGTCCAGCATTGAGCACATAGTATACATTTAATAAATGCTGCTTCATTCATTCATTCATAAAACTTAAGTGGTTGGAAGCTTCAATTAAAATGTTATAAACTTGGGGGCAGCTAGGTGGCACAGTGGATAAAGCACTGGCCCCAGATTCAGGAGGACCTGAGTTTAAGTCCGGCCTCAGACACTTTACACTTAACTAGCTGTGTGACCCTGGGCAAGTCACTTAACCCTCATTGCCCCGCAAAAAAAAGAAAAGAAAAGAAATGGGTTTTTAAGATCCATTCATTCAAGAATCCCCCCACCCCCCAACCCTACCAGTAAAGTTCAGCTCCCTGTCACCTCCAGGAACAAATACAAAATGCTGTCTGGCATTCAAAGTCTTTCATAAGCAGGCCTTTTCCTACCTTTCCAGTCTTCTGACCCCTTCCTCCTTGAGACATACTCTTTGATCCAGAGACACCAGCTTCCTGGCCTTTCCCAATGCCTCTAAATCCCAGGGCCTCCTCTCTGTTGAGTATCCCCTACTTACCCTGCGATAGCTGGTTTGTCTATGTGAGATCCTCTGGGCAGGGACTGGCTTTTGCCTCTTTTTGTATCCATAGCACTTAGCACAGTGCCCGGCACACAGTGGACAGCGAGCCTATCCCAAAGCCTCTCCCGGCTAGAATAGTGTCTGGTAGTAGGTGCTTAATAAATGCTTTCTAATTAATTGATCAGTAGGACTTAGCAGAGATTACCTACTGCTGACTTAGCCTTCCAAAGTTCAGGGTGGCCACCAGTCCAATTTCAGGCCAGAACAAGGCTTTAGGGGAAGAGCCACATATCATTGTTATTTGTCAGGGGAGGGATGGTCAAGATGTGTTCATTCTATCAGCAGAGGGAGTTCCCTCCACTGGTACCAACCAACAACTCACAGTCCTAGAGAGCTTCCTGGAAATGACTTGACAAGGGTCACACGTTCAGTATTGGTCAGGCAGGATTCAAACCCCATCTCTTCCTGACTCCAAGTCCAGGAGTCAATATACTGGGCTGCTTCTCAACAAACATAACAGGCATGTGTCAGCCTAACAAAATTACATCTTATTCACTCCTATGTCTACCTCAAGCCCCAAAGGTTCTACCTGTTCCCTGGAAAAGGAACCTAGGAAGCTCCAACAGGGAGAGAAAGTAAAGAGAGGGACAGCTAGGTGGTGCAGTGGATAAAGCACCGGCCCTGAATTCAGGAGGACCTGAGTTCAAATCCTACCTCAGACACTTGACACTTACTAGCTGTGTGACCCTGGGCAAGTCACTTAACCCCTCACTGCCTTGCAAAAAAAAAAAAGTAAAGAGAAGGGTAAGGGGAGAGGAGGGAAGGAAAGGGGGATAGAAGGGGAGGGGACAGGAGGGGAAGGGGCAACACTCACATTGAATCTTGTACAGGTTGCTGGTCTCCTTCTTTGACAGGAGGGTAGAATGGGCATCCTTCCGGGGATCCACTTTGTGGACAAAGAGAGACCGGAACCAGCTGCCTTCGCTGTCTTTCGAGTAGGCCCTGAGAAAGCAGGGAGGTCAAAGGGTCATGGCTGGCAGGTGGGAGGGGGCAGAAGAAGCCACAGCCTCATCTTTTCCTCTCTGCCCCAATCTTATCCATGGAAAGGTGGGCTTAGAGCTGGAAGGGACCTTTGGGGCTGTTGAATTCTAAGTCCTTATATTACAGATGATCAAACTGAGGTCCAGAAAGGGAAAGTGATTTACCCACAGGTAAATTCATAGGCTCACAGGTATCACAGGTTACAGGAAGTTCAGACACCTAGACAAGGAAGGGGCCTTGAAGGCCATCCAACCCAACTCCCCCCCCATTTTACAGACACAAAAACTGAGGTGTGTAAAGCAAGGGAGTGACTTGCTCAAGGTGCTAGGGCAAGATTTGAACCCAGGTCCTCTGAATCCAAGCCCAGTGCTCTCTTCACTTCTTCTCGACTTCATTACATTGTAATAACCCTTAATCTCTGCCTTCTCAATTTTTACCCCCTCTCCCAAGCCTATGGACATTGCAAGTCAATCTGTCAGTCACTGTGCCAAGTGCTGGGAAAACAAAAAAGGTCAAAAACCACCCCTACCCTCAAGGAGCTTACAGTCTAATAGGGGAGACAATATATACACAACTATGTACGAAGTATAGGTGAGAGAAATAGGAGATAATTGAGAGGAAGGCACAAAACCCTACAGCTGAGACCTGAAACAGATCTAAGAATTGATACAATCTGAACTCAAATCAGCTCTCACCCTGTGTGGATCTCCTTTTATCGATCGACTATTGATCTAGCCATTTTATGCAGTCAGACCACCCCGGCCTCTCAGACCCTGAGCCCAAGGGCCTTAAGAATAGCCTGGCTTCCAGCCTGGTCCCTGCCACCATCCTCCTATGAAGTCACTCCTGTGAGGAGGCAGCTCAGAAACTGGTCCGGTACATGCTATAGCCACACTTTTGTGTGTGTGAGGCAATTGGGGTTAAATGACTTGCCCAGGGTCACACAGCTAGTAAGTATCAAGTGTCTGAGGCCTGATTTGAACCCAGGTCCTCCTGACTCCAGGGCCGGGGCTCTATCCACTGTGCCACCTAGCTGCCCCATGCCACACGTTTTGAAAACCCAGAAAAAAAAGTTCTTGTCACTTGAGGCATCGGCACCTTTCCATCTGACTTTCCTGTGTGTTGTGTATGTAAGAACATAACCTCCCAGAAAGCAGAAATTGTCTGACTTTCCTTTTTTGTATCCCTAGCCCTTCCCACAGTGCTTTGTGTGTGGTAAGTGCTTAGCGAATGCTTTATCCATTCATTTATCTAGTGTAATGGATGGAGTGCTGGCCTTGGAGACAGGAAGAGCTGGGTTCAAATCCAGTCTCAAATACATTCTAGCTGTATGACCCTGGGCAAGTCACTGTAATACTCTATATCTCATGTTTCCTCCTCAGCAAAATGAGGGTGTTGGACCAGATGATCACTCCAAGGTCTCTTCCAGCCCTCAATCTGAGCCCATAATGATCTCTCTATTATATTTACCCTTCCACAACTGTTATCCCAATGCCCCGACTCCAACATCCCCCCACCCATAACTCAGTAGGGTTCAGTTCCTACTCTCCAGAGAAGTCCAAGGCCAGCTTAAGCTGCCTCATCTTCCCTTCGAAACTCTTCCTTCTTCACCAATCTCTCTCTCCTTTTCTCCAGGCTCCTGGGACATGGTGATTCTCCTTACAAAGGTGCTAACCCTTCCTCTTGTGCCCTTGGCCCCATCACCTCCAGTCTCCTTTAGGAGCTGCCCCCCCCATCATTCTCATATTCTCTTTCTCCCTTCCCTTCATTATCTTCAATCTGTCTCTTTTTACCAGTTTGGTTTTTTTTTTTTTTGGTGCTTTGCTACAGTATTGTTATACTACAGACTATATCATTAGCTAAGGTGAACATTTCCCCTAATATGAAGAATGCTTTAATAGCATATTATTTAAGAGACAACCTAAATGTTTTGACCCAGTTGAATATACCTCTGACTACATTTCTCTCTCTACATATACTAAGCACATATATACAGTTACGTTTGCTGTGATGTTTTCTTGTCTTTAAAGAGATTCAGATTACATCTCATTTTCTCAAAACTTACAGTGAAAATCTGAACTTGGGACACCTAACATTAGAGTGTCGCTTTTGCACTGTAATAACACGATCTGTAATTCATTTACAGTTGGTCTATTTCAGGAACATAGCTGTTATGTGTGAGGCACATTTGTATTCATTATAAAAAACCTGGAAAATGCTCTTGCGGTAGGATGATACTACCATGTTCTTTCTAGGGCAAATTGTGTATGTTTTATGAAACCTAAGTCATAATACCCCCTTTGCCTTTAGCCACACCCCCTCCAGTCTTTTTCATATTCCCTCTCTCACTTTACCATCTTCAATCAGTCCTTTTCTATTAGTTCCTTCTTAAGTAATAGTTTTTAAGCATTTCCCCTTGCCCCACAAAAAAACAAAAGCAAAACCAAAACTCCACTAAGCATTTCCCTTGATCCTACCCATCCATTCAAAGTATTATCTTCTTTCCATTCACTGCTAAACTCCAGTTTCTCTCTTTCAATTAAATCTATTTTAGCTTGAACTGTGCCTGATATCATGACTGCTATGCCATGCCCCACTTTGCTTCCTCACTCCCCATTCAACCCTCAGCCCAGAAAACTGGCCTCTGACCTCACACCTCTACAGAAGCCTGTCGTCAGTCAATAAACAGCGCCTGGCACGTTTTTTTGGTTGTTTTTCAGCTGTGCCCAACTTTTCGTGACCCCATTTGTGGTTTTCTTGGCACACAGCGGGTGTTTAGTGAATGTTTGCTGATTGACTAAATCAGTCAATTAATAAATGTTTAATCAATAAACATTTGTGTTCAGCACGATGCCAAGCACTCTTGTCATTCAGGCATTTCAGTCATGTCTGTCTCTTCTTAACCCCTTCTTAGGGTTTTCTTAGCAAAGATAATGAAGGGGTTTGCCATTTCCTTCTCCAGCTCATTTTACAGATAAGGGAACTGAAGCAAACAAGGTTAAATGACTTGCCCAGGGTCATACAGCTAGGCCGGATTTGAACTCAAGTCCTGAATCCAGAGCCAGTGCTTTAGCCACTATATCACCTAACTGGCCTCATCTAGTCTTTTTTTTTTGGTGGGGCAATGAGGGTTAAGTGACTTGCCCAGGGTCACACACAGCTAGTAAGTGTCAAGTGTCTGAGGTTGGATTTGAACTCAAGTCCTCCTGAATCCAGGATAGTGCTTTATCCACTGTGCTACCTAGTTGCTCCCCCCCCCATCTACTCTTAAAGGATTCCAGCAACTTAAACTCTGACTTGCCCCCATTCCCCCTAGAGATACTGTCATTTTTTATATCATTGTCTTTTGTAGCTGTAGAGTAGCCAAGCTCAAACTCGCCCCCTGGCCCTACTAGCCAATTCCAAGCCCCAACTAGCTCTTTCATTCTCCTCCAGCCCCCAAACCATTGTGACAATGGCAGCTTTCACTGTCCCAGATCCCTACTCCTATTCCTATTAAAAAACTGAAGGGCAGCTAGGTGGCGCAGTGGATAAAGCACCGGCCCTGGATTCAGGAGTACCTGAGTTCAAATCCGGCTGAGGCCAGATTTGTCTGAGAACACATGACACTTACTAGCTGTGTGACCCTGGGCAAGTCACTTAACCCCCATTGCCTCTCAAAAACAAAAAAAAACACCACTGGTTAGGGTTTTGTCTCCCTCATTAGACTGTGAGCTCCCTGAGGAGTGGGACTGGCCTTTGCCTCTCTTTTATCTCCAGCACTTAGCAGTCCCTGGCACATAGTTAGGTGCTTCGTACAAGACTGTTGACTGACCAACTTCCAATGGCTTCCCATGGCCTAGAGATCAATGAAGAGCCAAGAATTGTATCATAGATGATATGTCTGGAAGACCTGGGTTATGACAGGCCAATGATTTAAACCCCTCCAAACCTGTTTCCTACCCAGCTGTTGAGGGGCTCCAATGAGGTGATGGATGAGGAGATTTGCAAACCTTAGAATTACATAAATGGAAGAAACTGTAGAAAGCAGTTAGTCCACTTAGAACCTGAAGCCCAGAGAAGAGAAACGGAAAAGTACTAACCAGCTCTTTTTTTTGACTTTGTGTCTCTGGGGCCTAGTACAAAGAAGGAACTTAAATGTTTGCCATATCCCTGTTAAAGTAAGTAGTCAAGCTGGGGTTCAAACCTGGGTGTTCTCACTCCAAATCTGACATTCTTTCCAATATACCACATTAAAGGGGAAAAAAATACAAACTTCTCACCCTGGCATTCAAGGCCCCTTGCAATTCAATTTTTTTATATGTTCCTTTTGCAGGGCAATAAGGGTTAAGTGACTTGCCCAGGGTCACACAGCTAGTGTCAAGTGTCTGAGGCCAGATTTGAACTCAGGTCCTCCTGAATCCAGGGCTGGTGCTTTATCCACTGCACCACCTAGCTGCCACCCCTTGCAATTCTATTTTAACTAACTATTCTTGCCCGTCAGAGAAGTTTTAAGGATCAAACACTATATAAAAAGCTTCAGGGGCAGCTAGATGGCGCAGTGGATAGAGCACCGGCCCTGGAGTCAGGAGGACCTGAGTTCAAATCCAGCCTCAGACACTTAACATTTACTAGCTGTGTGACCCTGGGAAAGTCACTTAACCCCAATTGCCTCACTTAAAAAAAAAAAAAAGCTTCAGAAACCTGAAAGCACCATATAACACTAGTTAATATTGGAGTTGGGAGGGGCCTTAGAGGGCATATCATCTCTCATTTTGCAGATGGGAAAGCTGAGGCCCAGAGAGGGAAGTGACTTCTCTAGGGCCACACAGGCAGTAAGTGACAGAGGTGAGATTTGAACCGAAGTTCCAATGACTTCCAATCTAGCTTACTGCCTAGCTGTGTGACCCTGGGCAAGCCACTTTCTCCATCTTCATTTCATCATCTCTAACATGGGGATAATCGTTGTTGTGAGGCTCAAAGGAGATAACATGTGAAATGCGTTATAAACCTTGAAGCACTAAGTGAATGTGAGCTAGTTGTGATCGCTAACTTGGCCCTGCGCTCTGCTATTTCCACACAGCTGAAATACTCTGATAGTGTCAGCATCCTCTAAAACTGGTACCTGGGGACAAAGTGCTGGTGGCCCTGGCCAGTCA
The DNA here is from genome assembly GCF_019393635.1 of Dromiciops gliroides. Taxonomy (NCBI): domain Eukaryota; kingdom Metazoa; phylum Chordata; class Mammalia; order Microbiotheria; family Microbiotheriidae; genus Dromiciops; species Dromiciops gliroides. Next base: position 10,105,165 of record NC_057861.1, on the reverse strand, counting down.
CTGTGCTTGTCTACCTGAAACTGCCCTCTCCCAAGTTACCAAAGATCTCTTCACTGCCAAATGAACAGCTTTCTTCTAATTCTCATCCTTCTTGTGCTCTCTGACGCTTCTGACACTGCAAATAACTCTCTTCTCCTTGATGTTAACAGCTAACATTTCTAGAGCACTTATGTGCCAAGCACTGTGTACTGAGCACTTTATAATTATCATCTCTCTTCACAACAACCCTAAGAGGTAAGTGCTATAATTATTCCCATTTTACAGATAAGGCAAACAAAGGTTAAACGACTTGCCCAGGGTCACACAGCTTATGTCTTGAGGCCAGATTTGAACTCAGATCTTCCCAACTTCAGGTGGCGCACTCTAACTACTGCACCACTTAGCTGCCCTAGGTATTCTCTTCTCTCTAGGTTTTTGGGACACTGCTCTCTCCTGGTTGTCCTCTGACCTATATGACTGACTGTTCCTTCTTGGTCTCCTTTGCTGGAACTTTGTCCAGGTCACAGCCACTAACTATGTGTGTCCCACAGGGATCTATCCTAGGCCCTCTTCTCTTAGAATTTCACTTGGTGATCACATTAGATCTGGTGGATTCAATAATGATCTCTGTGCTGATGATTCCTAGATCCACTTATGCCAGCCTCTCTGCTGACCTCCAGACTTCAACTGCCTATCAGATATTTGAAACTGCCTGTCCTATAGACATCTCGACATGTCCAAAACTGATCCCAGTAGCTCTGCCCCCAAACACTTCGTCCTTCCAAACTTCCCTACTGCTGTTGAGGGCACCACCATCTTCCTGTAAGGAATTGGTTGTGATTTGAGGTTTCTGTGACCCCATCTTTGGCTGGGATGAGAGGCCCCAGCGCGTGCACCTGTGCGTGCTGGCTTCAGGCTGGATACCCACACACCTGCATGAGCCTGGCCAAATTATAATGACGGGAAGCCTGGTGAGGACATGTCAGGTGGTCTGCATTGTCCAGAACTAGTCTCTGTAGATACGCTTGTTAGTTCTGTCAATAAGGGCTGCCAGCCAATTAGCTTGGGGCTAGGTGTATGGTTGGCCCTGTTTCCTGTGAGAGAGGGGGCTGCTGGGAGAGAGAAGGGAGGAGAGTGCACTTTGGTGTGAGCAAGAGAAGGAGAGGGATGCTGTGCAGCTAATTCTCTTTGAAACTGCTCTATTTTTTTTTTCTTCCCCTAGTCCCATTTTCATCGTCCCTGGTTCTATTAACCTTACTTGTGTTTAAATTTGTTCCCATTAATAAACCCTATTTTGTTTTTTGAAAGAGGCTGTTAATCTCCTTTCTTACCCTGATATTACAGCAAGCCGCCCAAAAACTCTCCCCTTACTAAATTTTGGCCCTTACATTCCCAATTCCCCAGGCTTGCATGCTAGGTGTCACATGAGTCCTTGGTCTCTTTCACCACCCCCTTGCACCAACATCTGATCTCTTGCTGTTATCTTACCAGCATCTCTCACTTATGCCTCCTCTCCTTTGATATTGCCACCACCCGGATGGATGCAGGGCCTCATCACTCCATGCCTCCTGGTTGACCTGCCAGTCACAAATCTCTCCCCATTCCCACCATCCTCGGCTATCAAATTAATCTTCCTAAAGCACAGGTCTGACCCCGTTACCTTGCTACTCAATAAATCCCAGTGACTCCCTCTCACTTCCAGGATCAAATATAAACATCACATTTAAAGAGCACTGAAAGTCCTTCCCAACCTCCTCTTCTTCCACCATAAACATCCCTCCCCACATTCTGTGTGATTTAGTGACACTGGGCACTGTACTATGCCTTGCACAAGACACTCTATGTCCTGACTCAGAGCCTTTTACCTCTCTGGCTGTCCCCCTGAGATTCTCTCCCTCCTCATTTCTAGCTCCAGCTTCTTTCTTCAATTTTAGCACAAATCGCACCCTCTATAAGTTTTCCTGATGGCCCTTAATGCCAGTGTTTTCTTTCTGTGGTTATCTCTAATTTAGTTTGGACATAATGTCTCATTGTATATATAGTATGGCTTTTGTGCATATTGTCTCTCCCCCATTAGATCCTTGAGAGCAAAGTCTACTGCCTTTCACTATATCTCCCAGTACTTACCACAATGCTTGGCACACAGGGGTTAGAAATTTTCAATTTTTAAAAATACCCAACAGGGGACAGCTAGGTAGCATATTGCATAAAGCACCTGCCCTGGATTCAGGAGGACCTGAGTTCAAATCCAGCCTCAGACACTTGACACTAGCTGTGTAACCCTGGGCAAATCACTTAACCCTCATCGCCCCCCCCCCCAATACCCAATAGCCCTACCACAGAGATAGTCAAGTGGTATCCTCTAGCCTGGGGAGTTCTCAACATTTCCTACATCATGGGGGTCTGGTGAGGCCTAAGGACCCTTCCCAGAACCAGGCTTTTAATAGCTACCATTTCTATAGCTAATCTCATCTGGGCCTCTCAACAACCCTGGGAGGTAGGAACTATTATTACTCCTAATTTACAGATGAGGAAACTGAGGCGAGAGTGACTTGCTAAACAGTTAAGTGTCTAAGGCATGATTTGGATCCAGGTATTCTTGACACAAAATCTAATGACTTATTTACAGCATAACCTAGATGTCCCCTAATTTTTGCATTTTTTTTGGTGGGGCAATGAGGGTTAAGTGACTTGCCCAAGGTCACACAGCTAGTAAGTGTCAAGTGTCTGAGGCCAGATTTGAACTCAGGTCCTCCTGAATCCAGGGCTGGTGCTTTATCTATTGCACAACCTAGCTGCCTCCAATTTTTGCATTCTTAAAGGCATAAAAGATAGATAGGATTACAAAGAAAATCAATTATATATGAAAGATGGTCAACAAAATAGAAAATCGTTTGTGGATCGCAGGTTAAAAACCCCCTGCTTTAGAGTCTCCAACCACTGGGAATCACAGTGTCAGGATACTGTGAAAAGGAGGACTCAGAACAGGGGATGACAAGGCTGGGAGAGGCCTCAGAACAGGGAATGTCAGGGCAGGGAGGGGCTTAGAACAGGCTAAGCAGGGAAGGGACTTAGAGATTGTTCCCCTCAGAGAGGAGGGGTAACTTGCCAAGATAAACAGCAGGCTAGAGCCCAGCCTGCCATTCTGAGTAGTTCTCCCACAATGCCTCACTGCCTGCCAGGGCCTGGACCTCAGAGTCCTAGGGGTCAGAGCAGCGCCCCTGGGCCCCCCCTTGTTGGGGGCTGCTGTGCATGACCAGTCACCATGACCTTTGATTGGAGGTGGGGGGCCTTTGGGATGGTGATGACATATTTTGCTTTTCCTTCCTATTCAGAAGGTAAAGAGCCTGTTTGTCACCCAAGAGAGGAGGTAGTGATAGGGATGAATTCAGAATCCTGCCCTGTTTACAAGGCAAGACCTTTGTTCTTGGACTTCAGACTCTAGTCATTTATTAACACTAGAAATGCCCAAGAGAAACAGCCAAGCAGTTAGACCCCAAAGCCAGATCCTCCTTCCAGAGAAGGGAATAAGTATTTAGGAAGTACCTACTATGTGTTAAGCACTTTACAAATAGCATCCCATTTGATCCTCACAACAACCTGGAAGAGAGGTGCTACTATGTTTTTTTTGTTTTTTAAGTGAGGCAATTGGGGTTAAGTGACTTGCCCATGGTCACACGGCTAGTAAGTGTTAAGTGTCTGAGGCCGGATTTGAACTCAGGTCCTCCTGACTCCAGGGCCGGTGCTCTATCCACTGCGCCACCTAGCTGCCCCTGAGAAGTGCTACTATGATCCCCATTTTACAGTTGAGGAAAATGAGGGAGGCAGAGGTTAAGTGACTTGGTCAGAGTCACACAACTAGTTAGCATCTGAAGCTAGATTTGAACTCTGGTCTTCCCGACTCCAGGCCCAGCACAACGTGCACTAAGGTCCCTTCCAGCTCTGACATCCCCTGTTCTGAGCCCCCTTTTTCATAATATTCTGACACTGTAATTCTCAGTGTTTGGAGGCTCTAAAGCAGGGGTTCTTAACCTGGGCTCTACAAACAATTTTCTATTTCGTTGACCATCTTGCATATATAATTGATTTCCTCTGTAATCCCATCTTTCTTTTATGCCTTTAAGAAGGTAGCCACCCAGCTGCCTTCCCATCTACAAGGCTCCAAGCCTCTGCTAGGGGAAGGCCCTGGTAACCTGGCACAATTGCCCCAGAGTCTGCCCTAAAGCTCTTTACAGAAGCCTCAAGGAAGTTCTGCCAAGAAGGCTGTGAGACCTTGGACAATTCACTTCACTGTGAACCTCTATTTTCTCTTATAATACAGAGAGTTTGGAACAATAAAACATATACTCCTGGGGACCAGGGACAGTTTCAGTTTTGTCTTTGTACATTTAGCACCTGAACATTGCTAATGGGTAAATCAAGTCTAGAAAGAGCTAGGTTTTAGGACAACTTTAGAGAACGCAGTAGAAACAATCTAATATTTCCCCTCATCACCCTTTTCCAAAGCAGGCAAAGTCAACTTACTTTATTCTTGGGGTGAACAACCTTGTGAAGTAGATGCCACAGTTAATTATTATTCCCATTTTACAAAGGGGAAAACTGAAGCTAGGCCCTATCAAGCCAGGGGTCAAAGGTAGAATCTGAACCCAAGGCTCCCCTAAGTAACCCAAGTCCAGCATTCCATTGCTAGACAAGTTTTATGCACTGTTAAGGTACAGTTCCCCACATGCAGTAGGAGCCTAATATATGTTTATTCCTAAATCTCCAATGCTCCCAACAAAATAAAATCTAAACTCTTTTTGGGGGGCAGGGCAATGGGAATTAAGTGACTTGCCCAAGGTCACATAGCTAGTAAGTGTCAAGTGTCTAAGGCTGGATTTGAACTCAGGTCCTCCTGAATCCAGGGCCGGTGCTCTATCCACTGTGCCACCTATAGCTGCCCAAATCTAAACTCTTTTGCTTGGCATTTAAAGTTCTCCACCATCTGGCCCTTCCTTATCTTCTGACTCCTTAAGCAGACCCATCTGATCTTTAAATACAGACTTCCTTTTTCTTTCAAACTTCCATGTACTCCCAGCATTCTCCCTGCCTGGAATGGACTGTCCCACACACACTACCCTGAGCCTAAGGTCAGAGGCAGTGGGATGTAGCACTTAAAAGCACTCGATTTCAGGTTCAAATCTGGGTCTGGGTTCTGCTTCTTACAGCCTGTGTGACCATGGACATCACTCTTCCTCTCCTGGTCTCGGTTTCTCCATCAGTAAGATGTGGGAAATGGACCCTCACAAGTCCACCTAAATCATGCCCCAGGAAATATCACTAGTAGGCCCATACTGCAAAGAGATCAAAGGAAAAAAGAGAAAGGGCCCATAGAGACAAAAATAACTTTTAGCAGCTCTTCTTGTGGTGGCCTCCATCAATTGGGAGAATGGCCAAACAAATCATGGTATGGGACTATAATGGAATACTGATGTGTCATGAAAAAATGATAGAAAGGATGGTTTTGGAGAAACTTGAGAAGACTTATATGAACTGATGCAATGTGAAATCAGCAGAACCAGGAGAACAATTTACATAATAACAATATTGTGTAGACAAAGAATTCTGATCTGCACAGTGACCAACCCTGATTCCAGAGGACCAATCATGAAGCTGCTTACCCAGCTTCTCCCAGAGAGGTGATGGATTCAGTGCACATAATTAGATGTGCATTTTTGGGGACATGGCTGATGTGGAAATCTCTTTTACTTGGATATGTATATTCTTTTTTTTTTTTTTAGTGAGGCAATTGGGGTTAAGTGACTTGCCCAGGGTCACACAGCTAGTAAGTGTTAAGTGTCTGAGGCCAGATTTGAACTCAGGTACTCCTGACTCCAGGGCCGGTGCTCTATCCACTGTGCCACCTAGCTGCCCCGTGGATATGTATATTCTTTATAAGAATTTTGTATTATTTCTTTTTCAGGGCAAGGGAGGTGGGAGGAAGATAAAATAAATGGTTGTTAATTAAAAATAAAATTACATTTTGGACAGGATTCCTACAAGTCTCTTTCAGATGCTAGAACCTGTAAGAACCCTTTCCTGAAGCTAATAATTTTGGAAAGAACCTAGGGTAGAGGACAAAACCAAGAATTCAGAACCAGTCGGAGTTCGAATTCTGGAGAAATCCTATCTCCTCTTTGGAGCCAAGTTTCCCTTTCTGTCTAATGAAGTGGTTGGCCTGGGTGATCTCTAAGAGATTTCCAGGTCTAAATTCTATGATCTTAACCTCTCCTTCCAATAGCACATGCTCTTCTGTACTGTTAATGATACGTGAGTCTTACAGTCCTCTCTACACTCATACAGCCAACCACCCTGGTCCAGACCCTTGTCATCTCTTGCTGGAATTATAGCAAAGGCTTCTTAATTGGTTTTCTTGCCTCAAATCTCTTTTCACTCCAGTTTATAGTCCCAAAGTGATTTTCCTGAAGTGTCAATCTAACCCGGTCACTGCTTTTACTCAATAAAACCCCAGTGGCTCCCTGTTACTTCCAGGATCAAATACATTCTTTTATTTACCTTTCAAAGTCCTGTACAGTCTGGGTTTTCAAACTTATTATAGTTCACTCCCCTCTAAGCACTCTACCACCCACCCAAACTGGCCCTCTTGCTGCTCCTCTCCCATAGTACATTTCATCTCCCATCTCCATGCCTTTGCATGTGTCCCATGCCTGGAACGCACTCTCTTCGCCTCTATCTCTTGGAACCCCTTCTGAACACTGCCTAAGCATCATGATCCAGGTGAAGCCTCTCCTGATCATCCCCATCCGTTTAAGCCCTCCCATCTCCCTTCCCAATTTATCTTGCAGATATTGTGTATACATGCATTTATGTTTATGTTGTCTCTTTCAAGAGTATAAGCCCCTTGAAGGTAGGGACTGTTTCTTTTTTTTGTCTTTAAAACTTAGCTCAGGGGGCGGCTAGGTGGCGCAGTGGATAAGCACTGGCCCTGGATTCAGGAGTACCTGAGTTCAAATCCAGCCTCAGACACTTGACAATTACTAGCTGTGTGACCCTGGGCAAGTCACTTAACCCCCATTGCCCTGCCAAAAAACAAAAACAAAAACAACAACAACAAAAAAACTTAGCTCAGTGCCTGGTACATAGCAGCCACATCATTAATCTTGGTGATTGAACGATTAACCAGCTAGATTATAAGATCTTTGGAAGAGACCTGGCACATCAAATACTCAATATCCCTGATAGAGTCTCACCTCTCTTTCTCAGACAGGTTTATAACATTTATGAAGGTATCTCTTAGTGGACCTGCCACCTCAAAAATCTGAGCAGGCTGATTTGGACTCAACTGTGAAACTGCCCATCAGAGTCCATGACCCTCCACAACTGCTGGTTTGGCATCAATCCAACCCAATCTGGATTGCTGGGGCTTTGGAAACGTTTCACAAGATTTAGCACGAAAAAGAAATTTAGAGGCTATCTAGCTCAAACTGGCCATTTTTCAGAGGAGAAACTGAGGCTCAGAGAAATAAATCGACAACAGTGGGAAAAGCAATGGATTTGGGGGTCAAAGGGCCTGAGTGATACAGATCCCCTCATTATGAACTGCCTAGTGACCTTAGGCGAATGGCTTTCCCTCTCTGAGCTTCAGTATCCTCAACTATAAAATAAAAGGTTGTTGACATCCCCAAGGACCCTACAAGTTCTAATAATAGCTATCTTAAATCAGCAAAGCACTGTACATAGTATCTTACTTGATCTTCACAACCATCACAGAGAGGCTAAGTGACTTGCTCAGGGTCACACAGCTAGGAAGCGTCCGAAGTTGGATCTGAACCCAGATGATGTGGGCCGCGCAGTTCTTAGCCATCCATCCATACGCTGTTGAGAATCTGGAGGCTGGGTTTGAAATCAAGGCTTCCTGATGCTGGTTCCAACACTCTACTCACTACACCACCTTGTCGTTCAGTCGGTTTTTCAGTCAGGTCAAACTCTTTGTGACCCCTTTTGGGGTTTTCTTGGCAAAGATCCTGGGGTGGTTTGCCATTTCCTTCTCCAGCTCATTTTATAGATGGGGAACTAAGGCAAACAGGGTGAAGTGACTTGCCCAGGGTCACACAGCTACTAAGAGCTGTCTCTAAAGCTGTGCTATCATTTGTCTAAGGTCACAAAGGAAGCCGAGTCAGGATTCAAACCCAGGACTTCTGACCCCAAATCCCATGCTCTTCTCACCAAGGTACCCTGTTTCTTGGAGTCTCGGTATTTATATACAACTTTGCTCTTATTTTACTCCAATGCAGGAGATGTTTGTCAAATACCTGCTATGTGCTAGGCAGAGATTATACATTGTTGTTATAATAAATGCTGAGCTGGCCTCATTGACCTGCTCTCACCTGCACCACATACTGGTTATGAATGTGTGACCTTGGGCAACTCACTTGGCCCCAGTGCCTCCATACAACTTTCTAAGTCTATAAATTGACAGGGTGTTAACCTGGATAGGCAGACTTCAGAGCTCCATACACAAATGGGACTAAAAAGAAAGAAAAATGAGTTACACAATGAGATTACAAAGACAAAAGGAAAACCAGTCCCTGCTGTTCTCAGGTACCTTCCATTTTAACTTATTTGGAAGATAACACTACTTCTGGTAATTTTCCCCATTCTAATCCATCTGTATTCTGGAAGCCTTGAAAGAGCTGGCTGTCAAGCAAAGATTCTGAGCAGTACTGATGGCTGATCAAGACCGGCAGACACCAGACCATCCGAGTTCAAATCCACCCTATGACACTTACTAGTTGTATGAACCTAGGCAAATCACTTAACTGTAACTGTTGCCTGCCTCAGTTTCCTCAGTTGTAAAACTGAGATGATAATAGCAGCACCTATTTCAGAGGGTTTTTGTGAAGATCAAATGAGTAAAACACTTAGCACAGTTCCTGGCACATAGTTGGTGCTTAATAAATGCTTATTAAACAAGCAGCTTAAGCCCTCAAAAGGGCTAAAAAAGACCTCTGTAAAGGTCACCAGCTTAGACTCTTCTGAATTTTTCCCAACATGGCACAGAAAGCTTTTCCCAGAAGGGAAAAACACATCAGGCCTGGAACTCACACCTATGCCTTGCAGCTTCCTTTTAGGTGTTGTCTTCCCCAATGGACTGTAAGAAGCTTAAGGGCAGGGACTGGCCTTCTTTTTGCTTGTATTTGCATCCCTAGAGCTTCACACAGTGCCTGGCACATAGTAAACACTTAATAAGCATTGGCTGACTCATGGTTGACTTGGTACCCAAAGAACTTTGGGACAAATTATTTCTTTCCTTGGTCTCAGTTTCTTCCTCTGAAAAATAAGGGAGGCTGTACCAGGTACCTACCTGTTTTGTGTTAGGTATTGGAGATATAAATTTAAGAGTCCCTGCCTTCAAAGAGTCACCTGGGAGATACACATGATGATATAGACAAAATATCCACGGGGGCTTTTAAAAACTGGAGGAATCAGGAAAGGCCTCTTAGACTTAAACAGACCAAGTGGTTCTAAAAGGTAAAGAAGGGGGCAGCTAGGTGGCGCAGTGGATAAAGCCCTGGATTCAGGAGGACCTGTTTTCAAATCCGGCCTCAGACACTTAACACTTACTAGCCGTGCGACCCTGGGCAAGTCACTTAACCCTAACTGCCTCACCAAAAAAAAAAAAAAATTATTAAAAGGTAAAGAAGAGGGGCAGCTAGGTGGCGCAGTGGATAGAGCACCGGCCCTGGAGTCAGGAGTACCTGAGTTCAAATCTGGCCTCAGACACTTAACACTTACTAGCTGTGTGACCCTGGCCAAGTCACTTAACCCCAATTGCCTCACTAAAAAAAAAAAAAAAAAAAAAAAGGTAAAGAAGGGGGGCAGCTAGGTGGCGCAGTGGATAAAGCACTGGCCCTGAATTCAAGAGGATCTGAGTTCAAACCCAGCCTCAAACACTTGACACTAGCTGTGTGACCCTGGGCAAGTCACTTAACCCTCATTGCCCCACCAAAAAAAAAAAAAAAAGGTAAAGAAGAGGGGCAGCTAGGTGGCACAGTGGATAAAGTACTGGCCCTGGATTCAGGAGGACCTGAGTACAAATCTGGCCTCAGACACTTGACACTTACTTAGTTGTGTGACCCTGGGTAAGTCACTTAACCCTCATTGCCTGTCAAAAAAAAAATTTTTTAAAAAAGGTAAAGAAACACATTCTAGGTATGGGGACTAGCCTTGCAGTCCCCATGGAATGTTAAGTAAGCAAGCTGTGTTCAATCTACCTGAAAAGGTGTATTGAAGCCAAATGGAGAAGCCCTTTTAATGCCAAATAAACAAGTTTTTATTTTATTCTGGAGGCAATGGGGAGCCATTGAAGTTTCTAGAGTAGTTTCTAAAGTAGAGCTTTAGGAATAGCAATTTAGCAATGGTAGAGAGGAATTAGAGAGGGAAGAAAGTGGAGGTCACTTTGGAAGCTATTGCAGTAGTCTCAGCCTCTGATAATAAATGCCTGTTGAATGATCATGGGATGCTAAAACTTGGCTTGTTCCTATGTCATGGTTTATAAGCGGCCTTCAAATTCCAACACACTTACTGAGCGCCTACAATGTGGTGGTCGAAGATACAATCTTGCAGTCTAGTTATAAAGAAAAGATACAAACTTTAAAAGATAAAGATACAAAGTAGCATACGTGATAACTGCTGGCACCTGGGTTACAGTGTGGTGTTGTGGGAATGGGCGTGAATCGCCAAACATGATTGGAGAGGAAAATCGAACCCAATGTATACCTGAAAAGAATCCCCACTCTCACAAGTGCTTCTCCAGCCTCTGCTTGAAGACCTCCACGAATGGGGAGCTCACCACCTCTCTGAGGCAGGGCACTCTGCTTTAGCAAAGCTCTAATGATTGGGACATGGACCCTAAACCCACCTCTCAAGCTAGCTTCTACTCACTGCTCCTGGTTCTGTCCTCTGAAGCCAAGTAGGACAAGGATGGGACAGCCCTTGGAATCCTGGAAGACAGCTCTCACATTCCCCCGTCTTCTCTTCTCAAGGGTAAATATGCCAAGGGGATAGGCCAGACTTTGAATTCCAGTTCTGCCGCTATGTAACTTTAGACAAGTCCCAGCCTCAGTTTTCTCCTCTGTGAGATGGGCATGGGAGGAAGGGGGGGGGGCAGTATTAGATCAGGAGCTCTTAACCTCTTTTACATCATCAACCCCTTCCTAGAAGGATGCTTTTCAATTCAGAGTTAAAAAGGTGAGAGACTAGTGAAAATAAAGATGGAAGCCTCTTCCCCCTCATTCAAGTTCCCCAATCCCCTGAAATCTTAATCTTGGGTTAAGAACACTTGTACTCGTCTCTCATTTGAAAAAAGAAAATTGGGGGCAGCTAGGTGGCGCAGTGGATAAAACACTGGCCCTGGATTCTAGAAGACCTGAGTTCAAATCTGACCTCAGACACTTGATACTTACTAGCTGTGTGACCCCCAGCAAGTCACAAAGAAAGAAAGAAAATCCACAAACTAGTATCACTGGGAATTAGAGGTGAGCCAAATCAAGTCTAACTACTTGTTTTTAGAAAAAGAAATCCAGAGAAGGGAAAGAATGGAGTCTGGAGTGCCCAGCTCAGTAGTGGGTCCAGGCTTCCTGACCATCAGTCTGTAGTAGCTTGCTCTCTCTCTCCTCCACCTGATTCCTACTCTCCCAGGGCCTCCATATACTTTGTTAAGTATCCCCTCTTGGGCCAAAGGCTAGAACTGAATTTGAAGTCAAAGAACATGAATCCAGCGTCTGCTGCTACCCCCCACCTGTATAATCCTGAGCAAAGTCACTTCTTTCTAGGCTTCGGTTTCCCCATCTGAAAAATGGGAGGGGCTTGAACCAGATGACCTCTAAGGCCCCCCCAGTTGTCAATACTACCAGGGTTCCATTTTTTCTTCTTTAGTTAAAGGGATCAGACTAAGAGAAAAGGAAGAGGTTTTGGGGGCTTCTTTCCAGTGGCCCCTCTCAAAAGTCCTTTGGAGCTCTAACTAAGGCTCAGGGGCCCCAGTGAGCCCCCTTTTCTCTCTAATACATGAGAATCCCAGGATTCACTGCAGGGTCCACTTAATGCCTGCTGCAAGGCATCGTGTGTGCACAAAGAAGCAGCAGCATTCATTCAGCAGCCTCAAGTCTCGCCCTGCTCCTCCCCCACCCCCTCAACGGAGGCACACAAGCAAGGACCCTTTCTTAGCTTTGAATCACCCAACAATGCCCCTCCGGAGAGCAGCACAATAGGACACCTTCTCCCTCCTGCCGATTGGCCTCCAGCCTAGCAGGAGAGCCCTCCCTTCCCACTCCACCCCCACCCCGCCTTTCAGTGGGGTTCTGGGCATAACCCCCCCTCCCCCAAATGCTGCTCACCTCCCACCTAGGGACAGCTCCAGTCCGGCCCCTCCCCCCAACTCAGCCCTCGTCTCTGCCCCTCCCCCATCCCCAGAGAGGTCCTGGTCCTCCCCCTCCCTTGTCCCCAGCCCGGCGACATCCCCCTCCCAACCTCCCTCTTTTCTCCATTCCGACCCTCCCCCCTCCAGCCCCAGCGCCATCCCAGGCCCTTACCTCTTCCACAGGATAGCGTCTGCCCCTCCCCCATCCTATTGTGGGCACGGTCCTTCCCCCCAGCTTAAACCTTCCCTTTCTTCTCCCCCCCCCCCCCCAACGCTCGGAGTACTATCTCTTTCTTCTCTCCTCACCACCTCTTTCTTTCTCCCTCGCTCCAGGGTAGCTTTCTCCCTCAACCCCATCCTCCCATTGTGGGCACAAACCATCCTCCCATCCCAAGCCTTTCCCCTCCCCCATCTTCCCATTGTGGGCACAGACTCTTCTCCCGTCCTGAGCCTAGCCCCTCTCCCAGTCCCCTCCAGGTCCTGCCCCTCCCCCCAGCCTCCCATTGTGGACACTGACCACCCTCCCGTCCCAAGCCTAGCTCTTCACCCCATTCCTCTGAGTCCTGCCCCTCCCCCCGCCCCATCTTCCCATTGTGGGCCCTGCTCTCCCCCCCCGCCACCTTGGCCCATCCCGCCACGTTCTGCCCCTTTGCCCCCCACCTTCCTTCCATCTTCGGGGTGGCCTCCGCCCCTCCCCCTCTCCGCTTCCCGTTCTCCCACCCCAGCCCAAGCACCTCCTGAGTCAGCAGGGGCCCCACGCGTGGCCCCCTCGGGCCGGGCCGCAGGAAGCCCCGATCCCGCGCTCACCTCGGCCCGGCCCCAAGTGCAGCTCCGGCGGGGTGGCCGGGCCCGGGGCCCCTCCGCAGGGGCAGACGGCGGAGCGCGCTCGCAGCGATGCTGCACACCCGCGCAGCCATGTTCGGGCGGCAGCAGCAGAGGCGCGAGGGAAACCCAACAACAGGAGGGGCGGGACGGAAGCTCCGCCCAGGGGGCCGGGCTCATGTGGGCGGAGCCTCCGGAGTGACACTCCGCATCCCATCCAGCCCCGCCCCGCACCCCAGAGCCACCACCAAGGTGGGCACTTTAGCCCAAGTCTCCAAATCAGGGCACGGAGCCCAGCCCACACAACCGCCTAGGCAATCCCCGACGGGTGGTTCCCCCGGCCTCTGCTTGAAGCCCCCAGGGAGGGGGAACCATGAATCACACCTTGATTTGGAGCCTTTCTTGATTTCCGGGGCATAAATGCTCACTCTGAACTTTGGGATGGCTCTCATGGTGAAGAAGAAGTTTTTCCTGGCCCTAACATCCGGCCTAAAATCGGCCTCGTGGCTCCTTCTCGCCGCCCGTCCTTCTGCTTTCTAAGTCAAGGAGAGCGAGTTTCATATTCCTCTCCCAAGAGACAATCCTTCCCATGTTGGAAGACAACTCTTAGCACCCGGCCACAGAGCCAGTGGAGTTGGATTCAAATACAAGAAATAAACCGCGAAGAGAACTCGCAAGTCACTCAGTGCAACTTCCTCATTTGCTTCAACACCTCCATTTTCGGCTCCCTCTGGGCTGCCAGGCCTTCTGATGCTTGGGAAGTTCGATCAAGCTAAAATTCAGCCCCTCCGTGGTAGGAAGCACATTTAAACCCCCCCTTTTGTTTCTCTGTGTAAATTCGGATTTATTATTCTCTAAGTCCTTTTCAGGCTCCTGGCCAGTCATCTCTTCATCTCCCACCCCAATGGCCTCCTCTATACCTCTCCGTTATTTCCCCACCCATCTAAGGGTAATTTCCTCCTCTATCCTGCTGAAAGGAATGAGACTAGTGTCTACCCCATAGAAAGTATACTCTTCCTTTTAAGGAGAGACCCTCAAATTGCTTCCTATCCTATACATAACTGGGCCATCTCCAATCTTCTTGACTTTTGTCTTGCCCCTGGACTCTGATGACTCTGTGGGAGTTAAGTGAGGCTGATGACTTTGCACAGTTCTGCCTCACTTAAGTTCAATTCACAAGCAAGTCAAGACATCTATCTCCTGATCCTCTTTGAGAACAAAGGATGAACAACAGCAATTCTCCACATAAATCTGTGGGGGGAGCCTTCCAGGTGTAAGGTCCAGGAAGAAGGGGCTAGATATGATGACTCAATTCTGGAACATACTTGTCTGAGATTCAGTTCAATATCACCTGGACCTTTCTTGGGGCAGATGGTCCTGTTGGAAACCCTCAGGGATAATGCCAAGCTTTCCAAGGCAGAAATGGCTTGAATATTAGTTTAATGCGGCAGGAGCTATGACTCCCGTATGGGACTGCACAGCTTCACTGTGGCCTGTGGCTCTTCAAGGTGCTGATCCATGGTCGTCCTCGACTGGTGGAAGCCTACTACTATAAGTTAAATAGAACTTTGGGGCAGATGAGTCTCAATCAAAGAGTACAGGATTAGTATTCATATTTGTTTTCCCCTTCAACAGTTTACTATAGTGTTGTTTCGGACTCAAATGCGTAACCTCATAGAAATCAGCATCAAGCCAGGACCTTCCCTGCTCAAGACTTCTCTAGCTGACTAAAAACTAGAGGCAAGAGACCTTTTCAACCTCCTTAGGAAGAGTTTGGGAAGACAGCTGTCGCAGACTTCTGATTACTCTCATAGAATCTAACTGAGAGGGAGGCCAGGTTTGTCAGACATGGGAAGGAAGCATTTCTGCATGTCTGTTCAGGTCTGTATCAGAGGCCACTTCACCTTGTGTGTTAAAATGGGCAAGGTTTCTATTATGTAGTTTAAACCCTTCCTTTAACAACTATTTGCTCTGGGATTAAAGCAGTTTTAGCTGCCAGATTCCTCAAGGATGTCTGATGACAAGGGAGATTGTCCCTAATGACAATTTACCCTCTTCTGGGTAAGCAGATTTGGTGGTGCCAGTGTATGAGTAAGGGGCAGCTAGATGGTCCAGTGGATAGAGAGCCACTGGACCTGAAGTGAGGAAGACTCCTCTTCCTGAGTTCAAATCCAGCCTCAGACACTTACTAGCTGTGTGACTCTGGGCCAGTCACTTCACCCTGTTTGCCTCAGTTTTCTCATCTGTAAAATAAGCTGGAAAAGGAAATAGCAAACCACTCTAGTGTATCTGCCAAGAAAACCCCAAAAGGGGTCACAAAGACTTGGACATGACTAAAGGATGGACAACAACAACTATGACTAGGAGCCTAATTACTCCCAGCTGCCCTAGGGATTTCACAAACCCTACGCCTCTCAGGTCAAAGACTCCAAGCTCACTAATTGAAGTTTGTATTTTTCACTGTTTTGTTGTATGCTTCAGTGTCTAACAGTCTGTTCTGTGTTTAAAGACATGTAAAGTCGGGGCAGCTAGGTGGCGCAGTGGATAGAGCACCAGCCCTGGAGTCAGGAGGACCTGAGTTCGAATCCGGCCTCAGACACTTAACACTTACTAGCTGTGTGACCCTGGGCAAGTCACTTAACCCCAATTGCCTCACTTTAAAAAATTAATAAAGAAAGATATGTAAAGTCCTAAGGAAGTGCCTGTTCTTAAAATCAGGATATTTCCACCTTACTATGGGGTGTGTAAACACAAGATCACAAGAACTCCCACCAGGAATGCTCAACTTTGACATGAATTCAAAATCTCACCGGTCATTTTAGAATACTTGTCCAAAATTGGTCAACAGACCCTCCTGGCTGAGAGCAGCTGGAGATCTCAATGTTATTAGATCCTTGGGTTAAGAGAAACGAGGTTAGAGATAGTTCTGAGGAAGCTAAGTGCCTGGAGTCAGGAAGGTCTGAATTCAAATCCAGACTTAGACTCTTAAAAGCTTCCATATGACCCTAAGAAAGTCATTTAACCTCAGTCTGCCTCAGTTTCCTCAACTATAAAATGAGGATAATAACATCAAGGTTGTTGTGAGGATTAAATGAGATAGTTCTAAAATGTTTAGCACAGTGCCTGGCTTGTTAGCACATGCTGTAGGGGTAAAGTTGGACTCAGGTTTCTGTTGGTCTTCAAGTTCTAAGAAAAGATCTTCCATTCTCCTCACCTTACCAGGCTTCATTGGGTCAGTTCAAGTCCTTCCTTTAACAACATTAAATCACCAGGGGCAGCTAGGTGGTGCAGTGGATAGGGCACCAGCCCTGGATTCAGGAGTTGAAATCTGGCCTCAGACACTTGACACTTACTAGCTATGTGACCCTGGGCAAGTCACTTAACCCTCATTGCCCCACAAAACAAAACAAAACAAAACAACATTAAGTCACCTAGATGCTTTGGGACTAAACCAATTTCAGCTACCAAGTTCCTCAAGTGTGTCTAATAGCAAGGGAAGCTTGTACTTAACCCCAGAATTGAGCCCAGGTAACAGGTAAACTTTATTTTTTAAAATAATAAACATTTTTATTTAAAGTTTTGAGTTCCAAATTCTATCCCTCCTTCCCTCTCTGAGGTGGTAAACAATCAGATGTAAATGTAAAACATTACCATGTTAGTCATTTTGTATAAGAAAATGAATAAAAGAAAAAGATGAAAGAGAGTGAAAAATAGCATGCTTGAGTCTGTATTCAATCAATATCAGTTCTTTCTTCAGAAGTGGATAGTATGTTTCATCAATAGTCCTTTGGGATTGTCTTGGATCATTGTATTGCTGAGAATAGTTAAGTCACTTACAGTTCTTCATATCAAACAATATTGCTGTCTCTGTGTACAATGTTCTCTTGGTTCTGCTCACTTCTCTATACATCAGTTCATACAAATCTTTACAGATCTTTCTGAAGTCATCCTGCTTGTCATTTCTTATAGCACAATAATATTCCATCATCATCATATACCACGGTTTGTTTAGCTATTCCCCAGCTGATGGACATCTCTTTGATTTCCAATTCTTAGCCACCACAAAAAAGAGTTGCTATGAATATTTTTGTACAGATAGGTCTTTTTCTCTTTTGGGGGATAGCTTTGGGATATAAGCCTAGCAGGGGTATATCTTCCAGTGACCTAAAGTAGGGGCAAGGAGAGGTAGAAGTGGGGGAGAGAAAGAGAGAGAGAGAGAGAGATTGAGATTGAGATTTAGTTTTATCTAGTGTTTAAGAATTGCCTGGCAGGTAATTATCTTAAATTTTCTTTTGTTTAAATTGCCTTGAGCAAAAGAGACTTTGCTTCAGAAGAGGCAAATAATTTTTTAAAGGCAAAATTCAATGAGTTTAGAAGAATTTAATTGCCTGATAATAGTGGCTAACATTTACATAGCCCTTTCTGTGTTCCTGGAGCTGTGCTAAATGCTTTACAAATATCTCATTTGATCCCCACAACAGCCCTGGTAGGTAGATAGGTAGTTGCTATTATTATTCTTGTTTTACTAATGAGGAAACTGAGGCAGGCAGATGTTAAGTGACTTGCCCAGGATCACACAGCTAGTGTCTGTAATAGAACTCAGGCTTTCCTGTCTTGAGACCTGGTACTTGTTCAAAAGTACCAGGGTTTCTGGGTAATTTAATCATTTTATTAATAAGGCCAACAGCTTATTAATAAAAGGATGGTCAATTGTCTGTCTCTCTTAGACCAAAGACAAGCATAGCAGTAGGGCTCACGGCTTATATACCTTTTTTTGTTTGGTTGGGTTTTTTTGTTTGTTTTTTGATTTTTTTGGTTTTGTAGTGAGGCAATTGGGGTTAAGTGACTTGCCCAGGGTCACACAGCTAGTAAGTGTTAAGTGTCTGAGGCCAGATTTGAACTCAGGTCCTCCTGACTCCAGGGCCGGTGCTTTATCCACTGCGCCACCTAGCTGCCCCTGCTTGTATACTTTTTAAAGCAATGAGGAGCTGCCAGTGACATCATGTCACTGTTGGACAGAGAAATCATTTCTGCTCAACCTACCAACCAGCCTTGGACTACATAGACAGAAGCATCTGGCTTCTCCCAAGCTGGAGTAGAACACAATGAGTTTCCTGTCCTTAAATTGAAATCTTTGCAAGGTTGGGTAGGGTCTGACCAGATTGAGGAGAGTCAATGCAATGTCATTGTCAGTAATGTCCTCCAAGCAAACTGAACTTTAAAAAATAATTTAGAAAGGGAGCAGGTAGGGGGCGCAATGGATGAAGCACTGGCCCTGGATTCAGGAAGACCTGAGTTCAAATCCAGCCTCAGACACTTGACACTTACTAGCTGTGTGACCCTGGGAAAGTCACCTAACCCTCATTGCCCCGCAAAAAAATAATAAAAACAAACCAACAAACAAACAATTTAGAAAAAGGGGAGAGCCTCTGAATCTCCCGGAGATATTGGTTGTTAGTAATCATTTCTCTCATACTCTATACACTTTATCACCTAGCTACCAAAAGAATTTCTAAATTCTTAAGTAAGAAACCAAATTGGGAATGCTTTCCATGACAAGTTTCAGCACTAAGAAAAAGCAGCACTGAGATCAAATCCTGCCTTGAATGTGTCCTAGCTGGGGGACCCTGAACAAGTCACTTAATCTCTTTCAGCCTCAGCTTCTTTATCTGTAAAATGGGGTTAACAATGGCACCTATTTCCCAGGGTTGTAATGAGGACCAGATGAAATAACATATGCTTTATAAACCTGAACGTGGTATATAAATGCTTTAAAGCAAAGTGTGGCAATGAATTTGAGATGCATAAGAGTTGGCAAATTAGCCAGAGACAGATTCCTTTTCAGCTCTCCCAGTTCTCACTGCAGAAAGAATCTCCACTTAAAGAAGCTTTAAAGAGGCCAACTATCTCCTCGTTGGTCACCAGGCTGGAATCTGGACTTCTTCATAATGGCTCCTTGCTCCAGTTTTTTCTTATGTATTGTCTATCCACATTATAAGTTCAGAGAGGGCAAAGACTGTCTTTCTTTTTGCTTCTATTTGTATCACCATGAAAGTGGCTGAAGAAGACATTGTAGAGCCCTTAAAGCTTGGTCAGGGGGCAGCTAGGTGGTGCAGTGGATAGAGCACCGGCTTTGGAGTCAGGAGAACCTGAGTTCAAATCTGACCTCAGACACTTAACACTTACTAGCTGTGTGACCCTGGGCAAGTCACTTAACCCCAATTGCCTCACCAAAAATTAAAAAAAAAAAAAAGGCTTGGTCAGACTTCAAAGCCCAAGGTTATCCACTGCATCCTAGGCCATCTCCAGTCTTCTTAACTTTTGTCTTGCCACTGGACTTCAATGACTCTGAAAGAGAGAGTGAGGATGATGACTTTGCCCAGCTCTGCCTCACTTAAATCCAATTCACTGGCCAGTCAAGATGTCACCCCTTGATGTTATTGGTCCTCTTCAAAAAACAAAGGATGGGGGCAGCTAGGGGGCACAGTGGATAGAGCAGTGGTCCTGGATTCAGGAGGACCTGAGTTCAAATCTAGCCTCAGACACTTGACACTTACTAGCTGTATGACCCTGGGCAAGTCATTTAACCCCAATTGCCCAACTAGAAAGAAAGAAAGAAAGAAAGAAAGAAAGAAAGAAAGAAAGAAAGAAAGAAAGAAAGAAAGAAAGAAAGGGAGGAAGGGAGGAAGGAAGGAAGGAAGGAAGGAAGGAAGGAAGGAAGGAAGGAAGGAAGGAAGGAAGGAAGAAAGAAAGAAAGAAAGGAAGGAAGGAAGGAAGGAAGGAAGGAAGGAAGGAAGGAAGGAAGGAAGGAAGGAAGAAAGAAAGAAAGAAAGAAAGAAAGAAAGAAAGAAAGAAAGAAAGAAAGAAAGAAAGAAAGAAAGAAAGGAAGGAAGGAAGGAAGGAAGGAAGAAAAAAAGAAATTATTACTTTGGAGAAATAAGAGGCATCGGGAAAGATTTCCTGTAGAAGGTGGCATTTTATTTGGGACTTGAAGGAAGTCAGGGAAGAGGAGTGGAGATGAGTGGGGAGAACATTCCAGGCCAGAAAAAAGGCCCATAGCCAAGAGATAAGAGCATCTCTTTCTTGGAACAGCCTGGAGGCCAGTGTCCCCAATGAAAGAATAAGTACATTGGAGCCTTGTGTAATTTGTAAAAAGAATGGATGGGGAGCAGGAGCAGAGTAAGTTATGAAGAGCTTTAGAACAGAGCATTTTCTATTTGATTCTAGAGGTGATAAGGAACCACTTGAGTTTATCGAGTAGGGGATGACATGGTCAGATGTGTGCTTTTGGAAAATTGATTTGGCAGCTCAATGGGGGATGGACTGGAGTGGGGGGAGACTTGAGGCCAGCAGACCCCCCCCCCAGCAAAGCAATTGCAATAGTCCAGGTGTGAGGTGTTTGTGTTGGGGAAGAGAAGGAGGCTATTCCAGAGATACTTGAAAAGGTGAAATTGACAGGCCTTGGCAACAGATTAGATATGTGAGATGAGAGATGGTGAAGATTCTCAGTTAGGGGTTTGAGGGTGAGAAACACAATTTACTAAGAACAGATTGATTTCATTTAGTTTCTTTTCCCACACCAATGGATGTCATGGGGCTGACCAAACTGTTAATTTCAGCCTCTGATTACTTTGTAGATTTCCCAAAGATAATCTCATTTTCCTCAGCTTATTATGTAAAATAATTTAACAGATGAAACAAAAGGTAATCAGTCCCAAAAGCAGCCTTTCCACGTGCTGTTTTTTAAAATTGTTGTTTGTACCCCACATAAACTCAGTTTTCAGCCCTACTCTTTGGGTACTCCTAGCTTGCTGTGGCAGTATTATGAGTTATAACTCCTTTGCCCCAATTAAAGATCTTAATTTTGTTATGTTGATTGCTTTAATAATTTTTCAGGTTGACAAGGGAATAGAAAGATAGTGTTGCCCTCAACAGTGCTAAGGAAGTTTAGCAAGAGGGAAAGTTTAGGGGGAAAGAAAATTAGTTCAGTTCTAGTTCATGGTGGGTTTAAGATGTCTACTGGGCATCTGGTTTAAGGAGTCTGAAAGGTAGTTGGATAAAGGAGACCAGAGGTCAGCAGAGAGATAGGGCAGGAAGGTAGATGTGAGAATTATCAGCATAGAAATTGTCATACAATCCATGGAAAATGATGGTATCACCTAGTCAGGTAGTATAGAAGGAAGAGAGAAAGGGACTCTGGGACCGAGCCCTGAGAAGGTCAAAAGTTAAGTGGAGGGGCAGCTAGGTGGCGCAGTGGATAAAGCACTGTCCCTGGATTCAGGAGTACCTGAGTTCAAATCCGGCCTCAGACACTTGACACTTACTAGCTGTGTGACCCTGGGCAAGTCACTTAACCTCAATTGCCTCAACAACAACAACAAAAAAGGAAATAAAAAAAAATAATAAAAATGAAGAAAAAGTTATAGGGAGTCAATCTTTTTAGCCCTGGATTCAGGAGGACCAGAGTTCAAATCTGGCCTCGGACACTTGATACTTACTAGCTGTGTGACCCTGGACCAGTCACTTAACCCCAATTGCCTCAAACTTTTTTTTTTGTTTATGGTGTTATCCTTTATGTCTAAATCATGTTTCCATTGAGAGCTTATCTTAGTTTATGATTTGAGATGCTATTCTAATTTCTGCTATATTGTTTTCCAATTCTTGCAACCAGTTTTTGTTGAATAGTGAGTTCTTACTCCAATTGCTAGGATCTTTGGGTTTATCAAATACTAATTTATTATGTTCCTTATCATTTATGTTGTATATTTAGTCTGTTCTACTGATCAACCTCTCTATTTATTAACCTGTTTCAGATAATTTTTATGTTTACTGCTTTGTAATATAGATTGAATCTGGTACTGTTATAACCTCTTCCTTTCTACTTTGTTCCATTATTTCCCTTGAGATTTTTAACCTTTTGTTCCTCCAGATGAATTCTGTTATTATTTTTCTAGCTTCATTAAGTAATAAAGTAAAGCTCCATAAAGTAATCCTTTAGTGGTTTGATTGGTATTGCCTTGAATAAGTAAATTAAATTTAATAGTATTGTCATTTTTATGATATTGGCTCAGCCTACCCACAGACAATTAATATTTCTCTAATTATTTAGCTTTGTCTTTATTTGTGTAAATAATATTTTGTAATTATGTTCATATAGTTCCTGTGTGTGTCTTGGCAGGTAGACTCCCAAGTATTTTAAACTGTAGTTATTTTAAATGGAATTTCTCTTCTTAGCTCTTCCTGCTGGATTTTGTCAGTAATATACAGAAATGCTGGATGGTTTGTGTGGGTTTATTTTATATCCTGCAACTTTGCTGAAGCTGTTAATTGTTTCAATAAATTTTTAGTTGGTTCTCTAGGGTTCTCCAAGTACATAGTCATATAATCTGCAAAACTCAATCATTTTGTTTCTTCTTTGCCTATGTTTATTCTCTCAATTTCTTTTTCTTGTCTCATCACTAGGTCTTGTATTTCTAGTATTATATCAAATAGTAATGGTAATAACAGACATCCTTTATCACTGGTTTTATGAGGATGATCTTTTTTTTGTGTTTTGTTTTTTTGGTTTTTTTTAGTGAGGCAATTGGGGTTAAGTGACTTGCCCAGGGTCACACAGCTAGTAAGTGTCAAGTGTCTGAGGCCAGATTTGAACTCAGGTACTCCTGACTCCAGGGCCGGTGCTCTATCCACTGCGCCATCTAGCTGTCCCGAGGATGATCTTTTAAAGGATAAGCATGTCACTAAGGTAAAACAGGAAGTTGATAATTGCTCTGCATGAGGGGGAGAGAGAGAGAGAGAGAGAGAGAGAGAGAGAGAGAGATGTAACTGGAAAATAATAAAATACTTTAAAAAATTTAAAAAATAAAAAAAAATAAAGAGAGAGAGAGAGAAGAGGTAGGGAAAGAAAAAGAGAGGGAAGAAAGGAAGGAGGAAGGAAGGGAGGGATGGGGGAGAGAGACAGAGAGAGAGCACACTCCAGCAGACTTACAGATAATTGAAATCACCCACCACTACTACATAATACTTCTGCCCCAAGTTTGTGATCTATTTCTTCTAACTTTTCATCTATTTCCTCTTTCTGTCCAGGTGGTCTGCAGTACACTACAATGCCAATATCACCACTGTTTCTGCCTCTTCATTCAAATTGCTCTCAGGAGTGATTCACACCCCCAAGGCAAATCACCTTGGCTTTTCACATAAATAGATTTTCTTGCTAATAACCACCCCCTTTACTTATTCTATTTCTTCTGAAATTAGCTTACCTTTCTAGGGCCATATTCTAGACCTTGTTCCATCCCATTCAATTTCAGTGATATTTCTCAGGTCAAATTTGTTTCCTTTCTTTAAAAGGTAACTTTCTCATAGTGGCAGAATAAGATCTGGAACATGGTGCTTCCTATTCTCTGCCTACTGTTTTTCCCACTAGACCATGATGTTATTTCCTATTTTTTTCCTATTTCTTCATGACTTGGCTTCACCACTCCCCACAACTGTTATTCCCTTTTTTAGCACGGTTTAGTGTGCCTAGTGTAATGGGCTAAAATTCTTGCTGGTCTGTCTAAAATATCTAATGAGTAGTCACCAATAAATTTTAAGCTTTAGAAAGAGTTTAGACTTTTAAGCATTTATTAAGGAAAATAAGAATTTGGTGGAGAGAGAGAGAAAGGCCTAGATTCATCTATTAAAGGGAGAGCACATTTCTAGCTCCACTCTCCACCAGAGTCCTGACGAAAAAGAGTGAGAGAACCAGCCTCGCCCCCTCTTCCTCCCACAAGCAAACGTCACTTCCTGATGCCAAAGAAAAGCCGGGTGGCTTGCCCTCAGATGCCTTCTCCCCATGGTGGAGCTTTCCTACAGTAAGTCTCCAGCAGGTGGCGTCACTCCAATCGTTACACTAGGTCTTCTCCTCATCTTTATCATCTCCCTTTCTCCTTCATATTCTTCCCTCCCTTCTTCTTCATCTTTTGCCTTTCAACTCTAATATTCCTTCCACATTATACTATAGTACAGTGGGGAAAGCATAAAGGATTTGAATTCAGAGGACGCAGGTAGGAATCCTGGCTCTCCTCCTTACTAGTTGTGTGATATGGACCTCAGTTTCCTCATCTTTAAAATAAAAGTGTTGGATTAGATGACCTGAGATCCCTTCCAGTTCTAGCTCTGTGATCCTTTGAGGTGGTTGGATCAGATGACCATGAAGGCCTCATCTAGTTCTAAATTAATAACTGCGAGTTCTAGGATTCAGATTTTTTAAAATACTTTTTTAATTGATCTTTTATTTTCACATCAATAGATTTCCTCATATTCCTCATCTCCCTTCCAGAGAGCCTTTTTTTATTTTTGGCGGGGCAATGAGTGACTTGCCCAGGGTCACACAGCTAGTAAGTGTCAAGTGTCTGAAGCCGATTTGAACTCAGGTATTCCTGAATCCAGGGCCGGTGCTTTATCCACTGTGCCACCTAGATGCCCCCGAGCCTTATTTTTAAAAAAATTAAAGCTGAGAAAAAATAATTCAGCAAAATCAACCAGCACACCAAAACAATTCTGACATTATATGCAACATTCCATACCCATGGACCTTCTTCCCCCCCACCTCTGCAAAGGAGTGGGAGAAGCCACCTCCTCACATCTCTTTGGGGTCAAGTTGAATCATTATCATTTCACAGCCTTCAGTTTTCATTGTTTTCATTTACATTGTTGCAGTCATCGTGTATACTGTTTTCTTAGCTTATGCTGACTTTGCTCTTCATCAGTTCATGGAATTCTTTCCTTGCTTCTCTGTATTCATCATATTCCTTGTTTCTTACAGGGCAGGAAGTCCTACTATATTCACACACCACCATTTGTTGAACCATCCCCCTATCCATGAGTGTCTACTTTGTTTCCAGTCCTTTTGCTACTATGAAAAGTGCTGCTATAAATATTTTCGTTTCTATGGACCCCCCCTTTTTGCCAATGACATTTTTGTGATAGATGCCTAGCGATGAAATCTCTGGGACAAGAGATAATTCCATAATTCCAGGTTGCTCCCCAGAGTGGTTATACTCATTCACAGCTGCACCCACAATGTATTATTTTGCTGTCTTTCATCATGCCCTTGTAGCACTGACTATTTCCCTACCTATTACTGTTAATTTGCTGGGAAGGAGGTGAATGCTACTTCAATCACTTCTCTTTTGCCTTGCCATTTTCCTTTTGGTCCCACTCTAGATCTCACAGGGATTCTTCTCTTAGTCAGCCACTCCATACTGTCTGTCACTGCTACTTCCTTTCCAGCTTCCCCTAATGCTTGTTTTAATGTAATCCTTATTTATTAGTCTTTCCCAAGACCAGCTACTGTTTCATGTGCAGTGGGAGGCTGTGTGTGAAGGGAGGGTGAGACTATAAGAGACAAAGATAAATGTGACCAGAACAGGGAAGAAAGAAACAGGTAGATTCATAAGTATAAAATATGGGCAAACCTGCCACCATACGTTGCCTAGGACAAATAGATCATGCAGAATGGGCTGTGAGTGATCAAGGAGACAAATTACCTGGCAGCTGGTAGTGTCATAGGCTCTGTATAGATGGGATATTTATGCAAAGCCCTAATCATCTGCCAATGAACGGGATTCTCATAACTCCTCTGAGGCCCCTGAACATATGTGACATCTGGCTGAAAAAGAGAGGGACAAATTTCCATTCTGGGCAACTCCTAGGTGGGCTGCAGTCCCCCTGGAATCAGGTATTAGTCCTGGCATTGAAAGCAATGATGCTGCTTAATCTTCTTCACTCTGGCCCTCTGCCCTGCTCATTCCTGGAATGGTTATTGTCTCGGTAACCGATGTCCCAGGGCTGAAGCTTCTGGGTTCCACTTTGCCCTGGGAACTCCTCTGTTGGGTCATGGATGCTTTTTCCTCTGCTGTCCTATTATCCAATCCAATAGGTATGAGGTAGTATCCAGAATTGTTGTGACTTGAATCTGTCCAATCAGTAGTGAGTTAGCACATTTTTTTTCCATATGGCTATAGGTGGTTTTGATTATTTTATCTGAAAACTTCATTTCTTTTGATCATCAAGGGTCATGGATGCTTTTTTTTTTAAAAGATTATTTATTTAGAATTTTCCCCAAGTTACAATGTAAAAAAAACCAACAAATTTTTTCACACTGACTTTTTTAAACTTTGCGTTCCAAATTTTCCTCACCCCTCCCTAAGAAATCAAGCAATTCAATATAAGTTATATATGTGCAGTCATGCAAAACATCTTCACATTTGTCAGGTTGTGAAGGAAAACAGACAAAATGACTTTAGAAAGAGGAACTAACAAATAAAATTATACTTCAATCTGTATTCAGATACCATCAGTTCTTTCTCTGTTGGGTTATGGATGTTTGATGGAGGAATTCCTCTGTCATTTTGCCAATTTTTCTCCATTGCTACTGGTTAACCTTTCTGAGACTCTAAGCCTTACCAAGGAAGGCCTCCTCCCTCCTCTGCTGGCTCCCAGCACTGCCCACTTCTGGGGCCATGTCCCTGGTGAAGCCTTGTCCCTGAGAAGCCTCTCCCCTGTACCTCTCACTGAATGGAATTCCTCTCTTCTCTTTGTCTCTTGGCCTTGGTTCTTTCCATCTGTCTGTCTGGCATTTTCACTGGCATTTCTGCATATAAATTCAATAAATAAGGCGATGACATACAGCCTCGTATTCCTTTTCCAATCTGAAACCAATCAGTTGTTTCATGTTTGGTTCTAACTATTGCTTCCTGACCCACATACAGGGTCCTCAGGAGACATCTTACTTGGGTTAATGGTTTAGGGGCCCACTACTCCCTTGTCTCTCTATGCTCTAACTCACCCCACCACTGAGCCCTGATACCTCTTCAGGGGTAAGGAGACTCGAGGGAGACCTTGTGACTATTTTTCATAACTTATGTTTTCATAAGGTTATATGTTTTACATGGTTTATGACCCTGGATTAAACCATTGCGGGGGGGGGGGGGCGGAGAGCAATAGTAATATTTCCCCCTGGGTAAAGTTGAACTTTGACTAGCACAAGGAGCCGATTCTATCAAGCTTAGGTGAATGGAGCTTCTTATCTCTGAAGTCACTGACTGCCTGGTAAGGGGTAGGGGTATAGGGAAGGAAAAGCAAGGGATCCCCATCTCTGGATCACCTCTATGGATGTTGTAGGCCAGGCTCCTCGCTGGGGTTTATCTCCTGGGAACTTCTCAGAGTTCCAAAGGCTCTCACATTCCCTGTTCTAAGGTCCCTCCAGCTCTGACATTCCGTGAATCTAAAAGAATAAGGGCCCACCATGCCACTAAACCAGACTGCAGATCTAGACCTTCTGTCTCCAAGAGGCCTCTGCAGGCTCCCAAGCCGACACCTCTAATCAACAGCTTTTTCTTCCAACCTCACTTGTATGGGAAGTCCCCAGGCTCACTGTGGCATTTAGCTCAGTCATATTTGGTTGAACAAATTGCTTTCAGTTTGGGTCACACCTCTGGCAACTATTTGAACTATGAAAATTACC
This sequence comes from Dromiciops gliroides, assembly GCF_019393635.1. Lineage (NCBI taxonomy): Eukaryota > Metazoa > Chordata > Mammalia > Microbiotheria > Microbiotheriidae > Dromiciops > Dromiciops gliroides. Next base: position 10,077,434 of record NC_057861.1, on the reverse strand, counting down.
TTGAAAAGTCTTAGATAAATCTTAAGGCAGCACTTAGCCCCTGGAGGGGGACCTGCTTTCAGGTTTGTAAAGTGCTTCATCTAAGATATCTCATTTTATTCTCCCAACAACCCTGTGAAGGGCGGCTTAATGGATAGAGAGTTGACCTTGGAAGCAGGAAGAACTAGCTTCAAGTCCCACCTTTGAAATAGATGGCAATTTGACTCCGAGTAATTAATTCTCTTCATCTCCCAATGTTCTGGGCCTCTCTCTTAAAAGTTGCAGAGAAGGTACATTGGTGTTGACCTGCGCCGGACCTTTTCCAATGAGAATTCTCTCATGTGGGAGTTCCCCTGTACCAGAGAAATCACAAGTTTAGCCCCTACTCCATTTCCTAACTGTTCTGTGAGGCAGGTTCTGCAGGTATTATCATTGCCATTGATTGATTAGGAAACTGAGCCTCAGAAAGGCCATCACCAAGCCACAAAAATCTTTCTTCCTTGTTGTCTCAGGTGTGGTGCCTGTGGCTCTCTCAGGCAGGGCCCCCAGAATAACTACCTTAGGTTCAAAGAACTCTGTGGGCACATATCTACTCCAATCCATAGCTCACGAGCCCCTACTAGTGTGTTTATTTTTTTCTAGTCACCCAAAGCATATAATTAGTTTAAAAAGCAAATGCATGTAATAATAACTAACATCTTTATAGCACTTTACATATAGCAAGATAATCACAAGAAGAAAGGTAACTAACTATAGTATGTATCTGCTCTTTTCTCTTATGCAGAACATCAGAGACAATGTAAAACAAAGTAATTCAGTAATAGGAGCAAGGTGCCTCTGACTAAAAGCCTCAAGGTTAGAGAGATGAGCAGACCAAGGCAGAATAGTAGCAGACTTCTCTTAATAAAGTCAATGTGTAAACTCCCTCTACCATAAGCTAGCTAGGAGAGAAGGAGTTTAGATCCCTGTCAGTGACAGACAGGAAGAAGAATTAGAACCTCCAGGTTGAATATGAGATTTGCCCCACTGCAATCCTTCCTGGTGAATATAATCAGATCAGAGGTTATTAATGCAATCTGCTTATGTAAAAAGCAGTTGTCCATTACCCCATAAACCCTGCATATACCTGCCCCAGAAATACAGATACCATCAATGAAAAGAGGGGACCTGCATAGGGATCTCTCTCTCTTACACACACACACACACACACACACACACACACACAAGGAATGCAACCAGGGTAGGTGGTTACCTCTGTCATGCCTCTGACACTGAAGGACCATTATTGTCATTTGGTGAAGTCATTGTGCTCTTCATCCTGGGTCTGGTCCCCACTGGATGTGTATCAGCACTGGGTATAAATCTCCTGACCATCTGAGCTTCAGACCACCAGGCTATAGTGATTAGAAACCTTTCTGATAAAGGTAAGGTGACAACTCTTCGGTCACAGCCACCACAGCCAGATAACAACAGTTAAATGTTGTACACCTCAACCAATATTTTTGTTTTTGTTTTTGTTTTTAGTGAGGCAATTGGGGTTAAGTGACTTGCCCAGGGTCACACAGCTAGTAAGTGTTACCTGAGGCCGGATTTGAACTCAGGTCCTCCTGACTCCAGGGCCAGTGCTCTATCCACTGCACCCCTAGCTGCCCCACACCTCAACCAATATTATCTCTTCTCTCTTCACTCCAAAGGTTAGAACTATGATCCCAGTCCTTTGTTCCAGACTACTGTCTGGTCTAGGATTGGAAATTCCTGATATTCTCTCTGACTTGGTATACAAATGAAGTTGACCCCAGTGAAAGATAAGGGAGGAAGGAAGCAAGGTCAAGGGGGTGCTGGTAAATGTTTACCAACTCACCCTCCCTCCCCCAACAAATGTACTCAAAACACTTGTAAGTTTAATCTACATTATTTTTAATTTCTTCATCACTTTCTTAGGTTTGGGCAGTCAAGGAAACAACCAAGGCTTGATTTATTGTGTTTGCTAAAATGCTCACACTGAACACTGAACAATTTAAATTTAACAGTCAGGTTCTCGCATGCCCCTGGACAAGGATATTGTTCTCCATAAGCACCTCTGCCATTTCCCTTGATTTATAGTGGTTACCCTTGACATCTTCCTACACAGGTATCAGTGGCACAGGTATTTTTCTTTGGAAGAGATAGTTTTGGAAGGTTCCATGTCTCCCAACCTCTCTCATTTGACAAATGTGGAAACAGAGGCCCAGAAAGGGGAAATGACTTGGCTCAGGTCACTCAGGAAGACAGTAGCTGAACCAGAATTCAAACAAAAGCTGACTTTAAATCCAATCCACTGAATGTCAGAAAGAGCCTGAAGTGGACAAGTTGACCAACTGTGCTTCTCTGAAATGGAAACAGTCAGGTTGACCCAGCAGGGGGTTGCACATGGGCTTCGATCAGCAAGAACAGCTCCATACCATTAGATCCCATGGCTCTGTTTAATATTGCTAAATAGGCGAAAAGGCAGAATCACAGACCCTTAGTTAGAAAGGATTCCAGGGACAGCGAGGTAGCATATTGGATAAAACACCGGCCCTGGATTCAGGAGGACCTGAGTTCAAATACAGCTTCAGACACTTGACACTTACTAGCTGTGTGACTCTCGGCAAGTCACTTAACCCTCATTGCCCTGAGAAAGAAGAAAGAAAGAAAGAAAGAAAGAAAGAAAGAAAGAAAGAAAGAAAGAAAGAAAGAAAGAAAGAAAGAAAGAAAGAAAGAAAGGAAGGAAGGAAGGAAGGAAGGAAGGAAGGAAGGAAGGAAGGAAGGAAGGAAGGAAGGAAGGAAGGAAGGAAGGAAGGAAGAAAGAAAGAAAGAAAGAAAGAAAGAAAGAAAGAAAGAAAGAAAGAAAGAAAGAAAGAAAGAAAGAAAGAAAGAAAGAAAGAAAGGATTCCAGAAGCTATCAGAGAGTCTGCAAGGTGTAGGATCAGCAGCAGCAGCAGCACCACCACCACCACTATTATTAACCAGCATTTATACGATGTTTATTTGTTTTTGTTTTTGTTTTTTTGTTTGTTTTTGTTGGGCAATTGGGGTTAAGTGACTTGCCTAGGGTCACACAGCTAGTAAGTGTCCAGTGTCTGAGATCGAATTTGAATTCAGGTACTCCTGACTCCAGAGCCGGGGCTCTATTCACTTCGTCACCTAGCTGCCCCATATGATGTTTATAATGGGGCAGACACTGTTCTAATCATTTTACAAATATTTCATTTGCTTCTTACAACAATGCTGGGAGGGAAGAGCTATTATTATCCTAATTTGATAGTTCAATAATTCAATTCAATTAACATTTAATTAACACCTACTATGTACCAGGCATTGTGCTAAGTGCTGATGATACAAAAAGAGACAAAAGAGAGTCCCTACCCTCAAGGAGCTTACCATGTAAAGATGAGGAAACTGGGGCAGAGAGAGGTTAAGTGACTTGCCCAAGGTCACCTAACTAGGAGTGTCTGAGGCTGGACTTGAATTCAGGTCTTTCTGACTGCAGACTCAGTGTTCTGTGCACTGTGGAACTTCCTGGATGCCTTGAAGTAAAGAAGACCCAAGTTCCCATTTCCCATCTATAAAATGGAGAGATTAGTTATGCCTTCCTGGATAATTATGTATAGGGTAGTGGAAAGGGTAATAGATCTATAGATAGAAGACCTGGGTTCAAATCCTGCCTTTGCCATTTATTATCTACATGACCTTGACAAGTCATAAATATTTCTGGGCTTCAATTTCTGATTCTACAAATTGAGGGAAATAATAAATATAGTCTATATGTCATGAGGTTCTTGTAAAGCTCAAATGAAAGAATATATGTATAACAGAGTTCATAGGTGTGCTTCCCACTTACATGAAATCAGTCCCCATAATGCCATTAAGTCTTTCAGACATTTTAATTTTAATTTTTGAATAAGTTTTGATTGACATCTTCTGTTTCTTACATCATTATCATTATCTTTATCTTAAGTGTTCCATACCACCACCATCAGAGGCGAGAACCTGACTGTTAAATTCCATATAACAAATAGTATTTTTTGGGGGGTGAGGCAATTGGGTTTAAGTAACTTGCCTGGGGTCACACAGCTATTTGACACCTAGCTGCCCCTACAAATAGTATTTCTTAGAGAAACACCTCCCCCCCCCAACACAATTGATCATTACGATGAAAGAGACCGGGGCATCTAGGTGGCATAGTGGATGGAGCACTGGCCCTGGAGTCAGGAGTACCTGAGTTCAAATCCGGCCTCAGACACTTAACACTTACTAGCTGTGTGACCCTGGGCAAGTCACTTAACCCCAATTGCCTCACTAAAAAATAAATAAATAAAATTTAAAAATAAATAAATAAATAATGCCTGTGGATCTCCTGCCTTCATGAAGGGGTGTGTTGGAGGTGTTCTATCATATCTCTTCAATAGAATCCTGTTTGATTTTTGTAATTTTTTATATTTACTTTTGATTTTTGGTGTGTCATTGTTCTTTCCATTTACATTGTTTTAGTTACTGTATATAGTGTTATTGGCACTGCTTCACTCTGCATCAGTTTATATAGATCTTTTCATGCTTCTCTGTATTTATCACACGCATCACTTCTTACATCACAGTAATATTTCAATACATCCATGCACCACAATTTATTTAACCATTCCCCAATTGATGGGCATCTACTTTGTTCCCAATTCTTAGCTATCACAAAAAATATTTGGTGTATGTGGGAACTCTTTTCTTATTGATGGCTTCCTTGGGGTACTAGCCCAGTCATGAGGTCTCTGGTTCAAAGAGTCAGTTTAGTAGCTTTATTTGCATAATTCCAAATTGCTTTCCAAAAAGGTCATGCCATTTCACAGCTCCACCAGCAGTGTATTAGTGTGTCTATTATTCCACAACTCCTCCAAAATTAACTGTTATCATTTTTTGTCATTTTTACCAATTTACAAGGTGGGAGGTAAAGCCTCAGGGTTGTTTTAATTTTTATTTCATGTAGTTGTAAATATTTTGCAATTCTTTTGAGAATGTTTTTTCATATCTTTTGATCACTTATCCATTGGGGAATGGCTAATCTCTTTGTTCCTGTTTCTGTGTCTGTCCATCTCTCCCTCTACACACACACACACACACACACACACACACACACACACACACACACACACACACACACATTGTTTATATATCTTTGATGCCAAAACCTTGTCACAGATATTCGATACAAAGATTTTTCCCCATTTGACCACTTCCCTTCTTATCCTACATGCATTAATTTTATCTATAAAGATTTTCAGTTTCTTGTAATCAAACTTATCTATTTCATCTTCTGTAATTGTCTATCTCTCCCAAAGAGCTATGGGGTTGTGAATACCTTTTGACCCACTAATACCAGTACTAGGTCTATATCACAAAGAGATCATAAAAAAGGGAAAAGGACACATGTACAAAAATATTTCTAGCAGCTCTCTTTGTGGTGGCAAAGAATTGGAAATCAAGGTGATGCCCATAAATTGGGGAATGGCTAAACAAGTTGTGGTATATGAATGTAATGGAATACTATTGTGCTATAAGAAATGATAAGCAGGGGCAGCTAGGTGGTGCAGTGGATAGAGCACCGGCCCTGGATTCAGGAGGACCTGAGTTCAAATTCGGCCTCAGACACTTAACAATTACTAGCTGTGTGACCCTGGGCAAGTCACTTAACCCCAATTGCCTCACCAAAAAAAAAAAGAAAAAAAAATGATGAGCAGAACAAGGAGAACACTGCACATAGTACATAGAAACAGCAACATTGTGTGATGATCAACTGTGATAGATTCATCTCTTCTCAGCAATACAATGATCCAAGACAATTCCAAAGGACTCATGATGGAAAATGCTTTCCACATCTAGAAAAAGAACTGGAATCTGAATGCAGGTTGAACCATACTATTTCTACCCTTTTTTCTTTTCTTTTTTTTCTTTTTTTAGGTTTTTCCTTTGTGTTCTGATTCTTCTTTCACAACATGATTAATGCAAAAATATGTTTAAAGTGATTGTACATATACAACCTATATCAGATTGCTTTCTGTCTTGGGGAGGGGGAGGGGAGAGGAGGGAGAGAAATTTGGAACTCAAAATCTTATAAAAACAAATATTGAAAACTATCTTTACTTGTAACTGGGGAAATATGCTATTAAGATAAAAATGTCTCTATCTCTTATTAGCTTAAGAATACTTCTACATATAGCTGTGAGAAGTCTGTGATCTTCTAATTTTCTATGATCTCTTCTATTTTTTTTCTTTCTTTTTTTCTTTTTTCTTTTTTTTTTTAGTGAGGTAATTAGGGTTAAGTGACTTGCCCAGGGTCACACAGCTAGTAAGTGTTAAGTGTCTGAGGCCAGATTTGAATTCAGGTACTCCTGACTCCAGGGCTGGGTGCTCTATCCACTGTGCCACCTAGCTGCCCCCTCTTCTATTTTTTTAATAGTGTGACCTTTTTTTTTCCCCTGGGCAATGAGGGTTAAGTGACTTGCCCAGGGTTACACAGCTGGTAAATGTCAAGTGTCTGAGGCCAGATTTGAACTCAGGTCCTCCTGAATCCACTGCACCACCTAGCTGCCCCAGTATGATCTTTAATATTGTGGTTGTGATATATTTATTGTGGAATATGGTGTAAGTAAGGTACTGGTCTAAGCTTAATTTCTGCCAAACTTCTTTCCAGTTTTTCCAGCAGTGTTTATCAGATAAGGAGGTTTTTCTTAGGCAATTTATATTTCCACTTTGCACTGGGCTATTGGGTTCTATTGTTTCTGATTCTCCCTTGTCTAATCTGTTCCATTAATCTATCTAATTTTTAACCAATGCCAGATGGTTTTGATGACTGCTTCAGTTTCTCTTTATTCTAGATCTTTTGTTTTTCCAAGAGAATTTTCTTATTATTTTAGCAAATTATATAAATATCCACTTGGTAATTTAATTGGTATGGCATTAAAACTATAAATCAATTGTGGTAGTATTGTCATTATTATATTAGCATGGTCTAGCCATGAACATTGAATATTACTCTAGCTTTTAAGGTTGTTCTTTATTTCTTTTCTTTTTTTTTTTTTAGTGAGGCAATTGGGTTTAAGTGACTTGCCCAGGGTCACACAGCTAGTAAGTATTAAGTGTCTGAGGACAGACTTGAACTCAGGTACTCCTGAATCCAGGGCTGGTGTTCTATCCACTGCGCCATCTAGCTGCCTTTATTCTTTATCTTAAGGAGCACTTTATAATGGAATGCTTTGGTAGGTCATGCCCTCAATATTATCTGCATTTTGTAATTATTTGGAATGGAATATTAATTTCTATTATTTCTTCTTGTATTTTGCTTTTATTATAAAGAAATGCTGTTGATTTTTGAGAATTTATTTTATAGCCTGCAATTTTGGTAAAACTATTAATTGTATCAATTAGTATCTTTGCTGATTCCCTAGAATTTTCCACGTAAACCATCATATCAACAGCAAGTAAGAATAGTTTTATCTCCTTTTTACACTTTTAATTTCTCTCATCTTCTTGATGCTGCTACCATTCTCAGAACTATATCAAATAATGGAGAGTAGATATCCTTGTTTCACTCCTACATTGACTGTAAAATGTTCTAGTGTATGCCAATTGCATATGATACTTGGTTTTGGTTTTAGATAGGTACTTTTTGTAATATTAAAAAGGGTTCCTAAACTAATCAAAATCATATAATTATCTCAAAAGATGCAGAAAAAGCTTTTGACAAAATACAGCACTCGTTCCTAATAAAAACACTAGAGAGCATAAGAATAGGTGGAGTTTTCTTTAAAATAATAAGCAGTATCTACCTAAAACCATCAGCAAACATTATACATGATGGGGATAAGTTAGAGGCATTCCCAATAAGATCAGGGGTGAAACAGGGATGTCCATTATCACCTCTATTATTTAATATTGTACTAGAAATGTTAGCTTTAGCAATCAGAGAAGAGAAAGGAATTAAAGGAATTAGAATAGGCAAGGAGGAAACAAAACTATCACTCTTTGCAGATGATATGACAGTATACTTAGAGAATCCTAGAGAATCAACTAAAAACCTACTTGAAACAATTAACAACTTTAGGAAAGTTGCAGGATATAAAATAAATCCACACAAATCATCAGCATTTCTGTACATGACCAACAAAGTCCAGCAGCAAGAGATAGAAAGAGAAATTCCATTTAAAGTAATAGTAGACAATATAAAATACTTGGGAGTCTACTTGCCAAGATGAATCCAGGAACTATATGAACACAATTACAAAACAATTTTTTTCACAAAAAGGGTTCCTTGGGGCAGTTAGGTGACACAGTGGATAAAGCACTTACCCTGGATTCAGGAGTACCTGAGTTCAAATCCAGCCTCAGACACTTGACACTATGTGACCCTGGGCAAGTCACTTAACCCTCATTACCCCACAAAAACAAACCAAAACAAAAAGGGTTCCTCTCTGCCTATACTTTGAAGGGTTTTTAGCATAAAAGTGTGCTGTACTTTGTCAAAGGCTTTTTCTGCATCTATTGAGATGATCATGTGGTTTTGAATGTTTTGATTTTAATATGATTAATTATATTTAATGTTTTCCTAACGTCAAAATGACCTTTGCATAGATCCGCCTTATTTATAATGAATAATTTCTTGGATAAATTGTTGAAATTTGTTTCACAAGATTTTGTTTAAATTTTTTCATGAATGTTCATCAATGATATTGACCTATAATTTTCTTTATATGTTTTATCTTTCCTTGGTTTAGGTATTACAACTATAATTGTCATTAAAAAATTCTTATAAAAATAAGGTGCTTTCTTCCTCAGTTTTTTGAAAATAATTTGTGAAGTATGTGCACTAAATCATCTTTAAAAGTTTGATAGAATTTTCCTGTGAATTCATTAAGACCAGGAGTTTTTTTCTGTGGTAGTTCCTTTACAAAAAGATCTATTTCCTTTTTTGAGTTTGGGTTATTTAAGATCTCTCTCTCTCTCTTTCTCTCTCTCTCTCTCTCTCTTTCTCTGATCATCTGATAGTTTGGGTATTTTGTATTTTTTGAAGGTATTTCACTATTTCTTTTAGGCTCCCAGTTTTGTTAGTATATAACTGCATGATATTCTGATTACTCTTTTTATTTCTTCTAATTTTGCTGTGATTTTACCTTATTCATCATGTCACAGAAGAAATACTGGTTCTGGATTTCCCTCTGTTAAAGACTTAATGGGGCAGCTAGGTGGCACAGTGGATAGAGCACCGGCCCTGGAATCAGGAGGACCTGAGTTCAAATCTGGCCTCAGACCCTTGACACTTACTAGCTGTGTGACTCTGGGCACTTAACCCCAATTGCCTCACCAAAAATAAATAAATAAATAAATAAAAAGAATTAACATACACACACATTCTGATCAGATATCCAGGTAGTGTTACAATAGAAGACCATGCGCTTCTTTTTCAGGTCTATAAGGTCAAATTTAGCCCAATTGTTCAGAATGTACCCCAGAGGAGAATCCCTCAGAATACTTTCTCCCTGCCCCATGCCTAGGAAGAGTAGGGTTGGCGAGGCCACTACACAGATATTGTCTCTGCATCCAAGGAGATATCAAAGCTGAGAATTTGAACACCAGTTGGGGCATCCTCCAGCACTGGTCTGAAGGTCAGGTGTAGTCTTTTGCAAGGGAGATGCCATTCCCTTGGTGCTGAAGACTAACCTCCCTTCCCTTTGGGGGCCACCAGCAAGGGACATGGGTGGGGTGTAAAGGAGAAAATACATACAAGGGAGTTTTAACTCAGGGTGTTGTAGCAAGAAGAAAGAGGAATATCCTGTCTCCCAGGTTTTGGCACCAAAATATGACACAGGGGAAAAACTGGTTCTGAATATCCTTGTTAAAGAATTAACTCTTTCACATGTTCTGATCAGAAATAGTAAAATTTTTATTCGGTATGAGGGTATGTGGTCAAGAGGAGAAGTTTAAGGCTTCAGTTCCTGGGGAGAAGTAGATTTAAGACATCTTCCTCCCTAAACCAGAGGGAAGACAATACTTGTATAGGAGGCTAGATGGGGGGAAAGTTACAGCTGTTGGGAAGTGGGGATGATTGCCTAACTAGGGTTTATTGTCACCACCTGATCCTTGTCAGGTAATAAACAAATAAGTGAGGAAGTAAGGCTTCCAATTCGATTCCTGCTATAAATTTCAGAGCACCTAATTTTCTGGGTACTCTTGACAAGTCTGTTTCATTATCTAGTCGATTAACCGCTTTGCTTTCCCAAAGGAAGAGTACCCTCTAAATGACCCCAGCAAGTTGGGCCTCCAACTGGGCCCGGGCCTCCCACTACAATTAGTTCTTTTATTCATTCAATTTTCTGCTCTCTTTAAAAAATCAGATTAGCTAAAGGTTTATCAATTTTATTAATCTTTCAAATAACCAGTGTTTGGGTTTATCATTTATATGGTTTCCCCCCAAATGACTCCTCTCCTAATTTTTAATATCTCTTCTTTTGTGCACATTTTAGATTTGCTAATTTATTGGCTTTATAATTTAAAAAATTAATATTCAGTTTATTAATTCTCTCTTTTTCTATTTGGTTTATTTATGTTTGTAAGGATATACTTTTTTCTTCTGAGAACTGCTTTAACATCCAGAATTTTTGTATGTTGTCTTATTATTTTCATTTTCTTTAACATTATTATTTCTATGATTTGTTCTTTGACCCACTTATTTAGTATTTCATTGTTAAGTCTATCTTTATTTTTTTGGCCTTCACCAATTACTATTTTTATTGTATTATGATCTGTAAAGGATGTATTAACTATTCCTGATTTTTTATATTTGTTTGCAAGATCTCTGTGTCCTCAAACATGGACAATTTTAGGGGGCGGCTAGGTGGCTCAGTGGATAAAGCACTGGCCCTGGATTCAGGAGTACCTGAGTTCAAATCCAGCCTCAGACACTTGACACTTACTAGCTGTGTGACCCTGGGCAAGTCACTTAACCCCCATTGTCCCGCCAAAAAAAAAAAAAAAACCATGGACAATTTTTGTAAAAGTTAACTAACACTATTGTGTTACTCTCCATGTCTTCCTGTGGTTCAGATAATATTTCTTTTATGAATTTCAGTGTTAAGGCATTTGGAATAAATAAGGTTATTGCTAATACTGGTTTGTTTTCTATAGTTCCTCTTTAGCATAATGTGATTTCCTTATGTAGTAGCAGCCTGGTAGGCCTGGGTCCAGTTAGGGATGCTCTGGCCCTGAGGGAGACACTCTGACCATGGAGAAATATGATTGACCAAATTGCTGGGGTTAGTTAGAGATTACTCTTTCCTTGGAAAAGCAAAGTAGTTAATTAACCAGGTAGTGGTTAGTCAAATAGATAACAAAGCAGACATGTCACAGACAACTGGAAAGCTGGGCACCTTGAAATTTATAGCATGAACTTAGTTGGGAGCCAGTCGTTTTTGCTATGTGTGAGAAAATTATTAATAATGGGGTTTTGGGGGAAAGCTGGGTGGCACAGTAGATAAAGCATCGGTCCTGGAGTCAGGAGGACCTGAGTTCAAATCCGGCCTCAGACACTTGACACTTACTAGCCGTGTGACCCTGGGCAAGTCACTTAACCCCCATTGCCCTGCAAAAAAATGAATAAAAATGATGGGGTTTGGGGGGGACTCAGGGACCACCCCACTTGGGGCCTGGCTGGTTTCTCAGAGCCAGTCCAGGGTCAGTAGAGTTGGAGATCAGACTGACTCAAACACTTGGTAGACGATAGAGATTAAAATCACACTTACCTGAAAGCCTTTTCCCCCAGAGGGTCTGTCCTCCGGACTCTGACCTCAGGATGTACTGCTCATTTTAATATAGACCACACTCAAGTACAATAAACCAATAGATTTGAATGATGCTAGCCAATTAGCTTTGAACAATGTGTAAGGCTCAACTCTCCTCCAGACTGCAAGAAACTTAGACTCTCTCACAGGCTCTCTTGGCTGGGACACTGGAGGAGGCAGCCTCGTGGTCCCCCCCTCTCTTTTCTCTCTGGGATTCTGAATTGGGGAGCCATGTTCTCTCTCCTGACTAACATTTAATATGCTTTAGTAAATGCTTAATGCTCCAAAGTGGTGCAGTAGCCTCTAATTTAAAAGTAGCAATACTTTAGAAATCCTAGGGGGCAGCTAGGTGGCGCAGTGGATGGAGCACCGGCCCGGGATTCGGGAGATCCTGAGTTCAAATCCGGCCTCAGACACTTGACACTTGCTGGCTGTGTGACCTTGGGCAAGTCGCTTAACCCCCATTGCCCCGCAAAAACAAAAAAACAAAAAAAACAAACAAAAAAAAGAAATCCCAGCTAAGTTCCCCAGTAACTTAGAACAGGGACAGGTACCCCCAATATATTTTAAACGATACATATGTGATTAGGACCAGGTAGTGACAATAATCTCAAGTTAGAAATGTGGAATTTTTATTATTCACGTATCTCACTCCCCAAATGGCTAGAATCATCATTCCTCAAACAGCTGTAACTTTTCAGTCCTAAGTCTCTCCCACCCCCTTCTTTTTTTTTTTTTTTTTTTGGTGGGGCAATGAGGGTTAAGTGACTTGCCCAGGGTCACACAGCTAGTAAGTGTCAAGCGTCTGAGGTCAGATTTGAACTCAGGTCCTCCTGAGTCCAGGGCCCGTGCTTTATCCACTGCGCCACCTAGCTGCCCCCCACCCCCTTCTCTATAAAACTATAACCTTCTCCTTTGTTTGTGGAAGATCATGCCATAAATCTGTTCCTCTCCAGGAGCTGAAGTTTAGACTTCTTTTCCCAGCCATGCCTCTGTGTGCAGAATAATAAAAACTTTTACTTAAATTTTGATCGGATTGTGTGGGTGAGTAATTCTTTGAAAGAGGAATGTTTTCAGACCCGGTTACGCAGTGACACCTATTTATCCTTTTAAAATTTTTTGAATGTTTTTGCTTTCTCTGATAGTATAATTATAACTCCTGCTTGATTCACTTGATGCATAGTAAAAAAAAATTCCATCCCCATAGTTTTATTTTGGGTATGTCTTTGTTTTTATTTTTTATTATTTTTTTTTTTTTGGTGAGGCAATTGGGGTTAAGTGACTTGCCTAGGGTCACACAGCTAGTGTGAGCAAATAATCAGAGCAATTCTGATTATTTGCAGGTGTCAGCACTCTCCAAGGTCGGGCCCCTCCCCAATCAGGTCCCAGACAATGCAGCCCAACACTGTTCTATGTTCCCTTCCCTGGTTACCTTTTCTTCTTCCCTCTATTTCAGAGTCTCCTCCAGAGGTCCATGCTCTCCCACTCCCCCAGGTGCTAGTTTTCCCAAGAAATTCCATCCCTCGCCCCCTTCCTCCAAGATAGGATGAGTAGATTTATTAACCACCAAATTCCCCAGGCCACACCTAGTGCAAAGGTCTTTGTCTAACACCACCTCTCAACCCATTGGAGCATTCATCAGTGGAACCCCTCCTCCCATCACCAAAGCTAGGCCTCTCCTTCCTTTTTCTTTTTTCTCAATTCCTCTCTTTTCCTCCTCAATCACTCCCCCTATGGGCTTTTCCTCTTCTGAGACTGGTGTCACCCTCCCCTCATTGCTAGCTCTTGATTTGACCCTAGCACATTCCATATTCTTTCCATCCTCTTGTTTCCCTCCCTGCCTTCATGAACTCTTCCGTGTTGTCTCACAAAAAACATCGATTCATCTGGGGGCAAGGTGTTACCAGGTTCTGTCCATAATGTCCCAGGGCCACCTCTTTACTGTTACCTCCACCAGACTTCCACCTTTTTCCTAGCTTCTTTTGTACATTTGGAAAGAAGTCTTTTGTTTGTTGTATTTATTCACTTCTGCATTTCTGTCATTTGGGGTGTTTAGAAGCAAGTGGTCTGTCTGGTTCTGGTTTTCTTTTTACCTTTTTTTTTTTTTTTGGTGAGGCAATTGGGGTTAAGTGACTTGCCCAGGGTCACACAGCTAGTAAGTGTTAAATGTCTGAGGCCAGATTTGAACTCAGGTCCTCCTGAATCCAGGGCCCGTGCTTTATCCATTGCACCACCTAGCTGCCCCTCTGGTTTTCTTTTAAAAAATGTTTCAGTGTTTATTATTGAAGTCCATCATTTTTGCATGTATGGTTAAACTCAGATTTGCAGAGGAAGTCACCCTGGGCTACTTCCTAGGCTCCATTGTTCTTTGGAACACATTATTCCATTCTTTATTTTATGGTGGGTGCAGAATAGTCTTGTATTTTTCAAATTACCTTTCCTTAATATTTGAAGGTTTTTCTCCTGATCACTTGTAGGGCTTGTTTCTGAACTGAATTGTGGATCTCAAAGTATCTCAGCCTCCTCCCACACTGGTCAATTCACAACTAATTAGTTTAAGTGACTTTTGGGTAGTCAGAAATGGCCCCAAATGGGGAAAGTTTTTTATAGCAAGTTTATCTGATAAAGGCCTCGTTTCTCAAATATATAGGGAACTGAGGCCAACCTATAAAAATAAGAGCCATTCCCCAATTGATAAATGATCAAAGGATATGAATAGGCAGTTTTCAGAAGAAAAAAACCAAAGCTATTGTGACATTTAAAATCTAATGTGTCAGGGGCATCTAGGTGGCGCAGTGGATAGAGTACCAGCCCTGGAGTCAGGAGTACCTGAGTTCAAATCCGGCCTCAGACACTTAACACTTATTAGCTGTGTGACCTTAGGCAAGTCACTTGACCCCAATTGCCTCACTAAAAAAAAAAAAAAAAATCTAATGTGTCCCAAGTGCAGGGAAAATTAACTGGGGTTCCTAATATAGTTGTTACTTATAAATTAGAAGCTTTAGCACCAGTTTTGGGGCATTAAGCATTTATTAAAGTATATTGGGGGGCAGCTAGGTGGCGCAGTGGATAAAGCACTGGCCCTGGATTCAGGAGTTCCTGAGTTCAAATCCGGCCTCGGACACTTGACACTTTACTAGCTGTGTGACCCTGGGCAAGTCACTTAACCCCCATTGCCCTGCAAAAAAATGAATGATAAAAAAAATAAAAATAAAGTATATTGGATATTAGTAAAGAGAGAACACATGGCTCTGAAATATAGGAAAGCCTAGCTAGGATCTAGGGGAGAGAGAGGAGAAAAAGCTGCCTTTACCTCCAAGTCTCAGGCCAAAAAGAGGAAGTCCCTGTGCCTCTCAGAGTGGAAGCTACCTGCGGGTCCAGAAGAGAGGTGGTGCCTACACACCTCTCCAAGCTATTTGGCTGGTAGCATTCAAGTCCATTGATTCACGGGACTTGAGGGTGGTCCCATGTTGAGATCAAACTATCTAGTCATATGAAAAAATGTTCTAAGTCGTTATTGGTTAGAGAAATATAAATTAAAACAACTCTGAGGTCCCACCTCACACCTATCAGAGGTGACAAATGTTGGAGGGATTATGGAAAAATAGGGACACTAATACACTGTTGGTGGATTTGCAAATTGGTTCAACCATTCTGGAGAACAATTTGGAACTATGCCCAAAGGGCTATGAAACTGTGTATACCCTTTGACCCAGCCATACCATCAGCCCTAGTATCCCAAAGAGAGATTAAAGAAAGAAGAAAAAAACCAATGTGTGTAAAACTATAGCAGCTCTTTTGGTAATGGCAAAGAATAGGAAATTGAGGGGATGTCCATCAATTGGGGAATGGTTGAACAAGTTATAGTATATGATTGTGGTAGAAAACTATTATGTTATAAAAAATAACAAGCAGGATACAAAATGAAATAATCAGAACTAGAAGATCATTGTACACAGTAACGGCAATATTGTAAGGAAGATCAACTGTGAAAGACTTAGGTACTCTGATCAATACAATGATCCAAGACAATTCCAAAAGACTCAATGAAAAATACTATCTATCTCCAGAAAGAGAAATGATGAACTCTAACTACAAAGTGAAGTCTACTTCTTTATTTTTCTTGCTTTTTTTTTGCAATATGGCTAATATGGAAATATATATTTTGCATAATTTCATAAATATAATTGATATCACATTGCTTGCCTTCTCAATAGGTGGGGAAGGATCTGGTAAGAGGGAGAGAATTGGGAACTTGAGATTTTAAGGAATGAATGTTAAAAATAAATAATGTGGTGTTTTTTTTAAAAGAAGAGGGAGAGAGAAAAGAAAGGAAGTGCAGGCAAAAAGAATAAGTCACTTTGACTCACTGATTGTATGATGTGATTTTGCATTTAATTTTAATATTAATGGTTCTCAGTTTGCTCATTTGAAAAATTAAGAGATTGGCTTAAGTTTGATTCTGTTTTTAAAAAGGTATGATGTTTTATGACATAAGCACTATATATATATTACACATACAGATATACTAAAATACATACATTTGTTATGTACATGCATACATATATTCATATGTCAAAAAGTTAACACATTCAAAAACATAAAATAGATAAAGGAGAAGCAACTGAAGGTGAGCAAAAAGAAAAATGGAAAGAGATACCGGAAGAGAGCAGCTAATAAATTGTTTTCAATCCTTTCCCTCCAAAAAGAACTGGTCCCAGCTGAAAGCTGTGCTGTTTCCCTCAGGTTCAGTGGAGTGCTGCATACCCCCATGACCCATGGTGTCCGCTCTTGGTGTCCTGCCCTCTCACAATAAAAATTTGTTATAAAGAGAAACTGAGACACATAGCTCTGAGCATGACCAATTTATAAGAGAGGCTAACAATTGACAATAAAAGGGATCCAAGGCTCCTCAACAGGCAGGGATGGATGCATCTAATAGCCAAAGCAGCTTTTTTTTTTTTGTGCAGGGCAATGAGGATTAAGTGACTTGTCCAGGGTCACACAGCTAGTAAGTGTCAAGTGTCTGAGACCATATTTGAACTCAGGTCCTCCTGACTCCAGGGCCAGTGTTTTATTTACTGCACCACCTAGCTGCCCCCCAGAGCAGCTCTTTTTATAGTTGAAAAGGTAGCAGGTTATATAGGAAACCAAAAATAGTTCTGTGATATAAAGTATACTAAGACTATGACTGGTCTAACAGAGTTGAAAGGTGGGTTTACATTTGGCTTGACACACAAGAGGGGCCCTCTAGATTCCATGACAACAGGACATCCTCTGGAAAGTCCTGGGCACCATCTACACCACAGTGGTCCAATGCTACACCTCATGACCAGGTCAGCTCGTCTTCCCTTTCTGTCCTTCCCCTTTCTGGATTAAGACAGATTGATTCTAGGGTGTAGCTCATAGGAATAGGGAAGTTAAACTCTTACAAACTACTACTAAAACCTATACAATCGAATCTAAATCTGATTCTTAAGTATAGATTCCAGTGTTTAGACACAATTCTCAATAGATAACACGAAATGATGTTGGGTATGTAAGAATCGATTGTGATTTGGGACCCCATCTTTGGCTAAAATTAGAAAGCCTCTGGCATGCTCTGAATGGCTCCCTCCACCCTGGGCACGCAAGCCTTGGGCATGCCATGCCCTGGCTTCCTCTGCCCAGCCAGGGCTATGCACAGAAATCCTGAGCTCTGGGTGTGCCCCCACAGAGGCTCCGTGCCCCAACTGGCCTTGGGCGCGGGCCCTGGGGGTCCCACCAAATTAGCTTGGGGTGTGTGGGTGGTCGGCCTGAGTTTCCTGTGAGAGAAGGTTTTTTTATTCTGGGGGGCAACTGGGTAGAGAGGAGACGGAAGGAGATGAGGGGGAACAGACGAGAAAAATCACAGGTGCTGGCTACAGGGCAAGCAGCAAGCTAGGGAGAAGGGGCGCAGCCAGCCACATCCACAGAGGGGGAGCGATGGAGATGGAGGAAGGAGACAAGAAGACGACAGAGAAAGAGAGAAGAGAGAGGGGCAGGCAAGAGATGCACAGGGGGAAAGAGAAGCAGCTGAGTCCAGTGGGTGAGGTAACAGGTCATATATCCTGCTTTTCTTTGTCCTTATTTCTACATTTATTCACACCAATAAACCCTGTTTTTTGCTTTTATTGAAAGGAGGCTTTTTTTTTTTTTGGTGAGGCAATGGGGGTTAAGTGACTTGCCCAGGGTCACACAGCTAGTAAGTGTCAAGGGTCTGAGGCCGGATTTGAACTCAGGTCCTCCTGAATCCAGGGTCGGTGCTTTATCCACTGCAGCGCCACCTAGCTGCCCCCCAGGTATCAATTTTCAATTTCACACCTACTTCCTTAGATCTCTGACCTGGCACTGACAATTCAGAGAGCTGTTGCATTGGCGCTACTGGCTGCTCACCCATGTACTTGCAATTCAGAGCTTTGCAGTGCTGCTGCTTTGGGGTTGTGGCCCCCATTACGCTTTTGTTCCTGATGAGCTACAGGGAGCTGACTGTTTGCTATGGTCTGGGTAAACTTCTACAGTCTGGCACTGGGGGTATCTATGGTACTGGAGAGAGGGAGGGGAATACTAAGGTGTGGGGTTAGAGTTTATTGCAAGCCCATGTGTCAGGTCCTAGTGAGTCTCATTAATGATAGTATGAGAAGTGAAGGAGGGGTGCTGAAGGAACACAAGATCAGTGAGTGTCAGTTCATTTTTTAAAAATCTTCTTTTAGGGGTAGCTAGGTGGTCCAGTGGATAAAGCACTGGACCTGGATTCAAATTTGTCCTCAGATGCTTGACAGCTACTAGCTGTGTGACCCTGGGCAAGTCACTTAACTCTCATTGCCCTGGAAAAAAATCTTCCTTTGGCTTTTGGGTATCCTAGATTATGGAAGCAGCTGAAGTTGCTTTATATTTGACACATAGGATTTCTGCTTTGGAGAGCTTTAAGAGATCGTGGGGAATCAGAAAAAATGTCTAGTCCTCCATCTAGTTGCTTCTGTCACCCAGAAGTACCACTCACCCTTAAACATAGAATATTTACTGAACAAGAAAGCAAAAGAAAGAATAATCATAACATTATAACTACTTAATATAAAGCAAATATAGGAACAATCACACATATATACCTAGGCTATACTTTCCCTGCAATGTACACAGAACATTTGGGGGAAAGTGGGCACATTCTTATAGAAATTTTGTGGGGAGGCACACAAATGCTGAAATCCATGCTCTTGGGCTAACTTACAACATTAGACTGCTGCTATCGATATCCTTCATCTCTTTAAGAACAATCTGAACCAAAGTCACTTCTCTGCTAACAGTTCCCTTTCTGGTACTTACTGGTCTCTTGCTGAGGAAATATGTTCCTCTTCTGTCTTTGAGCTGAAGAAGCAGTGACAAATGCTTTTAATTCACAGCCATCCTGGACAGAGGGTTAAGAAAGTGTTATGTTATTGTAGTGACAAAGAGTTCTTATCTGTAAGCCAGAGGACTGTGAAACTCCTCAGGTTGAATCTCTGGGCAATGCAGAAAAGCCCACTCAGCTCTTTCCTCAGCAGGATTCTGCTTTATGTGATCAACCAGTCAAGCCTCTTTTCACAGTCAAGTAGAAACAAAGTTTGTCTCTCTCTCCCCTGTTTCTCCCTCTCAAACCAGAAAAGGGAGGCAGAGAACAAATAGGTGCCTCTGAGAGGTTTTCCCCCTTTCAACTATTAAGAGTGTTTGAGGTCAGTTAGCTCAAACAGAAGAACTAAGTTCTTTTCCAGTGAGCTTCCCATCTTCTGCTCCAGCATTTTTTCAGTCAATCAGCAAAGGATTTTCTCTCTTTGTTAATGGACTCTCAGAAAAGCAGCTGAAGCTTTCTTGACAGTTCACTTTCCTGGTGCCTTTTCCCCTTCACAGCTGACTTTTTCACTATTCTCAGTGACTCAAATCATAGCCTCCTGGTGGTCAGTATCTTCTTTACGTTATAAGGTAAACCCACAAATTTCACCTTCCTGTCAGGTATGAATTCAGTAGTCTGGATTTAATCTTCCTATAATCTGCAGTTATTTCGTTTGCAAATTTGTCATTTATAACCTTTAAAACTATCACGTGGATGTGAGCTAATGGACCATAATGAAACAATTCTTCTCAGTATATTCATCTGAGGGGGCAGGTCTCTCTCCAGTTGTCTGAATAGACTCTCTCCTTCACATTTTGTCTAAAATTCACAAGTGAATTTTGTCAGTTTTCCAAACACAAATGTTCTCTTTGATCCTTTCAACAACGAATCTGGCTACTTGCTAAAGGGGCAGTACCTTATCCTTTACTGAGAACATTGGGACTATTCTATGTGATCTGCTGCTCCTTCCATTCTCTCTCTCTCTCTCTCTCTCTCTCTCTCTCTTTTTTGGTGAGGCAATGAAGGTTAAGTGACTTGCCCAGGGTCACACAGCTAGTAAGTGTCAAGTGTCTGAGGTCAGATTTGAACTCAGGTCCTCCCGAATCCAGGGTCGGTGCTCTATCCACTGTACCACCTAGCTGCCCCTCCTCCCATTCTCTTTATCTCAAAATCCCTGACGTCATCCCTTACTCTGTCCTCCTTTCCTCCAGTCTATGACAATGAGATGGTCCTTCTCCTTGATTCCAGCCCCTCCCATCTTCCCCTGCAGTTTACAACCTCAGTCATCTCTGTCTGTCTCTGTCTCTGTCTGTCTCTCTCTCTCTCACACACACACACACACCCCTCAAGTTTTCATTCATTCCATAAACTACTGTTTCTTTCTCTGTTGCCTTCAAACAAGCCCAGGTCTTCCCTAAACTTAAAAAAATCCTTCACTAGATCCTTCCATCACCATAAACTATTGTCCTCTAGCTCTCCTCATTTTCTCAGCCAGACTCCTAGAAGAACAAGCATGCTCTTGCTGCTTCTACCTTTCTTCTCATTCACCCTTCAAACTTTTGCGATCAGGCTTCTGACGTTGCTCCCTTGAAATGGCTTACTCCAAAGTTATTAATGATCTTTTGTTTGCTGAAACAATGATGTTTTCTTATTCCTCATCCTTCTTGTCCCATCTGCCATGTTGAACATTATCAACTAGAATAGTCTTTCTATTTAGTATTTCTATTTCTGTATAGTCTCTCCTCTGCCTTTTCTAGACACCATCTTCTCCTATATCTCCTCCTATCTGTAGGTGTTCCCCGAGGTTCTGTCCTCAGCCTTCTTCTATCAAAGAATCAGTGACTGAATGAAAATGAATGAATAAATGAAAAACATTTACTAAGCCCTCAATGTGTACAAAACACTGCTGAGCACTGAAGATGAAAAGAAAAAAATTAAGACTATCCCAGCTCTCAAGAGGAGAGTTTCCATTTTCATGGAAGAACCTCTCCCTCTCTCCACACATATGTACATATATGTATACATATATACACAATATATAAACAGACACACACACACACATATATATACACACACACATTGTGTATTTATATACATAGGGTAGCTGGTGGTGTAGTGGATAGAGTAATGGTCAGAGCCAGAAGGACCTGAGTTCAAATCCAATCTTGGACACTTGACACTTACTAGTTGTATGAACCTGGGCAAGTCATTTAACCCCAATTGCCTCAAACATTCGGAACCATTTCCAGTTGTCCTGATGTATTTCTTGCCACTGGACCGAGATGGCTCTCGGGGAGAGAGTGAGGTTTGGTGACTGTGCAACCCTACCTCACTTAAAATCCAATTCACAGCAAGTCATGATACCCGGTCCTCTTTGAGAATGAAGGACATCAATTTATACATACAAACATACATGCATATATACATACATGAAACCTGTCCCTCTAAACTCTCCCTTCTTCTCAACTGTTATGGGGCCTTTCAGTAAACTGGTTCCCCAACCTCAACATCATCCTTGACTCCTCATTCTTCCTCACCCCAGATAGCCAATCAGTTGCCCAATCTTGTCATTTGTATCTCTGCTATAACTCATACCTAACTCCTCTCCACTTACATATCCACCACCTTGGCTGAGGGCTTCATCACCTCTCAATTGCTCTCCCTGCCCCAAGTCTCTCCTTACTCCAATCTATCCTACACATTGCTGCTGTTGAAAATTAAATATAGTTTTATCTGCCTGTCTCTTGTAAAAATAATAAACAGATCAGAGAAATTAATTTTATAACATCTCCTACAAAATTAATAAAAATAAATAGAGATATGTTTCCCACAGAACAAAACCAGATCAGAGAACATAATGTCTCCTACAGGATAAACCAGATCAGAGACAGACAGGGAAACATAATACCAATTTGTTTTGTCCCAAGAAGTAATATAACATGATCATGCTGGAGACTCCCTCCTAAGAAGAGAGCTTAGAGACTCCCTCTTTCTGAGGGTATATAAGGTTTTTTTGTCCACTGGTTACGGGGTGTTGTCAGTTACAGATCAACCCAAAAGCCAATACTGTAACAAGAATGGATGTAATGCAAAGCAGTTTTTTGTTTTTGTTTTTTGGTGAGGCAATTGGGGTTAAGTGACTTGCCTAGGGTCACACAGCTAGTAAGTATCAAGTGTCTGAGGCCAGATTTGAACTCAGAACCTCCTGATTCCAGGGCTGGTGCTCTATTCACTGTACCACCTAGCTGCCCCATGCAAAGCAGTTTTTTCTTTCTTTCTTTTTTTTTGCATCTGAGGCAATTGGGGTTAAGTGACTTGCCCAGGGTCACACAGCCAGTAAGTGTTAAGTGTCTGAGGCTGGATTTGAATTCAGGTACTCCTGATTCCAGGGCTGGTGCTCTATCCACTGCGCCATCTGGCTCCCCCTTTTTTCTTTTTCTTTTTTGGCAAAGCAGTTTTAACAATTTCAGTTATAACAAGTATGGAGGAAACACAGAAGCATCATGATAAGATTACAGGATTTCAAAAAAAGGTTTGGCAAGGATGAGGACACTCAGATGTCTCCATAAGATAGGGACTTACTACCCTTAGGAAAGAAGTCACTAGGTAGGGACTTTTATCAGCTAGCTTCCTGGGTTCAGTTTGGAGTTCAGTTGAAGGACATTTTGCTCCTATTAACTCAGGGTTTCATAAAAAATACTTTTGGAGGGGGCAGCTAGGTGGTGCAGTGGATAAAACACTGGCCCTGGATTCAGGAGGACCTGAGTTCAAATTTGGCCTCAGACACTTGACACTTATCTGTGTGACTCTGGGCAAGTCACTTAACCCTCATTGCCTTGCAAAAAAAACAAAAACAAAAAATGCTTTTGGATAATAAGGCACCTCCATCAAATTCAGGTGATCCATACATTCATATTAACACTGCAAAGTCATTTTCCTTAAGGAAACAGTTGACCATTTGGTCTCCTACTCAACCAACTCTGGTGGCTTTTTTTCCCCTCTAGGATCAATGTAAACTCCACTCTTTAGCTAATAAAGTGCTTCACAACCAACACTAAGCTGTCTTTCCAGCCTCACTGGATGTTACTTCCCCTCCTGGACTCCGCGATTCAGTCGAACTGGCCCTCTTTGTCCCTCACATTTGTAACCAAGCAGCCCTCCCTCCCCCCACCCCTCGAGAATGTCCTCCCTCTTCATTTTTGCCTCTTAGAAACCTTCTCTTCCTTTAAGAACCTTCTACCTGAAGCCATTCCTCATTTCTTCAACTGCAAGTTCCTTCCCTCCTTCTCAAGCTTTTTTGTTTATATTCTGTATATCCTCATTTGGATGCCTCTTGTCTTCCCATTAGAATGTCTAAGAGCCTCATCTAGTCCTTCAGAACATGGACCCCCCTACTTCCCAGTTCTTATGCCCTATCTCCTCTTCCCCTCCTACTCTACACTCCAGTGACAGTGGCGGCCTCGCCTTTCCTTGCTCACCACACTCCATCTCCCCCAACTCCATACATTTTCTCTGTCCAGCTCCCATCCTCTCCCTCCTCAATTCTACCTCCTGGCTTCCTGGGCTTTCTCTAGTCTCAGCTAAAATCCCACCTTCTACTGGAAACCTTTTCCAATCCCCCTTAATACTGGTGCCTTTCCTTTCTGGATTATTTCCCATCCACCCTGTTTATACTATCTTGTTTGTCGGTAGTTTGCATGTTGTCTCCCCCATTAGATTGAAAGCTCCTTGAGGGTAGGCACTGTCTTTTGCCTTTCTTTGTATCCCCAGAGTTTAGCCCAGTGTCTGGCTCATGGTAGGACCTTCATAAATGCTAGTTGAGGGGCAGCTAGGTGGTGCAGTGGATAGAGCACCAGCCCTGGATTCAGGAGGACCTGAGTTCAAATCTGGCCTTGGACACTTGACACTTACTAGCTGTGTGACCCTGGGCAAGTCACTTAACCCCAATTGCCTCACCAAAAAACAAAACAAAACAATAAATGCTAGTTGACTTAGCTTGAGAGTAGAAATTGTTTCATTCCTTGTAGGTAAAGCCCTAACACCCAGCTCAGTGCCTGGCTCTAGTGGGATCTTGATAAATGTTGATTGGTTGAAGCTTTTTGTAAACCTTAAAGTACTATATAAATATCAGCTATTATAATACAGTTCAACCTGTATCCAACCCAGAATCCCCTCTACAACACGACAAACCTGGTAAATGGTTTTATAACTTCTTTTTGAAGACTTTCGGTGATGGGGAACTCACTACCACCAGAGACGGCATATTCCACTTGGGGACAGTCCTAATTGTGAGGCAGTTTGGGGGATACTCCACCTAAATCTGACTCTGCAGCCCCCTCTCCCTCCTCCAGCTCCTCCCACCCCCAACTGCTTCTGCATCTACCGTCTGGGGTCAAGCAGAGGCAACCTAATTGTCTCCCACCTGTCAGCTCATCAGACTCAAAGGCTGGGTTCAAGTGTTCACCTGGGGTTCCCAGAAAGAGGGGAAACAAGTCCAAAAAAAGGTGGCTGGTGGGGGGGTGCTGGGAGCAGAAGCTGGGCCCCAGCAGCCTCTCAGAGTCTCTGCCCATCTGCCTGCTGGTCCAGGTCAGATGCTCCAACCATCCCCTCCACCTGCTGTTCCCTCCAGAGGCACAATTCAAGGGACTCTAGGGATGCAGTCATGTAAGCGTGAAGCTGGAAGCTTTATTCTCAGAAATTAAAAAAAAAAAAAAGCAGCTTCCCGGGGAGGCGGCTGGTTATTGGATGCAGGGTGCAGATTATAAAGTTCCCCCAAACAGCTGCCAGGGGGGTGGGGGTGGAATTAGTTCTCTGGTTTGCCTGGCAGCTCATTTAATTGCTGGGGCCTGGGGTGGAGAGAAAGGCACAGGAAGAAGGATTGGGTCTATGAACAGGTCATTGTGAAAGCTTCCCCGCATCTGTCAGTGAATTATGAACCGTTCAGGGAGCTGGGAGGGAGTAGCTATTAAGTGCGGGGATGCTGGGAAGCTGCTGCCGGAGATAAGGAGCAGAGGGGCTGCATCTCAGCCCAGCTGGAGCGCTGAGAGAATCTCAGAATGGGTATTATTCCAGGTCCCTGTCTGGATCCCAGCAGGCCCACGATGTCCTGGTGGCAGCGTGATTTGTTCCTCTAGAGCAAGGAACCAGGTCTCGGATCTCAGGCTTGGATCATGGAACTGGGGAGTTTAGCCTGGAGAAAAGGAAACTCAGGGAAGGTGGGGGGGGCGGGAGGGGGGGTTGGCAACATGATAACTGGCTTCAGGTATCTTATCTTTCTTTTTCTTTTTCTTTTTTTTTTGGTGAGGCAATTGGGGTTAAATGACTTGCCTAGGGTCACACAGCTAGTAAATGTTAAGTGTCTGAGGCCAGATTTGAACTCAGGTCCTCCTGACTCCAGGGCCGGTGCTCTATCCACTACGCCACCTAGCTGCCCCCAGGTATCTTATCTTAAGCTCCAGAGGAGCAGAATCTGGGGGCAGCTAGGTGGCAAAGTGGATAAAGTACCGGTCCTGGATTCAGGAGGACTTGAGTTCAAATCCGGCTTAAGACACTGGACACTTAACTAGCTGTGTGACTTTGGATAAGTCACTTAACCCTCATTGCCCCACACACACACACACAAAAAGAAAGTACAAAACTTTCTAAGGAGCAAAGCTGTCCCCAGTTGACTTTTGGCCAGCTCTGGAGGTGGTAGGCTTCAAGCACAGGCTGGATACCCCCTTGTTGGGAAGGCTGTAGAGGAGACTCCTGACTGGATCTGGGTGGGACCACATGCCCCACCCTGAGATTCTTCATAATAATAACCACAATCATGTTATGAGAAAACTCATAGTAATAGCTCCACAGCTTATTCAGAGAACGGTATTGGGGGTGTGGGACTGGCTTTCTGCTCAGGAGGTCCTGGGTTCAGATCCTCCCTCTGACCCATATTGTCTGTGTGACCCTGGCTAAGTCACCTTGCCTCTTAGTACCACCAGGCAACTCCCTAAGACTGTCATTTTCGGTAAAGAATTGACCGTGTGGCAGTTAGCAGAAGCAGGAGAAAAGCCCCAGACCCTGTCTCTCAGAGAGACAGCACATGGTCTCAAGGAGAATTCAGAAACCCTATAAAACCTACCCTGTCCTAAGAGGAAGAAGGCTCACTAAGAGAGCCCCAGACCCCAGTATGGCCACGGGTTTTTTCTTTCTTCTTTTTTTTTTTTTTGGTGATAAGTGACTTGCCCAGGGTCACACAGCTAGTTAAGTGCCAAGTGTCTGAGGCTGGATTTGAAGTCAGGTCCTCCTGAATCCAGGGCCAGTGCTCCATCTGCTGTGCCACCTAACTGCCCCAGGTCTGGTCACAGGTTTTTGAAGACCGTATTTTTTTGGGGGGCAGGGCAACGAGGGTTAAATGACTTGCCCAGGGTCACACAGCTAGTAAGCGTCAAGTGTCTGAGGTCAAATTTGAACTCAGGTCCTCCTGAATCCAGGGCCGGTGCCTTATCCACTGTGCCACCTAGCTGCCCACGAAGACTGTAATTTTCAAAGAAGATACTCATCTCTATTGATAGAGAAATGCTCCCCAAACCAATGACATGAGAGATCCAGTAATTTAAAATATAGCCAACATTGCTATAGTAATTTCATATTTTTGAAGCAGTTTGTCTGGGCCTCATGATTGCATCCTGCTCACTGATGCCAGAGTTAACTTTCCCAATGTAGAAATCTAATCATATAATAGGATTATAGATAGAGAGCTGGCAAGGACATTGGAAACTGTCCAGTCCAATCTCCACATTTTGTGCATCAATAGACTGAGACCTTCAATGTCTTGTCCAAGGTCACACGACGATTAAGTGGCAGACCCACTTAATAGCTACTCCTTCCCAGCCAAGTTTTTCTACCTTGCTCTCTTTTAGAAATCACCAAACATGGGGCAGCTGGGTGGCACAGTGGACAGAGCACCAGCCCTGGTGTCAGAAGTACCTGAGTTCAGGGGCAGCTAGGTGGCGCAGTGGATAGAGCACTGGCCCTGGAGTCAGGAGTACCTGAGTTCAGATCCGGCCTCAGACACTTAACACTTACTAGCTGTGTGACCCTGGGCAAGTCACTTAACCATAATTGCCTCACTAAAAAAAAAAAAAGTACCTGAGTTCAAATCTAGCCTCAGACACTTGTTAGCTGTGTGACTCTGGGCAAGTCGTTTAACCCTGATTGCCTCCCCTGCAAAAAAAATCACCAAAGACCTGTAGAGACTTCCCATTGCCAACTCCTTGGCATGGTGTTCAAGGTCCTCTATCATCTAATTAACTTTGTGACATTTAAAATGCTAGCATTATTAATAAAATGAATTGTTACCCAGAAACTCTCTCTCTTGAACTTTTAAAATATTACACTTTGTAGTACTACAGCCTTACCTTTGCTTTATACAATTTATTCTTTAGAGGCAGCTAGGTGGTATGGTAGATAGTGTCAGGGTAGACCTGAGTTCAAATCACACCTTAGGTACTTCCAACTGTGTGACATTTATGCCTGATCTCCAACATCTCTCCAAGCTCTACCTCTGTCAATAATCCTATAACGTGACTAGATTTATATATTAGGAAAGTTACTCCATCTGCCTCAATTTTATCGACTGTGAAGGAGGGAGAGTAATGACACCTATCTTGCAGGATTGTTGTGGGGATCAAATAGGATAATATTTGTAAAGTGCTTAGCACAGGACCTGGCACATAGTAGGCGCTTGTTTTTCAGATGTGTCTGCCTTTTCATGACCCTGTGGACCATACTGTCCATGGGGTTTTCTTGGCAAAGATACTGGAGGGGTTTACCCTTGCCTTGTCCAGTAGGGTAAGGCAAACAGAGGTTAAGTGACTTGCCCAGGATCACACAGCTAATAGGTGTTGAAGTCTGGATTTGGATTCGTAATAGGCACTACATAAAGGGGCATCCTTTTCTTCCCCACAGTCAAAAGGGACTTCTTCTTCCTCTGATATTTATCCCATCCTTTGAGGCCCGGCTCAGATGCTCTCTTGTCCAAAAAACTTTCTTTGGTTCCCTCCTCCCCCAACTCATCTTCCTCCACTCTTCTTTCCACTAAACCTTTGTATCAAGGCTCATGTTGTTTTAGGTTGGAGGGGCTTAGAGTAGGCTGGGGAGATAACCCTTCTCTCCTGCCTATTCCCCACCATTTCATAGCAAATGCTCTCTAATTTGGTAGTCATGATAAATGTGCCAGCATACCAGAGAAAGGAGAAGGCAATTCATGTGCCAGTTTTCTGAGGGGCTTGCTTAGATGGGTATATGTTGCTTTCTCCAGCAGAACACAGTCCTTGGAGACATTTTTTCTTTGTATCCTCAGTGCCTAGAGCAGTGTCTAGCAAACAGTAGGCACTTTTTTTTTTTTTGGTGAGGCAATTGGGGTTAAGTGACTTGCCCAGGGTCACAGAGCTATTAAGTGTCAAGTGTCTGAGGCTGGATTTGAATTCAGGTCCTCCTGAATCCAGGGCCAGTGCTCTATCCACTGCACCACCTAGCTGCCCCAAACAGAAGGTACTTAATAAATGCTTTTTTTATTGCATGCTTTGCTTCTTTCAGGTGTTTCCTGGACCATGTTTCTGCCTTTCATCAGAGTCTTAAGACTTGGTCCCACCAGTGGCTACACCAGCACTAGGGTCCACACATACTGCTGGTGAGATGCTCACTGAATGAAAGGAGCATCTAGGTTTCCAAACTCTTACATAAACAAAAGACCCCACCTCTGATGTGGGCTGGTAAAGATTGTTCATCATATCGCCTCCAATATACCAACCCCCTCAACATACTTCTCTTTCCTTTTTTTTTTTTTTTTTTGTGAGCCAATTGGGCTTAAGTGACTTGCCTAGGGTCACACAGCTAGTACTTGTTAAGTGTCTGAGGGCAGATTTGAACTCAGGTCCTCCTGAATCCAGGGCTGGTGCTCTATCCACTGCGCCACCTAGCTGCTCCCTCAACATACTTCTCAATGGCTCAAAGGCAATAATTGGCCAACCAGGAGGGAGGACACAGGTTATCTTTGCTCCAGGTCTTTAGCCTGGGTCTTCGAGAACCTTTATCAAACATTCCCAGATCACAGGGGCCATAAAACCCTTCTCATGCTGTACAGATGTTTGCTAAGGGGCCCTCCCACCAGCTTAGGAATGCAAACCAGGGTTACAAAGGTACCATGGGCCTGTTTCAGCATGTAGAAAGAGACAATAAAAATATTCTAGCGTAGTCTCTCTACACGATGTGTGATTCTCTGTCTCATATACTAAACAACCAATATGAGTTCAAGTATTTCAGTCAATCAATCAATAAGCATTTATTAAGCACCTCATATTTGCCAGGTGCTAAGCAAGCAAAGATAAAATTTAAAGTCATTTCCCTCAAGGAATTTACATTCTATAAAGGGAGTGTATTATTAAGGATAATGTTCAGATTCGCTCCTACAAAAATGACACTCCAACACCAGGTGAAGAAAATTAAATTTAATGAGTATTATAGTATAGGAAAAGAGATATTAGTTTTGCAATAGCAATAAAGTAATCAGCTTAACAATGTAACTATTAAAGCAGAAGTGACCACTATGTAGAGATTTAAAGAGAAATATATCGCCAAATTGGGGAAGCACCAACTCCTGGGTCCAACTGGCTGGGGGTCCCAGTACAGCCTCCCAGAGTCCCGATTGGGAATATCCCAGGCAGAGCGTCCTCTCCACGAGTGAGACTCCAAAGAGGTGGGGGCTTACTTTGACTTATATAGTACGTTAAACAAAAGTGGCTTGAAGCCACCAATATTGGCTTGTACGATGAGCTAATTTTATGACTGACACCAAGTGAATTCGCGCAGAATCACTGCCAGAGAAGTTGGAATAAACTTTTAGTTTCTCAGGACATACTCCTGAGGGGGAGCCAACCTCCCAGGACTACCCCTGGAATTGTTTATAGTCCCTAGGAATGGCTAGTTCCTGGGAACCTTAGGCAGTTAATCAGGGAGATATGTCTAGAAGGGACCTGGCCAGGATCCCAGCAGGGTATCCTCCTTCATGTTCCCCCTCTTGGTCAAAACAGGGGCAATTTCCCAAGTTAAGCTATAGCTAGAGTTAGCAGAAAACACCTGGGAGTTCAAAGAAGGGGCAAACACAGGCTTATGAGCTAGGCCTATACCTGGATAATCTTCTAATATTCATTTACCTTTCAGGGAGTTAGCAGGTACGACTGTAAATTATACACATAATAAAAATGGCTTTCCTTCTAATACATACTACAAGGTAGTGCTCTAAAGTTTGCAAAGAACTTTACAAACATGAAGTCAACTTATTGTCCCAATAGCCCTGGAAGATAGATGCTGTTATTATCCCAGTTGTGCAATATGAGGAAACTTAGAGAGAGGTTAAGTGACTTGTCCAGGGTCACACAGCTAGGCCATATTTGAACTCCGGGCTTCCTGACTCTGGGCCCAGTGTATGCTCACCACACACACACACACACACACACACACACACACACACACACACACAGATGAGGAGGGAGGATGTTACTTATGTTGGAGGTGGGATGGCACAGAGATGGAATGTCGTGTGAGGAAGAACAAGGCTGAGTTGCTGAAGTTAGGAAGAGGATCCATGCTTAG
Source organism: Dromiciops gliroides (assembly GCF_019393635.1). Classification (NCBI taxonomy): domain Eukaryota; kingdom Metazoa; phylum Chordata; class Mammalia; order Microbiotheria; family Microbiotheriidae; genus Dromiciops; species Dromiciops gliroides. The sequence goes on along the minus strand of NC_057861.1, from coordinate 10,046,600 downwards.
GGAGGCCAATCTAAGTGAGACCAGAGTCAGATTCTGTAAGGGTTTAAATACTAACCACAGACATTCATATTTTATCCCGGAGATCACATCTGTTGAGCAGCGTCTGCCTTATCTAGGTGTTACAAGCACACAGCAGACACTCACACCATTGTCAAGAGCCAGATTCCATCTGACGCGGCACAAAAGACTTAGAACTCCCTGGTTACAGAGGAAAAGAGAATTGCACGGTTTTTGTTTGGAGCCAGTCACTGCATCTCAACAGGGAAGGTGAAGTAGTTCCCTCTACCAATGCAGACTGGTAACTATTTTGGTCCTTAGCTGAATGGAGTAGTCAGAAACTAAGGGACTTGCCCAGGGTCACACAGCCAGTAGGTGCCTGAATGGGATTCAAACCCAAGTCTTGTTAGCTACAAGGCCAGATCTTTCTTTACTATTCCAAGCTGTCTCTTCCCTCTCTTTCTGTGAGTCTTCTAAGAGCAGGAAGTATTCCTATTCACTCATTTGCTTTATCAAAGAGAGTATGGTGTTTGCTGGTTGTGAAATCTGAAACGAATACCTGGAAATCAAAGGATGAGGGAAAGCAGTCACGAGCCAGGTGGCCCAAAAGACTCCTGAATCTTACATCTAAAAGACACTGTGGTGTGTAGTCAAGTCAACTAGAGTTTGTTAAGCACCTACTGTGTGCCAGGGGCTGCAAAGAAAGGGAAAAGAGTCCCTGCTCTAGAAGAGATTACAGTCTAACTATACCAAATATTAGACTAAAAAGATCAGCTCTGGCTCCAGCAGCTGCCTTGCTTATAAGTGTTTCCAGTAAAACATGAACTGTTTGTTAGTTTTGGTTTTGTCCTGGTGTCTACAATGTCTAGAACCCTGTCTCCAAAAAGGTGGGAAGTCGATGAGTGCTTTGATTGATTGAGTGAAACTTGTCAATTCTGCCTTTCGGTGCTCTGGATTTCTCAACTGAAAACCCAGAGCACTAATATTTGTAGTGTGGCTTGCTGGAAAGAACATGGATTTGGAATCAGGAAGCCTGATGAGGGAATCTGGAAAAACCAGTTTTTCATTTCTAGTTTTTCTCGGTCCCACAGGTCCTCTGTGTCCTAGTCAGGTTCCCTCCTCCCAGCTGGAGGTCCCCTCTCTCCTTCCCTGACCCTTTTTTAGAACATCCTCTCCCCTCCCCCATATCTGGATTTCCTCTGCCTGGGGACTTCCAACCTATAAACATTTGGGTTCTCAGATGCCAGGGGTGGGAGATCAACCTCCCCTGACTGATCTTGATTGGGAGCCCTGCTCACTCCTTTAAAACCCTTTCCCTGATCCCTGAGCTACCCTCAGTAGCACAGAGTGAAACTGGACCCGGGAGTCCCAGGGAGAGGTTGGTGTGACCATAGACCAAGTCACAGGAACAATTTCTTCAGGGGCCATCTTGGATTCCCTCCTCCTGCTTCATTATGGTGTAAAGACTGTCAGGACACTTCTGTTTGTAAACTGACTCTTCCTTCCCTTGTCCTACTTTAGAGGAGTCAAAACTAACCCATGTATGGGGAGCTGTTGAGCTACTCCTAAGTGAGTCTTTTGTTGCTTTTGTCTTATCCTTTGAGTACCTCTGGGATTCTCCAGTTAAGCCAAATGACCCTCCCTTAAACGTGACAAATAAAAGACATACTGCTTTCAGCACTGACTAGTTTCTTTTTCATTATTTTAAAAATTATTTTTAGTTAACAAATATCTATTTTCTTTCCCTCCCAACTGCCTCCACTGAAAAGAAAGGAAAAAGAAACCTCATAACAAAAAAGAATGGTCAAGCAAAAGAAATCCCCACTGAATTTGTGTCCAAGAATATATGTCCAATTCTGCATCTTGATCCCTCTGTCTTGATCTCAATTGCCTCTCTGTGAGGAAGTGGGTAGAAGCTTTCTTCATCGTTGGTCCTATGGAATTGTGGCAGGATTCTCTGAAACCATCCCCTTTCCATTGACTGGTTTCTTCAAAGTCCCTTTTGTGGTAGTAAAGGACTCCAATAACCTGGGTTCAAATCCTGGCTCTTCTATTTACTCCCTGTATGACCCTGAGTGAGTCACTTCCTGTCTTTATATTTCCTTAGTTGTCAAGTGAGCATGTAGGATCAGATGGCTTCTGAGGCCCCTTCTGGCTACAGATTGATGACCTATGAGGTCACTTCTCCCTTTCTGAGGCTCAGTATCCTCTTCTCTAAAATGGGGGGGGGGGGTGAAATAGATAGGCAGTTGAGGTGTCTTCCATGAGGTGTGTGACCTTGGGTAAATCAACCTTCCCTTTGACCTTAGACCTTCCATCTCCTTACTTCTTACCAAGGCTAGTTCAAGTGACCTCAACTCCATCCAATCTTCTTCATAAGATCGCCCCCTCTTTTTTCCCAACTTTCACTTATTTTCAATCTCTTTCTATTGGTTCCTTCCCTACTGCCAACTAACTAATCATGCCCCCCTCACCCTCAAAACAAAGAAAAAACACCCTGCTTGATCCTTCTACCCCCTACTATCGTGATACGTCTCTTCTGCATTTTGTGGCTAAACTCTTTGAAAGGCCTTCTTATCACAGGTGCCTCCAAGTTCTCTCCTCTCGTTCTGGCCTCACAATCTAGCTTCCAAACCCATCATTCCACCAAAACTTCAAGGGATCCCTTCACTGCCAAACCCATCAGCCTTTTCTCAGTCCTTATTGTTTTTAACCTCTCTGCAGTCTCTAGCAATATTCATACTTTCTCCTTTTTTATCATAAAAGTATTTTATTATTTTCTAGTTACATGTAGAGAGAGTTTTCAACCTTTTGTTTTTGTTGTTGTTGTTTTGCAGGGCAATGAGAGTTAAGTGACTTGCCCAGGGTCACACAGATAGTGTCAAGTGTCTGAGGCTGGATTTGAACTCAGGTCCTCCTGAATCCAGGGCCGGTGCTTTATCCATTGCCCCCACAACATTTGTTTTTATTTCTAGTTCCAAATTTTTCTCCCACCCCCCTTCCCCTCCTCCCTCCCCAAGACACAAAGCATCTGATATAGGTTATATATGTAGAATCACATTGTGAGAAAATAGGTAGCTGTCTCCTCTCAGTGTGGATATAACAGTCAATCATACTCCTCCTGACCTGTTTGTAGGACAAAGGTCTCAGATCCCCTCTTCCCCTTCAGGCTAACAAAATCACATGGTTCAGGGAGCCCTGGTCTCAATAAGGTCCTTATTTCTCTTATATTGATTATTTCCTTAATTTCCAGGTTAACAAGCCTCAGAGGTCCCTTCTAGCTCTGCCTCTGAGACAGATAACTCCTTTCTCATACACATTGTGAGGAAAGTGCTCTTTAAACTTACAGCTGTTTTGACCCCCAAAACATCAATAAAACAACCCCTGGAGCAGCAAAATCCACAAAAAGACAGACTGAGATTATTTTCCAGCCAAAGACACTTAGAGGGGGCTGTGCTGGGCTTCGAGAAGAGCCCAACCTCGCAATCCCACCAAAACAGTCCCCAGGCATGCTGCACCAGAGAAACTTACCCTTGAGCTTCTGAATCAGCTGCAACACCAGCATCTTCTGGAACTAGGCTTACAGTCAGGAGAGAGGGCTGGGGGGACGGGGGAATACAGGGGTGTCTGCAGGACCTAAGGAGGAATTCAGCTATCCCACCACAGCTGGGAATCAGGAAGAAATCTTGAGCAGGGGAGGTCCAGGTTGGGGAGGTGCGTAGGCTCATCACGGCTAAGAACCACACCACAAAAAGTTTTGCTGGCTGGTTAGTTAGCAAGTTGGCTTCAGGTTATCTTCGGGCCAGGCAGAGAAAAACCTGCCCTCCCTCAAACTGAAACACCTGGGACCCTCTGAAGCTTGGGACAGTGTAGCTTGGAAGAAGGGCCCCACTGTAAGAGGGAGTTAAAAGTCAAGTAAAAGACGGCAAGATGAGCAAGCAAAGAAAGTTGAGAACTATCGAAAATTTCTTTAGAGACAACAAAGATCCAGGTGCACCCCCAGAAGAGGATAACAACCTCAGGGCCCCTACATTCAAAGCTCCCAAGAAAAATATGAATTGGTCTCAGGCCATGGAAGTGCTCAAAAGCGACTTTGAAGAGAAAGCAGGAGAGATAGAAGGAAGATTTAGAGGTGGACAAAAGAATGGAAAGAGAAATGAAAATTACAGCTATTTTGATTCTTTCCCCCATCACCTTGGTGATCACTCAGGGAATGACCAGTTGTGGTCCCTGAAGTTAGCAACGTTTATCCATGAATGATTTAATGGAATATTACTGAGTTGGGAGAAATGACGTGGAGTAAAACAAAACAAAGTCAGCAAAACCAGAACAACTTACACAATGACTTCAAAAATATAAATGGAAGGAACAAAAAAGCAGAGCTGGAACATTGTGTAGTCACAATAACTAAGCTTGTCCCCAAAGAAGACACTTTTTATTTGCCAGGCACCATGCTAAGTTCGGGAGAGACTAAGAAAAGCAACACCATTCCTGCCCTTGAGTAGCTCACACTCAATGTTCGAATAACATGGGCAATTAGGTGGCACTGCAGATAGAGCGTTGGACTTGGGGTCAGGAAGCACTGAGTTCAAATATTGCCTCAGATACTTGCTAGTTGTGTGACCCTGGGGAAGTCACTTTACCTTTGTCTGCCTCAGTCTTCTCAACAGTGAGAAGGGATAACTGTAGCTATGATTAAATTAGAAAACACATGTATGTGTGTGTGTGTTGTGTGTATGCAGCTAGGTGGTACAGTGGATACAGCAAGGGACCTGGAGTCAGGAAGATGTATTCAAATCCAGCCTCAGATACTGACTAGCTGTATGACCCTGGGCAAGTCACCCAACCCTGTTTACCTCAGTTTCCTCTTCTGTCAAATGAGCTGGAGAGGGAAATGGCAAGTGCCCCTGGAACTTCTCGAGCAGGGTAGTTACATGATCCAGTCTGTGCTTTGGTACGATCAATATATGTGGAGTATGGAGGGACTGGAAATCAGTTAGGAGGCTGGAGACAAAAATACAGTTACAAAGAAATAATTTCCTTTTTGCATGAGGGTCCCTATGCTTATGATGCATTCCCCAGTAAGGGACAACTTACATTTTATAGTTTGGGGGTTTACTAAGTGCTCTCTGGGTGGGGAATCAGTCAGTTCTCAGTAAATTTTGTAGTTCTCAGGACGTAGGAAGAGTCTTCCCGATTCCAGGACTGGCACTCTGTGTACTATGGTGTCACTTAGTAGCTGTGCTGGGAATGCAAAGACACAACTAGTCGTTTAAGTCCTCAGGAAATTCAGTCCCTACCCTCAAGGAGCTTACATTTACTAGGCAGACACAACCGTGTATACTCACAAGTACATATTAAAGGGGGGAGGGAGAGGGAAGGCTTCTCAGAGCAGGTGGCATCCAGACTGACTCTTTAGGTTAGTTAGGTGGTGCTGTAGCTTGTCCTCTACCTCCAGTCGAACGAACATCTGAATTAGAATCCTGCCTCAGACACTTACTTAGATGCATGCTCCTGGGCAAATCACTTAACCTTTTTTCATCTTCGGTTTTTTTTTTTGGTGGGGCAATGAGGGTTAAGTGACTTGCCCAAGGTCACACAGCTAGCATCCTCGGTTTTCTCGTGCATAAAATGGACCTCTCAAAGGGTGATATGAGCAGCAAATGCGATAGTAGGTGGGAAACACTTTGCAAACTTGCTATAGAAATGTTGCTGCTGCTCCTCTTCCCTCCTCCTCCTCCTCCTCCTCCTCCTCCCCCTCTGGCCGATAAGTTCAGATGCAAAGCAAGGATGCCTATTGTCGCTGTAGGAAGCTTCAACATGATACAAAAATGCTGCTGTTACAAGTAACGGAGGTGCTATGTAAATGGTGGCTGTGCTTTGGAAGGAAAACCCTGGTAGGAGAAGATGGAAAGCGAGAGAACGACAAGATAACCGAGCAAAAGCCGGGTGATCTAACCCGAAAGTCCGGAAGAACGGGCTTTCTCCGCTACGCCCCGCCCTTCGCATACTATGCAGTGACGCCACCGCTACGCCCCGCCCCCTCCTCGTCCTGCCTCCGCCTCGCCCTCAGGGAGGCCTCTAGCGCTTTCTCCAGCGCCCGAGATGAAGGGGGCGGAACCCAGGGGAACAAAGACTCCCAGAGCGACATCCACTTCGGCCACACAGCGCCGAGTCCGGCCTTAAGTGCCGGCGAAGCCCAACTTGCTACTGGCCGACCCTCCCCAGGGGGTGGGACCGAGTGGCGAAGCCCCGCCTCCACCGGGCTGGGGCGGGGAGGAGGGTTCGGACCAATCACAGCAGGGCTCGGTTGCCCGCCAGAGCCTTAGGCAGAGGGCGCGCGCCCAGCGGACTGGGACGGGGCCCGAGCGCCCCCGGCAGCGCGCGCCCCCTCCTCCTCTCGCTCGCGTGCCCGTTCGGCCGCGGTTCCTCAGAGGCGGGAAAGAGGCGCCGGGAGTGGAACGTGGCGCAGCCTCTGGGCCTCCCGAAGGCCTGTGCACCAGCCTTCGGCCGCCGCCCACCGCGGAGGGGGCCGGTCCCCGACGCCCGGGCCCCGCGGGGTGGGCGGCCGGCCCGGGTCCCGGGTCCGGGGCCCCGAGGCCCGAGGCCGCGCAGCTCCGCGCAGGCGCCATGAAGCCCCCCGGCTCCGCGCAGGCGCCCTGGCGTCCCTGAGGCCTGGGCGGCCTCTGGGCTGAGCCGGGCCCAGGCCAGGCAGGGGCAGTCCCGAGCCGGGCCGGGGCCGGGGTCGGGGCCTCGCCATGGCCGGGGCCATCGCGTCCCGCATGAGCTTCAGCTCCCTGAAGAGGAAGCAGCCCAAGACGTTCACCGTGCGCATTGTCACTATGGACGCGGAGATGGAGTTCAACTGCGAGGTAATCCGCCAGCCCGCCCGTCAGACAGTCAATCAACAAGCACTGAGGGAGCGCCTGGTGTGTACACCGCCCCAATGAAAGAGCCCCGCCCCCTGCGGGCGGGACGTGGGGGCGCCGGCCACGTGGCCCCCGGTCCCGAGCAGTCCCGGGCTGGAGGAGCCGTCCCCACCCCGCTCCGGCCCCTGGCCGAGCCCGGGCTGCCCGGCCGTAAAATGGGCATCCGGGGCAGCCGCCGAGCAGCCGAGGGCCAGCGTGTGCCCGGGCTTGGAGGGGGCTGGAAAGGGGGCTTCCTCCACCGCCCCTTCTGGGGGGCCTCGAACCCGCCTCGCACGGCCCCCCCGCCCGAGTGATCCCCAGTTTCCCCATCTGTGAAATGGGGGTAAGAGCGGCCCCTGCCCAGGTGGACGCGCTCCTCAGCCGAGGTGCGCCCTGTTTGTGGATCGGTGATCAGGCCGGGAGGGAAGCAGAGCCGGCCTTATTGGCTTGGCTAGGGCCAGGCCGGCGCCCTGTCCAGTGGCCGGACCGCCTCTGCCCCCCCCCCCGGGGTCTCGGCGCCAGCCCCCCAGAGCGCCCCAGCCCAGGTGTCCACTCACGGGTCCCGATGCCTGAGTGTACAGTTACACCGTATGTGTAGCTGTGCGCATACACACGAGCGTACAAGCGGATACAGTGTAAGCATATACCTGGGGGGGGGGGACATAAGTGTAGGTGCGGCCCCCTCAGTCGTTTCAGTCGTGTCTGACTTAGTGACTCCATGCGGGCTCTTCTTGGCAGATACTGGAGGGGTTTGCCACCTCCTTCTCCAGCTCATTTGACAGATGAGGAAACTGAGGCCAACAGGGTGAAGTGACCTGTCTAGGGTCACCCGGTTAGTGAGCATCTGAGCCCAGATTGGAACTCGGGAAGAGGAGTTGTCTAGACCAGCCCTGGTGTGCTCTCCTTTGGGCCACCTGGCTGCCTGTATATAAGTATGTAAACATGTATACACACACACATATATGTGTATACACACGTAGGCACGCCTGTCCATGCACCAATGTGCACACACATGCATCTGTATCTTGTACTCTGAGTGAGTCTGTATATGCACACCAGTGTGCAGTAGGGGATGGACGGAGGGCTGGATTTGAGCCTGGGCTTTCTTGTGCCCCTGGATTACTAAGCAGCCCCTGGCCTCCCAGAGCTCATTCCGTGAGAGAGACACTGATAAGCAAAGGCCGGTATTTGGAGAGTTGGCAAGAGCCTCAGTGACATCCATATGTGACAGGAGGCCACCTCTGCTTGAAGCCTCTGAGACCGGGGCCTCTATTGCCCCTCCAGGGGAAGGAGGGCCGGGGATTGGGACTCTGCTGCCTGTTGCTTGTGTGACCTGGGGCAAGGCCCTTGGCCTTTCTGGACCTCAGTTTCCTCCTCTGGAGAGGGAGGGAGCAGCAGGTCCCATTCTGGACCCTCCTGGTTGCCCCAGAAAGGCAGCTTGGAGCCTGGTTATTACCCAGGATCCAGAGGCCCTGCAGGGGGCAACCAGGGCTTGTTTCACCAGCTGGGTCAGGATAGCTTGGGGAGAAAAGAATGTAATAATGATACCCTTGGGGAGCTGTAGGTCGTTGAGGTGTGTTGCTCACACCCTCCTGGGCTGGTTGGGTCATCCTCACTTTGTGCTGCTCCCCAGGTAAGTGCAGGGCTAGGCATGGCTGGAGTCCAGGTGTGCTGGAGTCCAGGTGTGCGGGCCCCATTACCTGCTGAGATGGAGAGCGGGAAGGGACCTTCAGCTAGAGGCCGCCTCATCCGACCCCCTCCCTTTACAACTAAGGGGAAGTGGCCTGGCCATAGTCACACAGCTACTAAGTGTGGGAACCCAGATCTTCTGATTCCCAAATCCAGGGCTCTTTCTACCATGCCACACTGCTCTGTGGAGCTGGAAGAGGCCTTGGTGGTGATCTGGTCTGAGCCCTTCCTTTTACAGAGGAGGAAACTGAGGCAAACTGACTCAAGTGACTTGCCCAAGGTTGCACAGCCAGTAGATGTCTGAGACTGCCTTTCCAGACCTAGCACGGTATCCTCTGTCTCCTCTAGCTGCCACCTAATAATGGTAATGGTCCCTACCTCACAGGGTTGTTGTAGACATTAAATGAGATCATATTTGTAAACATAGTTGGTATCACATACATGTTAGTGGTGATTATTGTTATTAGCAGTATACAGTTACTCTTTTGCAGAGTGTGAAGGAGTGTGACCTGCCTGGCTTCCTTAAAGTCCCAACTAAAATCTCTAAGTTGGAGGTAGGGAATGACTTTAGTGGAATGTCTAGTGGCTCGGACGAGGTCGGCTTTGCAGAGACCAAGGGAAAAGACTGTGCTTTAGAACTGGGCGCGTCTCATGTGTGATCTTCAGCACCTCATGAGCATGGGAAGGTGCAGCTTTTCCATAGGTGAGCTTTGAATTTGGAAATTCATGTTAATGGACTTATTCATTACTATGTCCTCTGTCCGTATAAGGAATCGCATCCTTACCTTTGGGTGCTCTGCTCAAAGGAATAGAAGTTGTCTCAGGCAAAGTGCGACCTGTGCAGGGCCCCAGCCTCCCACTGCATGGAGGCTGTCTCCAGCCATCCCGATGTCTATCCTGCCACAGGACACAGATGGCTCTGGGGGAGACAGTGAGGCTGGTGACTTTGCATAGCCCTCCCTCCCTGAAATCGGGCTGTGAAGGGCATTTTGTATCTGGTCCTGGAGGTGTGGTGGTGAGCCATGGAGTGGAGCGGGTGGGCGGGGAGGGAGGTCACTGTGGGGTCTGGGCTTTGGGAAGATGGCTTCCGTGTCCCAGTGGATCAGAGGGAGAGAGACAGGAGGCTGGCAGACCCCAGCGGCTGTGGCGGGCAGAATCTCAGCACAGGATTCTTGTGTAGTTTTAGGTGTGACATTTGTGTCTTGGGGACAGGATGCATACAGATCAAAATGGTGGCATGCACCTCATTCATCAGAAATTATATGAGTTATATAAGTGAAGTGTTTTTTGGGGAAAAAAGATCAAGCTCTTTGAAGGCCACAGGCGGGTCTTTCCTCTCCCACAGTTTTCCATGGAGCAGTCACTTAGTGTATGGTTTGTTGACTGAATGATGAAAACTTTTATTTTAAAAATGTAGCGAGAGGTTTTAGCCTTCAGTTGGACCGAGATAGAGGGAAGAGGGGGGTTTCAAATTAAATGTTTGTTTTCCTTCAGCTGAAGTCCTGCTTATGGTGTGGAACATTCTCCCTTCTCCACTCAGCCCACTGATCTCCCTGGCTCCCTGAAAGTCCCAACTAAAATCTCCTCTTATGCCGAAGGCCTTCCCCAAGCCCTCTTAATTCGAGTGTCTTCTCTCTGTTAATTATTTCCTATTTGTCCTGTATAGAGCTTGCTTTGTATAGATGTTTGCTTGTTGTCTTCCCCATCGGACTGTAAGCTCCTCTGAGGGTAGGAATTGCCTCCTTTTCTGTCACCAGTGTTTAGTACAGCACTATAGACATTTAATAAATGTCGATTGATTGGAGGTGACCAAGGGCCCTCCAGGGAAGTGGAGGCTGTTAGATATGAGCCCGGTGATGGATCGGTTGTCTCTCTTCCTGTCTCCTGAGGTCCCAGCCTAGCTAAGACAGGCCCAGCAAATTTGGCCACAGACAGCTGTTTTCTGGTCCTTTGGACAGTGGAAGACCATTTACTTAGTGGTGGAGGGGTTGTAGTCTCCTCCAGTGAAGGTGCTGTCCCTTGAGGTCCTTGAAGTATCTGCCCTTCATTGTGCTCTCCCTCCAGTACAGTTGAAACCTGAAGGTGGAAAGAAAATGTCATTGATTGTAGAAAGGGAAATAGTGGAGATGTGAGGAAGGACCAAGAAGGGCCATTCCCTTTGAACGGCAAAGCATGTGGAGCACTTTATTTCTCAGGACGACTCATGGCAAAGTCAGCACCAGACTGGGGGTTTTGGGGCAGAAGCGGTCCAGCTTCCTTGGTGAGGGGCCACAAAATTGTTGAGAGGGAAGAAACCCCATCATTATCTTCAGATATTAAGTGATTGCCTGCCTCGGGAAGGCGGAGAAAAGCTGGTGAGAGGCACACGAGGGAAGTGCTGTGACTCAGCCCCAGTTCAAGAGCGCTTAGAAAGGCAGGAATGGGCAGGCTGCTTGTCTGTGGCAGATGACAGGGACGGTCTGCTTCTTGGGGTTGTCTTGAGTTGGACTGTAACACCTCCCAGGGCTCTTATCATTTTTTTTTATTCTATGAGCAGAATGTTAATTTGTTTTAGAGTAGTAGGTTTCATGGAGCCCAAGGTTCTTAACCTGGAAGCTGTAGCTAGCCATGAACTTGGGTGGGAAAATGACACCTTTATTTCAATAGAATGGCTTTCCTTTTTATCCTGTGTATTGTATTTGACACATTTGAAAACAGGAATCTGAGAAGGGTCTGCCAAAGAGGTCTGAAACTCTGAAAAGATTAAGAACCCACGAGTTAGACAGAGAGTGAGCTCTCCTGTGCTTTGACAAGTCATTTCATCCTGAGACTTCTCTTGGCAAAGCCCTGTTGAGGGTCAGTTTGAAAGTAGCTGGGTGATGTGTAATACTGGAGGGTGCTCTGAACTCTGGTGACTGCTGGTACATTACAAGAGTAAGCCAATAATTTGGTGACATCACTGGCACATGGGCTTTGGACGAAAGGAAGTGGTACTTGTGGAATTTCAGCTAGGTGAGGTTGGGTTTAGGTGGGTAGTTTTTCAGAATTTGGGTAGTATATGATTCAGCTTACCCTATGCTAGCAACCTCATCCTTTTCCTGAAGAGAATAAGGGGATAGCCCTCCACTTTCCCCACCCTCTTCTTGTTCCTTGAATTACTTTGCAGAATTAGCTTGATGCTTTGGAGAATTTTTACATTTGAAAGAGTTGTTATTTTGATATTGGTCATTTTGAGAAATAAGGTGCTGCAATACAGTGATCCAAGACAACCCCAAAGGACTAATGATGAAACATACGATCCACCTCCAAGAAAAGAACTGATATTGATGGAACACAGACTGAAGCAGGCTAGTTTTTACTCTTTCATTTTTTTTCTTTTATTCAAGTTTTCTTATACCAAATGATTAATATGGTAATGTTTTACATAATTGCACACGTATAACCCATATCTGATTACTTACCACCTCAGGGAGGGGAAGGGAAGGGAGGGAAAGAGGGATAAAACTTGGAACTCAAAACTATAAATAAAAATATTTATTATTAAAAAATAAATAGTGGGCATGGCAAAAAGGAAAAGAAATAAGGTGCTGCCCATATTTTGCCAGTAAATGGGAATGGCCCTTCTTCAAGGTATTTCTATAATAGTTAATCAAGAAAAAGAACCAACTTTTGAGAATTCTCCAAATTGAATTTTAAGAGCTTCCCCAACGGCTTGTTCTGTTGCCAACAAGCCTGCTTTGGAACTTGGGGCTGGTGTTACACCCCAAAGCAGGTGTGATCAAAACTAAAGCCACAAATCACACCAGCACAAATGACATTTGGTAAATGGGCAGAATCATCCATGACTTCAGGAACACTGAGTGGAATAATAAGTAACACATGTTCCCGTAGTGTTGTGAGGTTCAAGGGGGCATACCTGGTGAGTGGCACAACCAGGATTAGTGCTCTTTCCAGGACAAAATTGTGGCGTTTTCAGTGAGGCCATTAATGGCAAGATTCAGAAAGCCTCTTGTAGAGCTCTTGTTGACTCCCTTCCTGTAGGACAGTGATTTTCTTTGGAGTTGCTCTGTTCTCAGTTCTGCAGGGCTGTTTTCCTCAGCCCCATGGATACTTAACCCTTTATTTAGGTGGCACAAGTGCCTTTAACTGGGCTCTAGGCTTTTGGCTGAGAAGGAAGAAAGGGAACGGAGCTGGGGAAGGAAGATGCACTTGGCAGAGGTCAGTGTCAGCGGCACCTGTGACCTCAGATACCTCGGATACTGGAAACCGATCTGATGCCCCACCCCCTACAAAGCTGTCAGTTACCTGGCATTTATTAAGCGCTTAGTGTGTGCCAGACACTGCTAACCTTGGAAGCTACAGAGAAAGGCAAAAACAGCCCCTGCTCTCACAGTGGTGGAGAAATGTATGCCGGTAACTGTGTGCACGAGCGTGGCACATTCCAGGTGAGGGGAAGGGGATCTCAGAGGAGGAGACTAGGGAGGGCCTTGAGCCCTCTGTCCTCTTCAGCCTCCCTCAGAGCTGCTTGGATCCTGGGGTCAGAACTGTCGGTTGGAAGGTACCCTAGAAGTCATGTAGCCCAAACCTCTCGTTTCACAGATGAGGACCGTGGTGCTCTGAGAAGTGACGTGACTTGCCCAGGGTCATGCAGCCAGGATGTGAACCCTGGTCTTCCTCTCCCAAATGGACAGTCAGTGTATTTGCTGCCTCATACATGGAGTAAAGAAGCACCCTGGGGTCCCAAGCTAGTCAGAGCTTGGTATAAGAATGTACCAAGTTCTGGGCGTCGCCTCTTGGACACTATTGTGGAATCCTGCCTTTTGCCAAAGGCCATTCCGTCGCTTAGGCACAGCTCTGGTTATATATATACCTTATATGCCTTTCCCTCTTTGTTGATATTGGTTGTGTGTGTGTGTGTGTGTGGGGGGGGTGGCTGTGTTTGTTTGGGAAGTGATACTACCCCTTTCTTGTTGCTCCAGCCTTCTCTGCCTGCTGAAGTGCCTCTTGTTAAGTCAGTTGGTGAGGCTGACCCCTACGTTCGCTGGGCCAAAGCACCTGCTGCTTTTGGCATTGACTGGCTCATGTGTTTCTTCTGTGCAGCCCTTATATGTCTTTTTTGTTTGGTTTTTTGCAGGCATTGGGGGTTAAGTGACTTGCCCAGGGTCACACAGCTAGTAAGTGTTAAGTGTATGAGGCCGGATTTGAACTCAGGTCCTCCTGAATCCAGGGCCAGTGCTTTAACGACTACGCCACCTAGCTGCCCCCTCCCTTATATTTCTTAGTGGTGGGCCCCAGTAGACACAGACAGAAACAAGGAGGAAGGGTAATACTGATGGAGAGAACATTCATTAAGTGGGTGAAGATGAGTCCCGTACAATGAGATCATTGGGAGCCGGGTTATGCAGGATTCTAAATGCCAAACACAGCAGTTGTTATTTAATCCTAGAGGAAGTAAGGAGCTAGTGGGTTTGGGGGATGATGTGGTTAGATTTGGGTTTAGGGAAATCACTTTGGCCTCAGTGTGGAGGGGGGAGACCTGGGAGGCAGAGACCGCTTAGAAGGCTATTGGAATAATCCAGGTGAGAGGTGATCCTGGCCGAGCTTGCCGAGAGAATCTCTGGGGAATTTTAGATCTTGATTCTGGAAATATCCATCAGTGACGTTCTATTTGACAGTTTTGGTGAGAGTCACATGCAGCTTTCTGAATGTGACTAAGAGGCTTTGGTGACTGGCGGCCAGCTCCTGCTGCGTTGGTTGTATATGCTGTTTGCTGCAGGAATTCAAGGGTCTGTCATTTCTTCAGTGTGATTATTCCCTTCAACAACACAGATTGCAGCCCTTCTGTCTTAATAGATAACAACTTCAGAATTGCTGTAGTGGAAATATTAGTCACTGAGGCCTGTAATGTACACTTTAGGATCGAAAGAGCATTTTTGATTTTTAAAACATTTATTTTTATTGCTATTTTTGGTTATTCTCTCACATTCATTTGTGAATGGTGAGTTTTCTCTTGTTATAGGTATTTAAAAGGAAATAAAAAGATAGCATATCAGCAAAACCAAGCGCTATTGTGGATTCTGTCCGGTGGCATTTGTAGCGTTCCATACTTGTATTCTCTCACCTTTGCAAACAAGACCATTTAAAGATGAGGCAATTCTGTAATGCCTCCTCTTCTTTCTCTCCTTTCCGCTCTTTCCCTTCCATTTCTATTCTAATTCAGGAAGAATGAGTAAATCACAGCAGAGAGCCGGCAAGCATTAAGTGCCTGCTATGTATTAGGCCCTGTGCTGAGAACCAAGGCTATAAAGACAGCCAAAATCTGAGGAGCTCATAGTCTAATGGGGAGAGACAACATGAAGATAACTACACACAAATGAGTTATCTGCGTCTGTCTGGGTGCCTCCCATGTGTCAGGCCCTGGGACTGAGCTAAGCACTGGGACTTCAAGTAGGGTCCTAATAGGCAGAATGGTATTGAATCCTTTCTCTACATCGATGGATACACAGTGTATTGGGCTAAGCCCTCCAAGGGGATGGAAAGATAAATTAGACATAGCCTGTCTTGCTTACAGTCTCAGAGGAGTGATAAGAGACATAGAGTTCTAATCTAATGTAGTGGAGTGGAGTGTAATGTAATCTAGAATATGATACTGTTTTTTGGGGTTTTTTTTGCGGGGCAGTGGGGGTTAAGTGACTTGCCCAGGGTCACACAGCTAGTAAGTGTCAAGTGTCTGAGGCCGGATTTGGTGCTGTGCTGAGCAGAGGGCTCCCAGACTGTGGTCACTGGCTTCCACGTCTGGGCTGTGTAGTTGGCCTTGTGTGGGCTGCTGGCCTTTTCCGATTTTTGGCTCTGGTCTGTGGCTCACTGTCCCGTGTCATTTCCTCCCTGTTCTGACAGGTCGGCTCTGCAGACTTCTCATTCCAACATCGACTGTCTTGGTCTCCACTTGTCACACTTCGATTTCCACTTCAGCTTGTTATAGTTGTTGTGCATTCTGCCCCAGGAACATTTCTGGGGCTTCCATGTTTTTGGCTTCCCGAGTTCAAAGCTTTGGAAGGTCTTTGTTCTGAGCCTTTAGAACCTCCAGTTAAGTTTCCTCCGGCTTGTGAATCTTCTTAACCAGCTGGCCACTCGGCCTTTCTGGAGTGTTGGAGGGGAATGGTGTGTTCCCGCCTTCTGTCTGTGCCCTGGCTAATTTAGATGACACATTGTTGTGTTCTAGAACATTGCTAGTGCTTAAGATAGATTAAGAAGAAGAATGGTGCATTCCTTTTTCTCTCCAGCCAGAAGGGAGCAGAAGCATCACTCCCTCTAGGACCACTAGGCGGAGATGGAGTACACCATTTTCTCAGGAGCTCAGAGAGTCTGTCTTTCCCTTGAATTTCAATACTGGTTTTTCCTTAATAGTCACACCCTTTAGACTTCAGTATGGGCTTGGTCAGGATTTTGTGACTGGAGGCCCGCCAACCTTACCTTGGTCGTTTGGATAGTTGATGTACTAGTCAAGAGAACACTGAACCAGGAGCTTGAAAGAACGTCCTGGTTCCAGGCACCAGCTCTGTCAGCTGATGGCAGTGGGACCATGGCACTTATTATTATCTCCATTCTACAAACGAGCCTCAGTTTTCTCATCTGTGAAATGGAAGTCCTGACTTACCTCCTAGGCTTATTGTGAGAATCTGAGGGAACCACGGGATAGCAGAGTTGGAAAGGACCTAAGAGGTGCTCTAGGCCAGCTCACACCTGGACATTTTTAACAGCTTTCTCTTGGAGTCCAGTAGAGGAAAGCAGAGCCACCCATTCCACTTTGGCCTCTTTGAAACGAAATTAAAAGGTTCCAAAGAGTCAGTTTCCTTACCTGAAGAGGTGACTCTTGACCCTGTGCCTGCAGGTTGGCAGGAGAAAAGACCACTGAGCACTCAGAGCTTGTGCTGTGAGGCAAGAGAGACCATCCAACAAGGGTCAGAGGAGTGGAGGTTGGGGAGTCCTTGTTGAGGGTCGCTGAGGCAGCAGCTGGCTGCCGACCTTTTCCAGGGCTTGTGACCAAGCCTTGTGAAAATGAGTGGTGCCTGCACAGGTCTGTTGATTTGCTTACCCACATGTGACAGTGCCAGGGGCACATAGAGCACAATGCCAAAAATGTGAAAGTTGTAGGTGAGACCTTCCCACCATAGTTGGTGTTTTCATCACTGTTGTTCAGCAGAAGCAAGGCTTGCAGAGGAGAAAAGCAGACTGAAGAAAAGAATGGCTGATGAAGAAGATGGATTTGAGAATGGGATTTGGATTTCTGGAGCAGATTTTTTGTTTTGAAAAACAGATTTTTATTGATACATTTTGTTTTTACATTGCCCACAGTTCTCCCTGTCTCCTTACCAAGGATTTTTAAAAAAGAAAAGGAGGAAGAGGAGAAAGAAATTAAGACATGAAATAATCTGACATTATGCACAGTGCCCCAGTCTTGTGGACAACCACCCCTTCCCCCCAGCTCTTCAAAGGAGGAGGAGAAGAGACCTTCTCTTTGGGACCAAGCTTGCAACATTCCTTTTTGGTTGTTTTCTGGTTGTGTTGTGTTCATGTTCCATTCCCATGTGAGTTTCCTTGCTCTGCTTACTTCACTTAGCATCAGTCCGTCCGTGCTTGTCTTCTGTGTCTACTCATCATGTGTTATGTCATAGTAACATTCCATTTCATTCCTGTACTAGTTTGTTTAGCAGTTTCCTAATCGATAAGTTTCTGCTTTGTTTCCTGTTTGTTGCTATCACAAAAAGTGCTGCTATGAAATACTTTGGGGTTGATGGAGCCTTTTTGTCACTGATCTCGTAGGCTCTGTGTAAGCTCTGTGCCAGAGGTTATGGACGTTGTAGCCACATTATTAGCATAATTCCCATTTGCTTTCCAGAATTCTTGTATAGATTCACAGTTCTACCCACAATGCATTAGTGCGCTTGACTTTCCACACTTGCTCCAACATCGACCATCACCATCTTTTGTCGTCTTTCCTAATTTGCTGGATGTGAGGTGAACCCCTTTCAGTTGTTTTGATTTGCATTTTTCTTATTCATTATTAATTTTTTATTAATTTTTTGTTGTTGTTGAGGCAGTTGGGGTTAAGTGACTTGCTCAGGGTCACACAGCTAATCATTATCAAGTGTCTGAGGCTGGATTTGAACTCAGGTCCTCTTGACTCCAGGGCTGGTGCTCCATCCACTGTGCCACCTACCTGCCCCTCATTCATCATTAATTAATGAAAACAGACAAGATGAAGGTGGAATAAGCTCTAGACCTCCAACTATATTATGAAATATCAGTCAACAAAATCATTTGGTATTGGTTAAAAAATAGAAAAAGAAAAAAGGGAGAATCAAAATAATAGAACTCAGTAATCCCGTGTTTGAGAAATCCAAAAACACTAGGGAAGAGTCCCCTGCTTGATATTTCTAGGAAAATTGGAAAGCAGTTTGTCAGGGATTAGATTTAGACCAATGTCTTGTACCTATCCTAGCTCCACAATAAATTCAAAATGGATATATGACCTCAATATTTTTTTTTTGTTTTTTTTTTTGTTTTTTTTTGCGGGGCAATTGGGGTTAAGTGACTTGCCCAGGGTCACACAGCTAGTAAGTGTTAAGTGTCTGAGGCCGGATTTGAACTCAGGTACTTCTGAATCCAGGGCCGGTGCTCTATCCACTGCACCATCTAGCTGCCCCTATGACCTCAATATTCAAGATCATACCATTGAAAAATTAGAAGAGGAGATCATATGCCGTTCATAAGTATGGGCAGGAGATGAATTCTTGACTAAAGATAGGGTAGAGGCAAAGACGGAAGATAAAATAGATAACTTTGATTACGTGAAATTAAAAAGCTTTTGCACCAACAAAAGTGGTTGACTGGGGAAAAAGATCTTTGTATCAAATTTATTGAATAAAGGTTTGCTATCCAAGATAAACAGACAACTAAAAAAACCATATGTGACCAAAAATCATTCCCCCAAAAATAAATGGTCAAAGGATATGGGCCACATATTAAAACATAGACGTAATAGACCCCCTACCCCCCAAACAGGGATGGGATGGAGGGGAAGGAACAAGCATTTGTGTACACCTACTGTGTGCTGATCTTGTGCTAAATGCTTTCCATATTTTAATCTCATTGGTAACATGGGCTGGTAATAATTTATTTGCCTGAAATCTTACAAATCTAATCAAAGGGGTTTCAAATTGAAAAGGGTGGGGGTAACTGCCTCCTTATATTCACCAGGCTAGATACCATAGAGAGTAGATACAATGTGGGAAGATTATCAGTTGAGACATCCAGAATAGACAGTGGCCAAAAAAAAAACCAAACCAAAAACGGATTGAATAATCAAACTAATGGCTTTAGATGGCTGTACACAGATGTACAGAACCTAGGGAACGAGCCAGCTGAGATCCTAATGTAAAGCTTACATTTTGGTTGAAAAAGATGTAGGCATTTTCTGGGACTCTAAACTCCACGTGAGTTAACAGTGTGATCGTGATCCTAGGCAGTCCTAGGCCGGAGAGATGAAGAAGCATTCTGCAGTGAGGAGGGCTGGTTTGCTCAATTGTGGTCAGAGCGAATCTGGAACAGTAGGGTGAGTTCTAGATTCCAGACCTTAGGAAGGACATGGATCATGTCCCTTCAGTGAA
The DNA here is from genome assembly GCF_019393635.1 of Dromiciops gliroides. Taxonomy (NCBI): domain Eukaryota; kingdom Metazoa; phylum Chordata; class Mammalia; order Microbiotheria; family Microbiotheriidae; genus Dromiciops; species Dromiciops gliroides. The sequence goes on along the minus strand of NC_057861.1, from coordinate 10,027,357 downwards.
AATGCAAGCTAGCTGGCATTACCTGGGACTTTATTTAGGCTTTGCAGAGTCTATTACACATAGTATCTCTTTCGGTGGTCTCTTCATTGAAGTCGCAGTTTAGCCCAAGTTCATTCATGTGTATGGGTCACAGTAGTATCCCAATACATAGGTAAGCAATGGCTTTGACAGGGGTATCTGTGGGAAGAGATTGATTGTAGGGTCTTTGCCTCCCTCTTCCCTAACCCCGTGCCTTTTACCTCCAGAACACAGTAACTACTCATTGAATTGAATTGACTGTGTAGCCCAGGGCTTCTCAAACTTTTTTCACTAGCAGCCCCTTTTAGCCTAAGAAGTTTTCCCATGACCTCAGGTACATAGTTATATAAAATAGATATACGTAACCTTTTACTGTTGCTACCTTTTATTCGACTTCCCCATTCAGTTACCCCATGAGGGGTTATGACCCACAGCGTAAGAAGCTTTGGTCTGGAGCATGGTAGGTAGAAGATCAAAGGCCTAGAGTCTGGGCCATTTGCCGGAGGACAAGAGAGCAGTGGGGGCTGGAAATTACAGAGGCCACCAGACTTCATGTTGGGAAAAACTTCTAGAGAGAGCTATCCAAAAGTGGAATAGATTGCCTTGGAGAGGCAGGATTCCCTTTCCTTGGAGGTCTTAAAAATGATCCCCCTTGTCTGACTTCCGCGTATATTTCTGTTCTGTCCTGTCCATCCTTCCACAGCTAGATGAGATGTCTAGGTGGTGCAGTGAATAGAGCACTCGACCTGGAGTCAGGGAGACCTGACACTTACTAGCTGAGTGACCCTGGGTAAGTCACTTCACCTCTGTCTGCTTCAGTTTCCTAGTCTGTAAAGGGGATAACAACAGCACCTCCCTCTGTTGTTGGAAGGCTCAAAATGAGACAATATTTATAAGAAGTGCTTAGCACAGTGCCTGGCACATCAGAGGTGCTATGTAAATGCTTATTCTCCCCCTGTCCCCCAGCCCCCCAGCACTTAGGTGTGCAGTTTCAGAGGTTGTCTCAGGGCTTCCCTCTTCTCCCTTCCCTTCCTCAATCAGTTACCAAGCTCTAGAGAGTATGGTAAGCTTTTTGAGGTCAGGGAGGGGCTGTTTCTGTTTTGTCTTTGTACCCCCAGTCAACAAGTAAGCATTAAGTGCCTACTATGTGCTGTGCCAGGCACATGCTGTGTGCTGGGTTACAAAGGAAGTCAAATGCCGTACCGTATTCTCATATTTTTCACAGTGTAATGGACTGAACTTAATTAGCGTAGTTCCCAGCCCTTAGCACAGTTCCTTGCACTGCAATAAGTGCTTGAAAGTGCTTTTGGATTGATTGATAGATACTGTGAACCTTTCATTCTCCTGGCTCATTGAACATTCCAGCCTTGTATTTCAATCACCAGAGACAGTTGAGTTGGGTTTTTTTTTTAAAGGTCTTTTCTAACAAGGAAAAGGAGGGGATGTCGTTCAGTTGTGTCTGACACTTCGTCACCCCATTTGGGGTTTCTTAGCAAAGATCCTGGAGTGGTTTGCCATTTTCTTCTCCAGCTCATTTTAGAGATCAGGAATTGAGGCAAACAAGGTTAAGTGACTTGCCCAGGGTCACACAGTTGGTGTCAGAGAACAAACTTGAACTCAGGTCCTCCTGACTCCAGGCCGAGCGCTTTATCCACTATCCCAACTAGGTGCCCTTAAAGAGGGGACAGTCAGAACCATTCTGATCTTTTTTGCATTTTCAGAACTTTGCATTGGCAGAGTTAGGAAAGAAAGATCAGTTGGATCCAGTTAAACAGTTCCTGTCATTTACATCCCTCCTACGTATTGTTGGATATTAAATATGGTTTTCGTACCCATCCTCCTACAAGATAATAAACAGGTCAGCGACATCAATAATATCTCCTCCAATTTGTTCACCCAGATCAGAGAAGGCTATTTCTGCTTCTCCTACCATAAGTAGGTACCTCACAGAAACCAGATCAGAGAATGGATAGGAAAAACATAATCATTTATTTTTGTCCCAAGAAGAAATATATAACATGATCATGTAGAGACTCCCCTCCTAAGAAGAGAGCTCGGGGGACTCCCCATTTCTGAGGGTATATATGTTTGTTTTTGTCCAAGGGTTACAGGGTGTTGTTAGTTACAGATCAACCCAGAAGCAAATAGTATAACAAGAATGGATGTAACAGAGGCATCATGATAAGATTTCAGGATTCCAAAAAGGGTTTGGCAAGGATGAGGACACCCAGATGTTACCATAAGCTAGGGACTTACTATCCTGAGGGAAAAGAAGTCACTAGGTAGGGTCTTTTATCTGCTGGCTATCTGGGTTCAGTTTGGAGTTCAGTTGAAGGACATTTTGCTCCTATTAATCCAAGGTTTCATAAAAAATACTTTTGGATAAGAAGAAACCTCCATCAAATCCAGGTGATCCATATATTCATATGAACAGTATGTATCTCCCATAGCTGGTTTCAGATTGTGAATCAAATGTTTTGCCCACTCAAAGCCTTATTCAATATATAAGACCCGGGGGCAGCGAGGTGGCACTGTGGATAAAGCACCGGCCTTGGATTCAGGAGGGCCTGAGTTCAAATGCAGCCTCAGACATTTGACACTTAACTAGCTGTGTGACCCTGGGCAAGTCACTTAACCCTCATTGCCCTGCAAAACCACAACCAAAACCAAACAATATATAAGACCATAAAATCGGGGTAATTAGCTCTTTTTCCAAGTCTGTGGGGTGGTAACATATGGAACAGTGGGAAGAATGCTGGAATTGGAGTCAGAGGCTGTGGCTTGAATTCACCCTCTGGGGTCATCTGCTTCAGCTCAAAGTCTGTGATTCTTGTGGATTAGCACTGTGCGATAAAGTGCAATGTTGTGGCCATGTTAGGCAGTTTAATGAATCTTTGAAGATTTTTCGGTCTTGAGAAGTAGTAATAAATTGATGTTGGAAAATGTTCAAAAAAGTTTTATCTCTGCGGATGTTTAGTTTTGTTACTAATAACATCTTTTCCATGCTCAGAAACCCTTGAGAGTCTCCCTCTTACTTTCAGAATGAAATCTAAACTCTTCAGCCCTCAATAGGTGTACTTATTTATTTATTTATTTATTTTTGGGTGGGGCAGTGGGGGTTAAGTGACTTGCCCAGGGTCACACAGCTAGTAAGTGTCAAGTGTCTGAGGCTGAATTTGAACTCAGGTCCTTCTAAATCCAGGGCCGGTGCTTTATCCACTGCACCACCTAGGTGTATTTATTTTTAAATTGAGATATATACACAGATGCATATATGTGTGCATGCAATTAGGAAAAATTCGTTTTGTCTTCCTCCTACTTCTCCCTCCCACCCCAGTTGAGAATGAAGGAAAAACAAAACCCTTATTACAGGACATTCATAATTAAGCAGAACAAGTTTCTGCGTGGCCATGTCTAAAAAAAGTCTCATTCTGCACTCCGAGTCTTCCTCTCTCTGTCCGAAGGTGGGTAGCAGGTTTCATCTTTAGTTTTCTTGAACTGTCTCATTGGTTATTACACTGATCAGAGTTCCTAGTTGTTTCTCTTCACCTTATTGTTGTCATTGTAGAAACTGTTCTGGTTCTCTTCAATTCACTCTGCATCAGTTCATATAAGTCTTCTCAGATTTTTCTGAAACCATCTCCATAATTTCTCACAACACAGTAGTATTCCATCACATTTGTATACCACAACTTGTTCAGCCATTCCCCAGTTGAAAAGGCACCCCCTCAAAATCCCATTCTTTGCCACCTCAAAAAGAGCTATAAATATTTTTGTATATCCTTAGAGTTTGTTTTGCTTCTCTGTGAGGGAAAATCAATCCTCTTCTCAGTAATCCTTGGGAACCCAGCAGCGATGTGATAAAGGCTCTTTTATTTCCTGCACCCTAGTGTGCAGCTATTGGGTACCCGAAAGGGGGCTCGAAGGCCCTGTTTTATACCCTAGTCCCTAATGCCAACAGACCCTCCCCTTTTTCATCATTGGTTTGATTACTCCAAGGTTACAATCTACAGACAAAAACTAGCTAATCGGAATGCAGTATTCCCGCCCCTCTTCCTTGTATGGGCATAACTCAGGAGTGGACCTCATACTTCCTCATATGGACACAACTCTGGAGCGGACCTTATTGAGACCATGGCTCCTTGAACCATGTGACCTTGCTAGCCTGAAGGGGAGGAGCAGATCTGAGACCTTTGTCCTACAAACAGGTCAGGAGGAGTGTGACTGAATGTTATATCCACATTGAGAGGAGACAACTACCCATTTTCTCACATTCTCTCTTCTCTCTGTCTTTATCTCTAATACCTCCTCTCTTCTCCCTTTTCAACTCCTATTTTCCCTGTTGAATTAAATGTATTTCTGTATTGAGCTGTGTATGTGTGTGTGAGGTAGTTGGGCTTAAGTGACTTGCCCAAGGTCACATGCCTAGTAAGTGTCAAGTATGTTGTTTTTCCTTTTTGACTGGTTCAGTTGAGAGTGAGCTTCAATTATCAGTCTCCCCTGCCTCCTCTTCCTTGTTTGGATAGATGTCTACTTCTGCTCTGTTAAGGGCTAAAATTCTAGCTAAACTGTCTAAAATATCTAATGAGTGGTCGCCAATAAATTATAAGCTTTAGCAAGAGTTAGACTTTTAAGCATTTATTAAGGAGAATAAGAATTTGGTAAAGAGAGAGAAAGGCCTAGATTCCTATCTATTAAAGGGAGAGCACATTTCTAGCTCCCTTCTCCGCCAGCGTCCCCAGGAAAGAGCGTGAGACTGAGCGCCAGTCTCTTCCTTCCTCCTCCCACTAGCCCGCGTCAGGAAGTGACGCCAAAGAAAAGACTCCTGGTCTTGCCCTCAAAGACCTTCGCTTCATGGGCAGAACTCTTCTACAGTTAGTATCCAGCAGGTGGCGTTATTCCAATCGTTACAGCACCTTGCATTTAGGAGATAATTTTCCTTAACCTTCTTTTCTTTTCTCTGTATTGTGCATTTCTCTTCCTCTCTTTCCAGATCAAGACACAGCAGAACCACTCTCAGACCTTTTGTGATTAGACTCCCTCACCCTTGATGATGATAGCATCCAGATAGCCTCCATCATTCTGCCATACTAGCATTTAAACAGTTTATCCCTGGTTAGTCCTTTAACATTGGGTTTGCCTTTTTATGTTTCTCTTCACTCCTGTGTTTGAACGTCAGGGTTTCTACCCAGCTCCTGTCTTTTCACCGGGAATGCTTGGAAGTGCTCTTTCTTTAAAGGTCCATGGTTTCTCTTGTAGCATTACTTAGCCTTTCCTGGGTAAGTTATTGTTGGCTGTAAGCCTATGCCCTTTGCCTTCTGGAACTTCATATTCGAAGTTCTCTGCTCCTTTATGAGAGCTTAGTGACTCCTTAATAGTGGCTGATTAGTGGGTCTTGTATCAGCCTGACCATGGGGCTTTGGTGCTTGAATTCTTTTATTCTGATTGTTTTCCGTATTTTTTCTTTGATCTGGAAACTCTGGATTTCGAATGTAATGTTCCTGGCAGTTTTCATCTTGGTGTTTCTTTCAGGAGGTTACCAGTGGATTCTTTCTATTTCTACTTTGCCCTCTGGTTCTAAGAGATCTTGTAAGAGATCTCAGCAGTTTTTCTTTTGAAATTTCTTGGAAAATTATGTCTAGTGTTCTTTTTTGGTCATGGTGTTCAGGTGGTCCAAAGATTCTTAATTTTTTTTTCTCCTTGATCTATTATCAGTTGTTTTTGCTGAGACATCTTAAATTTTCTTCTTTTTTTTACTTCAGTCTTTTGACTTTGCTTTAATATTTCTTGTTGTCCTAAGAAGTCAGCTCTTATTTGGTCCATTCTAATTTTCAGAGTTTGTTGCTTTGTACCTCTTGTGATAAGCTATTGATTCTCTTTCCAATTCTTTCTTCCATAGGTCTTATTTCTCTTCCGGTTTTTTTTCTACCTAGCACTCTCATTTCACTGAAAAAAACATTTTAAATTCTTTTTTAAAACTCTTATTTCATTTCTTCCAGGAATTCTAGTTTCTGTCCACTCTGTTTTTCTTTGAGAAATTGCTTGTAGGGTGGTTTGTTGTTGTTGTTGTTGGGGTGTGTGTGTGTGTGAGAGAGAGGGGGGGGGCAGTTGGGGTTAAGTGACTTGCCCAAGGTCACACACCTAGTAAGTGTCAAGTGTCTGAGGCCACATTTGAATTCAGGTCCTTCTGACTCCAGGGCGGGTGCTCTATCCACTGCACCACCTAGCTGCCCCTGCTTGTAGGTTCTTGAAATCATTCTTTTCTTCTGGATTTGTGCCTTGAGCATCCTTGTTACCATAATAGATTTTTATTGTGGAATTCTTTTTTGTGTGTACTCGTTCTTTCAGCTTCCTTTTTTTCTTTTTTAAAATAAAAAAAAATTTTATAAAAGTATTTTATTATTTTCCTGTTACATGCAAGGATAGTTTTCAACATTTGTTCTCATAGCATTTTTAGTTCCAAATTTTTCTACCCCCCCCCCCTTGCCTTCCCCCCTCCCTAAGATGGAAAGCAATCTGATATAGGTTATATATGTACAATCACATTAAACATATTTCTGCATTAGTCATATTGTGAAAGAAGAATCAGAGCACAAGGGAAAAACCTCAAAAAAGAAGGAAAAAAAATCCAGCCCAAAAGTAGAAACATTATGGTTCAGTCTGCATTCAGAATCCACAATTCTTTTTTCTGGATGTGGAGAACATTTTCCCGCATGAGTCCTTTGGAATTGTCTTGGATCATTGTATTACGGAGAAGAGTTAAGTCTATCACAGTTGATCATCACACAATGTTGCTGTTAGTGTACTATGCTCTCCTGGTTCTGCTCACTTCACTCAGCATCAGTCCACTTAAGTCTTTCCAGGTTTTTCTGAAATCTGCCTGCTCATCATTTCTTACAGCACAATAGTATTCCATTACATTCATGTACTATAACTTGTTTAGCCATTCCCCAATTGATGGACATTCCCTCGATTTCCAATTCCTTGCCACCACAAAGAGAGCTGCTATAAATATATTTGTACATGTGGGTCCTTTTCCTTTTCTGTAATCTCTTTGGGATACAGACCTAGCAGTGGTACCACTGGGTCAAAGGGTATGAACAGTCCCATAGTTCCAAATTGCTCTCCAGAATGGTTGCATCAGTTCACAGCTCCACCAACAATTCAGCCTCCTTTCTGACTTCAGACTTGATGTTAGGGCTGGGCTCTACCCCTGTCCTGGAAGGAAGGTCTGGGCTGGGCTCTGTTGCTGCTTTCTTGTCATATTGACTATTGTTTGGATCTCAGGAACAGTTCAGGCTGAGGACCAGCAAGCTTTCAGGGCTCATAAAGTGTCTGATCCGGGGCAGAGTCTGATGGTTTCCTCCCTGGCCTAAGCTCTGCAAGTTCCTGATCTGGGTTTGATCACTAACAGGAGACTGCTGCTGGAGTCTGCCATTATCAGCGAGCTGGGAAGCTCTGCTGCTTCTGGGGAACAGAGAACTGCAGGCTCCCCTTTGGTCTGGGATTCCTGCCCTGCTATTCCTCTGCAGGCTTCAGATTGGATTGGAAGTTGGAACTGACATCCTGCTCTGACCCCAGAGCTGGAGACACACGACACACACTGTTGCTGTTTGCTTCTGAACTTGCTCCTCTCAGCCTAGGGCCTCCCTGCCTTAGATTGCCAGTCCCGAGTGCAGGTCCCCTCCCACAGTCTACTCTGGACTGATGATCCAGTACCTGGGTAGTGTGTGACAAAGCTGTTCCTGCACTCTGTGATACCCTCAGATGGATCTCAGACTCCTCCTGCCCTAGTGTACAGCTTCTTCCCGGATGGTCTGCTTCCTCTAGTCTCTTTATGTGTACCGGGGCTGGAAAAAGGATTCATCGTGATTTTTTCTTGTATTTTCCCCTCAGGATTTTGTCTGCTTCATTTCTAGATCTGTTTGGAGGAGTGGGGAGCTCGTTGCACTGTTTCCTGATACTCTGACATCTTTTGGGTTTACCAAGGACTTTAAATGCATTATTTCCTTTCCTCCAATAGCTCTGTGAAGAAGGGGCTCAATTTCTCCATTTCTCATCTCTTCTGCTTTACAAGTGAGGAGTCTTTACAGCCCAGAGAAGTCGAACTACTTGTCCATGGTCTCATAGCTAGTGGGTGCCCAAAGTGGATTCAGACTCAGCCTCTGGACTCCCAAGTTCAGGGTCCTTCTGACCATAAATCTTGTGCTGCCTATCTCCCTGCACCCTGCCTGTCCTCAGTTCAGATTCATCTCCACATTATTCTGTATGCATCCTCCATGCATTCTAGTTACTCAAAAGGCTCTGCTTTTCCTCATCTCTGCCTGTTGAAATCCTACCTAGTCCATATAGCCTCTCCTCTAACTGAAAGTCTTTCTTTATCCCTAGCACTTTGTGTGTCTCTCATGCCCTTGGGGTCTTTATTTTATAATTGTCTTGTGTGTTTTGTTTTTTCCTGTGTAAATTGTAAAGTCTAGAAAGGTGTAAGAACTCTTACTTATCTCCCCATTACCCAGTAGACATTTATTACTGATTTGGTGTATTGATTTGCCTTTAGGGTTCTCATCAGCATATTTCACCATGAAACTTAACTAAAAGATAATTATGGGAAAGGGAAAAAACCCTAACCCAACTTTGAGGTTTAACTATGTCTTTGTAGAACACTGTTTACTTTTAGGCCTTGGGACCTGGACTCATTTGCATGAGGGAAATAAAGTATGTCTACTGTGCTGGGAGCTCTTTGAAGAAAGGCACTTTTAAATGCAAAGTACTATTTTTAAAATGCCCAGAGCAAAAATAATTAGTCAGTTGAATAATATTTCATCAAGTTTTAAATTTCTTTCCCAGTTTCTATGGACTGTTAGGTGTTTGAAGTTTGGCCTTGCTTTTTGGCTGCCTGGAATTGATTATTGCTTATTTGTAGCTATAGCCAGAATTATTCTCAGTAATTTAAACATTCATAATTATTTGATAATTACTAAATGTCAACAATGTGGAGGGTGCTGCAAAATTCCTGTTCTAAAGAGTGAAATCACCTCTTTGTTAGCTTGGAGGACTCATTGTTATACAATCAGCTTTTGATTAGGGCAGAAGTATGAAACGTGATAACATAGTCTAAATAAAGGGAAGGACTGTAAAAATACATGTAAATTAGACTTAAGGTGCCTCTTAAAATACTTAACCTTCCGAAGAATGAATCCAAAGTGTAGGGTGGATTCTTTTTGTTTCATTTTTATTCATCTTTTTATTATAAGACTATAAATAATCAAATGAAGAATAAAAACCAAATAAGGTTATAAAATTGAATCTGATTATATCATGATAAAAGAAAGCATTGTAAATTTTTAATAAATGGATAGCAATAACAATTGTTTCTTATCTCTTTTCTATATACTTATAAAATGTTACTGCTATTATTTTTATATAGTTGTAGTCAATATGCGTTCACATTCTGTTTTCTTCATTACAAATTGCTTTGAATGTCTCTCCCTATTTGTCAGCTTCTTGGTTATTTTTTATGATGCAGTAATATTCCATCATATGAACATACCATGATTATTCAGTCATTTCCCCAATAGTTGGATATATAACTTATTGACAGTTTTTCACCATTACAAATAAAACAGCAGTAAATATTTTTTGTACCACTAGGCTTCTCTACTCTTCTTTTTAACAGCATCTTTGGGATCATCGAAGGTGCTGAGCTTCTGCTTGATCTCATTGTTTTATTACCAGGCTCTCCTTGTGGCACTTTATGACTTCAGCTCTAGAATACCAGGGAGCTGGGAAGAGTCAGAGTTGCATTTGTCACAGAGGGCAGTAGAAAGATCCACAGTGGGTAATAAAGAGGCCAGAGTCTATTATTCACGTTAATGAAATATTTTATTAAAATCTGATCATTGCACCCCAGCATAACTAATTCCATTTGCTTAATAATTCCTGACATGTAAAATTAATTTTAACCGGTGACGGATCAGGAGAGTGTTGGAGTCATTCCTTCTGAGGCTTCTTCAGGACTCTGGTCCTACGTTATTGCTCTGCACTATTTCATAAAGAGTTTGTCCAGATTTCTTTGTACTCCCTTGCTACTCAGCTTTACTTGTATTATAGTATTACAGTATAATGATTATATTCTCACACGAATGCACATTAACACATTTTGTCCATTCTCCATTTTTTATGCTGTAATCCTGTTAGACCTATAGAGGACTATAGAATAGTCAGGTCTAAGAGATTAGTGTGTTCTGTATTGCTGGAGGCCTTTAGGGTTACTCAAGTGTGGACTAACCCAGAAGCCTTTTGTAGCCTCTTTCAGCTCTGAGAGGCTTTCATTCTATAAATTGATGGGACTTCAAAAAATTGAATAAGGCTCCAGATAATTTTGGGGGGGGCGGGGCAGTGGGGGTTAAGTGACTTGCCCAGGATCACACAACTAGTAAGTGTCAAGTGTCTGAGGCTGGATTTGAACTCAGGTCCTCCTGAGCCCCCTCTTGCATTTTTTGAAGCATGGTTAATATGGAAATACATTTTGCATGACTTCACATTTATAATTGATATCAAGATGCTTGCCTTCTCCGTGGGTGGGGGAGGGGCTGGAAAGAGGGAGAGTATTTGGAGCTCAAACTTTTAAAAATTCTAATTAATAAATAATTAATGAACATTGTGATGAGTAAAATATAATGTGTGTGTCCTTACCTGCCCCCCCCCCCAGTGTGGGGGAGAACTAGCTAAGGTTTACTTACAAATTCAGCAGCAGTTTAGGCTTTTAAGCATTTATTAAAATATATTAGAAGTTGATAAAGTTGAGAGAGAGAGAGAGAGAGAGAGAGAGAGAGAGAGTAAGAGTGAGAGAGAGCGCGAGCGTGAGCAAGCACATGTCTCTGAAAGAATGGAAAAGCCCTAACCCAGATCTAGGCTGGAGAGAGAGAGAAAACCTGTCTGCCCTGGCCTGCTGCTTCTGCCACTCGAACTTGTTCCCTCCACAGCTTTATCGCCCTTTGGGCATAATTCCAAATTGCTCTCCAGAATGGTTGGATCAGCTCGCAGCTCCACCAACAATGCATTAGTGTTCCAATTTTTCCACAGCTTTTCCAACATTTATTATTTTCCTTTTTTGTCATTTTAGCCAATCTGATAGCTGTCAGAGTTGTTTTAATTTGCATTTCTCTAATCAATAGGGATTTAGAGCATTTTTCATATGGGAATAGATAGCTTTGGTTTCTTCGTCAGAAAACTGCCTGTTCCTATCCTTTGACCATTTCTCAACTGGGGAATGACTTGGGTTCTTATAAATTTGATTGAGTTCCCTATATATTTTAGAGACGAGGCCTTTCTCAGAAGCGCTGGCCTCAAAAAAGTCTCTTGTTTTCTGATTTGTTCATTCCTACTCTGGTTTTGATAGTCTCGCCTTTTTGCTTTCCTCCGATTAAATGTGGGACCGATTCATTGAGTCTTTTTTCTTTCCTTGTTAATATAGGCACTGAGCGGTACTTAGAGGCCCCTTAGTACTGCTTTGGCTGCATCTCATACCTTTTCTACGTCTTCTTCCAGTGAAGTCTACCTGATTTTTCCTCATAGGATAGAAATGACACTGGGTTCTTGAGGATGATGCCAGGGGAGTTCCATGGCAGTCCCTTAAGTTCATGTATGCATGCGCGTGCTCGAGTGTGCACACATGTGAAACTGGTCCAGCTCTTGTTGGACAGAGCTGGGCTCAGAGTTGAAAAGGAGGAAGAAAGGAGATAGGATATGGTCACATTTAGCAAGTGACCTGGCACTTTCAGTGATCCCAGCTTCTTTCCTGTCACCAGTAAACACTCATCCTTCTGACAATGATCTGTGGTGGAGAAAGTCATGGAAGCCCAGCGGGCAGAGGGTCCCAGGCACAGGGGCTGCACTGAAAAGGTGGGGACTTGGGAGATGGAGTGTTAGTGGCCAGTGTCATTGGATCACAGAATATGTGCCTGCAAGGGTATGAAGGGCACTGCACGGCCTGGGGCCATCCCAGTTTTGCTGCCTAATCCCACCTTCCTCCCCTTTGCACACTCTGTGCTTGGTTCTGTGTTTTCTCATCTCTGGACCATAACCCCCTCTATTCTTCAGTCAGTCAGTAAGGATTTATGAAGTGCTTGGCACTGTGCTAAATGCTGGGTACAAAAATGAAAGGGAGCTGGCTTCTGGGGATAGAACACAATACAGAATGTACACAGAGTAGTCTGGGAGGGAGGAAGAAGGCCCTAACCTACTAGAGGCAATCAGGAAAGGTTTCTCCAAGGAGGGGGCCTGGGAGCTGAGCCTGAGGGTGATAAAGGAGAGCCAGCATTCCCAGCCTGGGGCGGCCAGACCCCCTGTGCAGGGGAGATAGGCCGGTAGGCCTTAGGATCAGCAAACAAGCTGCACCAGCTGGAGTGGAAAATCCATCAGCCTAAGGAAGAAAGACGGGCCCAGGCTGACCTGGCAGGGACTTTCAGCACCCACAGGGAGTTTCCATTTTACCTCCCAGGCAGCAAGGGAGGATTTCCTTAATAGCAGGTGCCCAGAGGGGATGGCATGGCTTGGGGAAGGATCAGAGTCAGACCCGTACTCTGGAGAGATCCAAAGAGCCTATTACCGCCCTGGGAGGGGCTCATCCAGAAGGCTTCGTAAAGGTAGCTGAGTATTGAATAGGCTTTAAGAAATTCAACCTTGAGCCTAGAACTCGCCAGCCGCTACCTGTGTGACTTTACACAAAGAATTTCCCTTCTCTGGGTCTCAGTGTCCTCTGTAAAGTGAGGAGGTTGGATGCTATGCTTCCTGGGGTCCCTCCTTGATTTGAGAAGCGTCAGTGGCTCCTCGTGGCCTTTAAGGTAAAGTATTAGCCCCTCTGTCCTGTTGAAAGCCCCCCCCAGCCTGGCTTGAGCCCAGCTTTTTGAGGCTGGCTACATGTCCTCTTACTGGGTTTTCCCCTCTGGCCAGTCTGGCTTACACGCTGACCCTGAGACATGATATTCTGTCTCCTCTGCACAGGCTGGGTCCCCCAGCCTGGAATGCTGCCTTGTGCCTCTCGGCACCCCCAATTTCCTTCCAGTCCCAGCTCACGTGCCTCCTTTAGGAAGCCTTTCCTAGGAATCCCCAATGGTTAGGGTCATTTGCCTTCCTCTCTCCCTCCCAAGCCACTCTGGCTCTAGTTTGCAGTGATGTTGTATGCCAGTTGTTGTTGTTGTCTTTGATCCTGTGTTCTCAAAGAGGATCAGTGACATCATGAGGGTCACGTCCTGACTTGATCCTGAATTGGATTGAAGTGAGGCAGAGCTGCACAAAGTCATCAGCTGCATCCAGCAGTAAGACAGGAATCAAGATGACTGGCGATGGTCTGGGAGGCCTTTCTAAGAGAAGGTCTTTCCCAGCCCTCAGTGTGTCTGAGGCCATGCCCATTCATTGACTAAGGGCTAGGTAAGAGTTGAGCCAAAAGATGCAACCAGATCCCTTTTTTTTGTATCTGCATTTAGCACAGTGCCTGTAGCATCAAAGGGCTGCTAGGTGGCACCATAGTGTATAGAGACCCCGGGCCTCAAGTCAGGAAGATCTGAGTTCAAATGCAGCCTCAGATACTTACTAGCTATGTGACCTTGGGCAAGTCACTTCACCCTGTTTATCTTAGTTTCTTCATCTGTCAAATAAGCTGGAGAAGAAAGTGGCAAGACCACCCCAGTATCTTTGACAAGGAAAAAAAACCAAATGGGGTCACAGAGTAGGACATGATTAAAGTGACTGAACAACAACTATCATATAGTAAGCAGAACCAGGGCAGGTGAGATTGGGAAGGAGTGTGGAATGTGGAGAAATGGAAAGATAGAATAGCTCCAGACCGCAAAGTACCTTGGTTGCTAGGCAGAGCAGTTCCAACTTGACTGTGTATGTAATGAGCAATTTGGTGCCAAGGATGGACTCAGCCAGATCTAGGAGAGATTTTTCTAGCATAAGAGTTGGGCAGGAAGCTGTCTTCAGAGGCTGGTCTAATAGTGTAATAGAGTAATAATTACGGCCTGGACTAGGCCATTGGTAGTGGGAATAGAGAAGAAGAGATGCAAGATATGTTAAGGAGACCTTGGATACTATTAGAGACTATTGGATATGAGAGATGACCATGACATGATAATGTTCAAAGAGAATATTAAGGTTATTTACCAGTCATTTTTATTGATCACGCAAAAATCAATACCAGCAGTGGGCTTGGATTTTCACGTCTACAACATGAGGACATTTTTTCGGCCCTGAAAAATCTGCCAAGTTACAGTCGAGAGTTGAAATTATCACTTTAATTTTAGTTCTATCTGTAGACGATTTTGTGTAGCCTTGGTCAAGAACATATGAATGCTTATATGGTGACCAGCTCTTCTCAGCAATACACGATCCAAGACAATTCTAAAGGACTCATGATGGAAAATGCTTTCCACGTCCAGAAAAAGAACTATGGAGTCTGAATGCAGATTGAAGCAGACTATTTCACTTTTGTTATTTTGTTGTTGTTGTTGTTTCTTCTTGTGTTTTTTCCCTTTTGTTCTGATTCTTCTTTCACAACATGACTGATGTAGAAATATGTGTCATTTGATTGCAATGTATAACCTATATCGCATTGCTTGCTGGCTTTGGGAGGTGGAAGGGAAGGGAGGGAGAAAGAAAAACTTGGAATTCAAAATCTTACAAAAATGAATGTTAAAATTATCTTTGGAAAAAATAAAGTACTATTCGTAAAAAAGAGCCTATGAATGCTGCGGTGATCATGTAGAAATTGAAGCCTTTTGGTTTGGTTTGGTTTTTTGAACTGGGAGAGGAGAAGACTTAATAGGGTTGAGATTCAGCATTAGTTTTATTTTGCTTTAGAGATTTCAGCTTCGTCTAGCGATGGTCACTATTCCCAAATGGAACGAGTTGCCTCGAAAAATTGTGAGCTCTTATTCGCTGGAGGTGTGAAAGAGGCGTGCAAGTGGCCTTTGTCACGTAATGATGCCGATGGAATTTTTGCTTCAGGTACAGGTTGGACTGGATGATCTCAAAGAACCCTTCTAAGCTTTCTTGAAGTCTCGAGATCACTTTCCTTCCTTTGAGATTTTCTCTGAGGTTTCCTTTCCTTGGGTGGTGGTTTTCTCCAAATCTGGGCTCTTCAGCAACATGGCTTCCTAAGCTTTTTCCAGTTGAATTCTTTTCTGAGTCGCTTTGCTCAGATGCCACCCTCTCATCTGCCATTCTGTTTTCTCCTGTTTTAATAATAGACTCGGGATATCGGAATTGAAAAGGCCCTTGGGAGAACCCCATTCTAGAGGGAAAGAAGCTGGAGCCCAGAGAGGTTGAGGGCTTGATACCAAATCTGGTGCCCTTTTGGAGATGCCACTTCCTCAGAGTCCCAGGATTTTGTAGTGAAAGCGAATGTAGAGAGCTTTCCCCTACTCCCTCATTTTCCTTAAGGGCCTGAGCCAGGAGGCCCATTTGGGTTTCTGTGATCCTCACCAGGCTTCTTTGCCGCTGGGCGCACAGCTGCCTGCTGCCTTTTTGAGCTTTTCTCTGCGGTTCTCCCTTTTGCTGACTTGTGCCATGTCCTCCTATGATTTTCCCGTGGCATTGCTGCTTCTTTAATTCCTTCAAGAATTCTAAAAGCTGTTTTAGAGTCTTTTCATTTCTCTTGTGATTTCATTATTTTTTGGAGGAGCAGAGAGGAGTACTTTTAGTTCCTCCTTTGATTCTTGCAGTTTGTCTGTTTTTGATTCAGTTCTTTGTCTCTCAGGATTTCTTGGGTTATTTTGGGGCTGTTTCTGTAATCATTATGGGAAACTTTCCTTATGTTGTTTTACCTTATTTTTTTTTTGCATGCATAATGATAAAAAAATGTGAAGTTATTCAGCTTGCTCATTGTTTTTGCTAAATTTTAATTTCATGTGAGACTTTCTAGTGATTTTATTACTTTTTTTTGTTGTTGCTATTGTTTTCGAGGAGGATTGTGAAGACCCAGAGTCCCCTGCGACTTCTCACTTTTATCATCTCAGAAGTCCCTTTGGAGTCATTTTCAAAAATTTAAAGCAAATCATGTAATTAGCGGGGAAAAAATACTGCTAACTTAATCCCCAACCAGAATTGCTGCTTGGATCATTGGAACTTGACTAGAGTCATTTTGCAAATGAATTTTTGTATTTTCCTTTTTTATCTAGTCAGAGAGGGAGAATGGGAAGGAGCCCTGGGTTTTAGAGGAAAAATCCATTAGACTTATCATTCGAGCCGTGCCTCTTCAGAAAGGTCCCCTCTCTGCTCTGAGCCCTGGTTTTTATCGAGACAAGGGGAATACCTGAGATGCTTGCTACATGTTTATCAAACTTGGTTTATCAGCTTGAAAGGGAGTTAGGAAGACCTGCATTCACATCATGCCCCAGACACCTGGTAGCTCTGTGACCCTCAGTTTTCTCATTCGTAAAATGGGCATCATAATACATCTGTGAGATGCCAACCTTTAAAGGCATTAGCTGTCATTCCTACTACCAGTACTACTAAAACTAAAGCATTATCTAATTCTACTTAATAATTTACATTGAATTCATTCCCCCTGTTCTCCTAATTTCCAGAGCTGTTCAGTCTTCTTAAAAGTCTCAGCTTTTATCCTACTACCATGAAAAAGAGAGTTGCTGAAAGTACTCACTTTTCCCCATAATTATTTTGGCACCACCCTGATTGCTCTTAGGATGTTGCTTACCCCATTAACTAAAATGAAAAGTTCTTTTATGTCATAGCTTTGGTCAGATACAGGTCTTCATTTCCAACACCAACCTCTACACAGCACCTAGAACTGATATGCTACTCATGACATCATCTTCTTTCTTTGTTAATTGACATTCTTTTAAAAAAGCTTTTATTTATCATCACATTTTAAAATTTTATTTAAATTTTATTTTTTTCACATTTTGTTTTAACATGTACCATTTCCCAACAAACATTAATCAGCTTCTTCAGGAAGTAGGGTCTTGCCACTTTCCATTTTTGAACTTTATCTGTGGTATTCAAGGTTTGTCCCCCTTCCAAGTGAACTGTATTTACGTTGTTGTCATTATGTAAGTGATGCTTTTGGCTCTGCTCTCTTCACTCTGTTCCACTTCATCCCAGTCTTCCCAGGTTTCTCTGAGTTATTCTGAATCCTGTTGAGCATGTGTGGAATAAAGTGGGTGCCCTACAAATTTGTGTTCTCTCCCAATTGGGCCCTTGGTAGTTGATCACTAGAAAGAATGGGCTTGGGCTTAATGCAGTGTCTACTTACTCTTTATCCTGCCAAGTTCAATTCCAAATGCATCATTGATGGCAGATGAGTCCTTCCTTGTCTCAACTAATGCTGTGCTGGGTCCCAAAAGTCTTTTCCTGCTCCTCAGGGCATTGATATTGGACTACCTGCAAAACCTGACCCCAGCACTTGATTCCTGAACCCTGAGACTCCTGAACTACTTGATCTCCTGACTTTTGGAAGCTCACAAGCTAGTTGCCTTCAACTTTCTTCACCAAAAAAGAAAGAACAAATACCAAGAACCAAGGCTTGCTTACTAGCAGTCCTTGTTGCCTTGGAAGAGAGGAAGGCCGAAGGCCTCTTGACGTGTTACTGGATGTCTTTGCAGGGTCTGAAGACTCTTCAAGGCACTTCCATTACATGTTACTACAACACTCTGGGAGGCACTTGGAGAACTACATCAGTGACTTTGCATTTGTTTGTGAGGACTGGTCTCATTGACTGCTTTCTTTTAGACTCCACATGAAATACTTCTTTTTTCTTCATAAAAGTATTTTATTATTTTCCAGTTACATGTAGAGATAGTTTTCAACATTTGTTTTCATAAGATTTCTAGTTCCAAATTTTTATCCCTCCCTCCCCTCCCTCCACCCTCCCAAGTAATCAGATATAGGTTATATATGTATGATTGCATTAAACATATTCTGCATTAGTCATGCTGTGAAAGAAGAATCAGAGCAAAAAGGAAAAACCTCAAAAAATAAAAAAAAAAAATAGAAACAGTATGGTTCAATCAGCATCTATACTCCACAGTTCTTTTTTCTGGATTTGGAGAGCATTTTCCATCATGAGTCCTTTGGAACTATCCTGGACCATTGTATTGCTGAGAAGAGTCAAGTCTATCACAGTTGATCAACACATAATGTTGATGATACTGTGTGTAATGTTCTTTTGGTTCTGCTCATCTCACTCAGCATCAGTTCATGCAAGTCTTTCCAGGTTTCTCTGAACTCCTCCTGCTCATCGTTTCTTGCAGCACAATAGTATTCCATTACATTCACATACCACAACTTGTTCAGCCATTCCCCAATGGATGGGCATCCCTTCAATTTCCAATTCCTTGCCACCACAAAAAGAGCAGCTATAAATATTTTTGTACATGTGGGTCCTTATCCCTTTTTTATGATCTCTTTGCGAAAAAGACCTAATAGTGGGTCAAAGGGTATGCACAGCTTTATAGCCCTTTGGGCATAGTTCCAAATTGCTCTCTAGAATGGTTGGATCAGTTCACAGCTCCACCAGCAATGCACTAGTGTTCCAATTTTCCCACAGCTTCTCCAACATTTATTATTTTCCTTTTTTGTCATATTAGCCAATCTGATAAGTGTCAGGTGCTACCTCAGAGTTGTTTTAATTTGCATTTCTCTAATCAATAGGGATTTAGAGCATTTTTTTCATATGGCAATAGACAGCTTTGATTTCTTCATCAGAAAACTGCCTGTTCATATCCTTTGACCATTTCTCAATTGGGGAGTGACTTGGATTCTTATAACTTTGATTTAGTTCCTGATATATTTTAGAAATGAGGCCTTTATCAGAAGTACTGGCTATAAAAATTGTTTCCCAGCTTTCTGCCTCCCTTCTAATTTTGGATGCATTGCTTCTGTTTGTACAAAAACCTTTTAATTTAATGTAATCAAAATCACCCACTTTGCATTTCATAATATTCTCTATCCACATGAGATATTTCTGTCTAAGTTTGGTTTTCATCCATATTCTATTTTCTAGGGCCTTAGCTTTTGTTGTTAACTGTTTACATATTTTCTTAAGAGGAAAGTCTTAGGTGGAAGAGAGGATTTTTTTATTTCTTCAAAAATTTTCTTGATATTTTCAATTCACCTAAAAAAGGAGGCTTTTGATGTGATTTCACACACGGTAGGCTTGAGAAGAGTAGAGAAGGTCTCAAGAAACCACTGGTGAGTAGGATGGAAAATTGATTAGGGAGTTGAAGAGCTGCCTTGCTCTACTGAGGGTCCAGTGGAGACTGGATGATAAATTCGTGATGGACCCATTCTGTGGTTTTTGTGACTTCTCTCCAGCTCTGTTCAGTAACACGTGAGCAGGAGGGAAAGACGAGGGGGTGCAGTGAGAATAAGCTAGTTGGCAGTGGGATGATGGAGGAAAGGATAGTGTAAAGATGCCCTGGTTCATTTGGAAAGGAGGAGAGTGTAGCTAGCACAGGAGGTGGTGGCTGATCCTGAGTGATGGAGAATTTTGGAGATCTCCATGGGAGTATGGGTAATGGCAAAGTCCAGGGCATTGCTATCTTGGGGTGTGGCTGAGGGAGATGAGAGGAGTACATCACGGCAGCTGAGTGGATTGAGTAACTAGGAAGTTAGGGTATTTGAGGGAACATCCGCTTGTCTCCTGGTATGAAGGAGCGAGTGAACCAGGCACAGAACTGAGAAAGGAGGGAGAATGACCTGGGCCTTGGTAGGTAATGGCCACCAGGATCTCTGGATTGGTGGTAAATTTGAATTGAGTGACCCTCAAAGGAAGAAAGATTGCTGAGTTGTGGTCATAGGCTCTGGAAGTCGGGATGGGGAAAAGGAGGACTTTGATTCTCCCGCCCTCCTACCCCCGAACCCCCAATCACTGAGTTAGGACGGGGAGAGGAGGCCCAGCTCAGGTGTCACTTCCTCCGGTAGCTCTGGCCCAATGCCTCGCTATTACTAGTATCTGTCGTTGAGATTCGTGCGAGTATATTTTGCAAATCTTGTGCACCTGTTTTATTCCCCTTATAGAATGTAAGCTCCTATAGGTGGCGCAGTGGATGGAGCACCAGCCCTGGATTCAGGAGGACCTGAGTTCAAATATAACCTCAGACACTTGACACTTACTAGCTGTGTGACCCTGGGCAAGTCACTTAACCCCCATTGCCTCCGCCAAAAAAAAAAAAAAAGAAAAAAGAATGTAAGCTCCTTGAGGAGAGGGACTAGTTTTTTGTCTTTGTAGCCTTGGAGCTGACCCCAGTGCTGAGAGTTCCACAGCTGGGTTGTGTCAGAGCCAGGGTCAGAACCCAGGGCTCTGCAATTCCTGAGCCAGGCCATCAGCTTCCCAGTAGGGAAGAGGCAAGAAGCCATAGACAGAAAGAGGGTGTGTGTTTGTGTGTATGCATAATGGTTACATACACATATATGTTTATATCTCTCTCTGTATGAATCTCTCTGTGTGTATTTAAAAACTTCTACTGCAGCAAGGGATTTGAAAGGGCAGAATTTTAATTTGTAGCATTTTAAGATACTGTCATATATTTCATGCTTGTTTTTCCTCTCAGGATATTTTTCCTATTTGGGACTTTGAGATCTAGGTTTTCTTCAGGGTATTTTTAGAAAGAGGAAATCAGTATGTGTCACCAAAGGGGGAAATATATACCTTAAGGCTTAATTACGCAGTTAGAATTTTCATAAGGCAGATAATAAATTCTCAATTTATTGCAATCATTGCTTTGAAGGCTGCACTGCTCGGAGGACTCTTAGAGATCTTCTCATCATTATCACCAACATTCACAGCAACAACAAACAGTTGTGGAGTGTCTGGAGTGGGGCGCTTTCAGTTCTGAGGCTGTTTTAGATGCTAGGATGCAGTTAGCTCTTGCCTTCGGAGAGTTTCTATTTTGGAGGAAAGATGGGCTCGTTATGAACATGTATATATTGAACACATACCAACGTGTGTGTGTGTGTGTGTGTGTGTGTGTGTGAGAGAGAGACAGACAGACAGACAGACAGACAGAGGCAGAGAGACAGAAGAGAAGGAGAGAGAGAAAAGAGGAGAGACAAACAGACAGACAAAGAGACAGAAGAGGAGAGAGAGAAAAGAGAGAGACAGACAGACAGACAGAGAGACAGAAGAGGAGAGAGAGAAAAGAGGAGAGAGTTCCTAATTATAGCATTGGCTACCTGCAGGGAATCGAGGTGCATTCAGCTGCCGCTTACAAATCATAAATAACAGATTTTGGTGACTGGAAGGAACCTTGAGATGATCTAATTCAGTCCTGGGCTTCCATGATTCTCGCCAAGTTTCCTCAGTGAGTTAGGGACCAGGCCAGGACTAACATCCAGCTATGGTCGGCCGCTCCTGAACATGGTGGTGATGAGGAAACGTTCATTTTCATGCTAGAGAGTTTGAATAGATGCCTCGATTCCTGGATCACATCACAGGCGAACGTTCAGGCCGTGGAAGACAGTGGAATTTTCCTTCCGCACATATCTGATCATGCACCTCTGCTCCCCAGTCTTTTCTGCACTCTAGCTAGAATCCCGAGTCCTTTAGCCTGGTGCTCTTTCTTTACCTTGCCAGACTTTTCCTGGGTTCCTCCCTGCCCCTTGTCCTCAGCTCCAGTCAGGCTTGGATTCTGTCTTTCCCACATGCCCAGTGCCTTCTGTCCTTTGTTCACATCATGCTCTTCCTCCCTCCATCCTGCAGGCCATCCCTTCTTCATCTTTGCTTTTCCCTCTCACTTAGAAGTCTTCTTTCCTGCCCAAGGCCATTTCCTGTCTTTTATAGTCTCTTCTGAGTGATAATTATATACATCTTCTACTTACTTATATATTGTGCATTATAGTTATTTATGTATCCTAACTGCCCAGTGCGTTATGAGGCTTCATGAGTAAGCGATGTATAGCCTGGCTTACCCAGAAATTTGCAGATAATGAATATGAATAGATATATTTAACTGCATTCAAATTGTATGTGTGTGTATTCTGAGGGAATACATGTGTATATAAGTATCATACAGATTATATGTGCATCTGTTGTCCATGTACATATACATCCACCTACGGAATTTCAATTCCACTATTATCTAGGTCATAACTATTACATTCTAATAGGGGAAATGACCCAAAATGTTTGTCCTGGAAGGAGAAAACTTGAGCCTTGGGCAGGGGAGGAGGATGAGAGTGGTTTTCAGGAGCTTGGAAGGGGACTGGCTTAGTTAGGCCTGTTGTCCTTGGAGGGCAGCAGGCCTTGGGAAGGCACCTTGTGAAGGGGCACAGTTTTCATGGAATGAACAGCTTGCTAATAATAAAATATTTTCTGCCTGGGGAGGTGGCGGTGGATTCTTCCTCACTGGAGTACTTTGTGCCAAGTTTGGGTCACTGCCTGTCAGATGCAGCATTGAGGTGTGGGTTGGACTGCATGGTGGCTGAGTGGCCTTCTCACCCTATGATTATGTGCTGACCTGAGGGCAGGGACTGTTTTTTGTGGGGTTTTTTTGTTTTGTTTTGGGGTTTTTTTTCTTTGTGCCGTTCCACATAGTAGGTTCCTTTCAGCTTTAAATCTATGATTCTCTGATCTTATGGAAAGGCTTCCCAGATCAGAGTAGGAGGCTCAGAGTGGGGCAGAGCAGGGCAGTAGCACATTTTAGGTATGAAATGGACAAGAAGGGAAATGGGAAAGGGGAAGAAGTATCCAACTGGAGAGCTTTGAACCAAGAATGAAAGGGTACAGGGTGTGGTGTGGAAATGGGATTCTTTTTTTTGGAGGTTTGAGGACCAGAAGAACCGGAGGGAAATCTGGTAATGAGGAAGTAGAGAAATTGGTTTCAATTGTGTCTGACTCTTTGTGATCCCATTTGGAGTTTTCTTGGCAGAGATACTGGAGGGGTCTAGTTCATTTTACAGATGAGGAAACTGAGGCAAGCAGGGTGAAGTGACTTACTCAGGGTTACCCAGCTAGAAAGTCTCTGAGGCCAGATTTGAACTCGGGCAGATGAGTCTTCCTGACTCCAAGCTCAGTGCTCTATTCACCGTGCCACCTAAAAGCCTCCAAAGAAACTCTTTCATTGATGCCTAGTTTGGGGGATGGTTTAGGTGGCACACTGGCCCTCGGTTTGGCAAGGAAGATTATTCACTCTACTGCTTTTGAGTTGGTGGCAGTTGTGAAAGCAGTTGAAAGAATCCTACATTAAGAGATGAATGAAAAAACATTTATTAAGTACTTACTCAATGCAAAGATAAAATGAACCCTGGAATAAGGAAGAGGCCGAGAGTAGAGAAAGATCTTATAGCTGAGACCATGTTGAATCACTCAGGTCTCTGAGTAAGCAGTTAGAGAGAAAGAAGGATATTTAAGAATTGTGTTGCTTGGTTATTGTGAAAAAGTGAAATGTAAAAACAATATAGAACTGTCGTAGACACTAGCAGTGGGAAAAAGACAAATGAGAGAAGCGAACCAGTCTCGGTGATTCATTAGGGCAGTCACCAGTAGCACTCGTGTGGAACAGGACAATTCCTTTCTTTCTGGTGTGTTCCATAGCTGCAGTGACAAGGGACTGGATTTTATCACACAGGAAACAAACGAAAGCTCACAGATGTGGCCCTCGCTCAGGAAGACTCTCTTTGTTGGGAGACGTTCTTATTTAGGGCACTCCCTCCCCTCCTTCGTTGAGGGGCATTCGTTGGGGAGAGCCTGCACAGCGGCTTGGCAGCTGAAGCCAAAGAGACCTGAGCCCCTGCCTTTGTGATGTGCTGATACCACCCCATTAATCTGGAGAGTGTCAGCTTGAGACGAGCATTAGTGCTTTCTGCATCCTCTGGGGTTAATTAGAATAGATTTTAATGGAATTCATTAGCAAGTTGCTCCCCAGCACTTGTAAAGCAGCAAAATCATTCTATAACTCTTCCTCTTGTGTTTAACTTGTAACCTAAGGTATCTGACATCTGTTCTGCTGTGGTTTTTGAAATGAGCAAATCATGTATGTTGTTGGTATGTTCCAATTTTCAAGTAAAGTGGGAAGTGTAGACGGTGCAAAGTATTTGAAGCCCTGAGGGTCTCGGCTCAAACCCTGCCTTTGTGATGTGCTGCCTGGGTGGCCTTGCCCGTGTAACTTAACCTTCATGGGCCTCAGTTCTTTCATTGGTAAAATGAGGGGGTATATTAGACCACTTCTAAGTTCCTTTCTGGCTTTAAATTCAAGATCCTGTGGTCTTATGATGGGTCACCTTGAAGGCACGAATTCTAGTTTTGTTCTGGGTTTCCTATGATTTGCTAAGTGGATGAGGTATCTGCTGAGCTTGGCTATGACTGGGAAATGAAATACATTCATTCCTTCTGTCAGTAATAACCGTGACTGAGCTGACCTTTAATCAGTTCCTTGACAAATGCCATAGCAGCTTGTGAGCTTATTATAAAAGCTCTGCTAAGTGAATATTTCAGAGGACTTGGGAGGCTTCTCATTCGCTCTCTGGCGAGAGCCCACGTGTTCAGTAACACAGCTTTGTTCAGGGTTACAGCTTCTTGGCAAGGCCCAGTTGTTTCTGTGTGCTCGCTTGGCAGGTCTGGTTATCTCTGGGAAGGCTGGCCTTTCCCATTGCTGGGGTGGTGCCCGTTAGGAGAGAGCCCAGACTCGTACCCATTGAAGTGTGCGGGGCCATTGGGCCTGTTGCAAGTTACTCCTACCAGGTAATGCACCTCCTGCTATCAGAGCTCAGACTCAGCAGCTGCAGGCTGTTGGTGGGGCCCCAGTGCCCCGTGCCACTCACCGAACACATCCTGTGCTGACCCATTGGTTATAAGCACTTCCTCCTGAGAAAGAGCCTTCACAGAAGGGCAGACCAGCAGCACTTTAGACAGTCCAGCCCCATCTGTCTTCAGTACACACAGCAAGTCCATATCTCAGAAAGGAAACTACAGCATGATAAAGTGATGGACAGAGCGAGGCTAGAAGGCAAGGACCACGCCATTCGGAGCTCTGCTTGGAGGGTGGAGCCGGCTGGGGCGGGCGGGGGGGGGGGGCTCTCATTTTGGCTGTGGATTGACTGCCAGCCCCCACCACTCAAATCGGGGCACCCTGGTCTCTGCTTTCTGTGCTCTTCACACTCTGCTTCTGCCACGCCGGTCTTCTGGCTGCACCTGACATCTGACGCATTCCTGGGACGTCACACCTCCCAGGCACCAACTCCTGCCAGAGACCTTCCCTTATTTTACAGTTATTTCAGTGTTCTCCCCGCTCCCACCCCCAAATCTTCATGGGTTTATTTTGCTTATAGCCTGTGTTTACCCTTCTGTGAACGTGTGGTGTACTGGGGCAGCTAGGCGCCACTGCCGTGGATAGAGCACCAGAGTCAGGAAGCTGAGTTCAAATTCAGCTTCAGACCTTTACTAGCTTTGTGACCCTGGGCAAGTCACTTGATCTCAGCCTGCCTCAGTTTCCTCACCTATAAAAAGAGGATAATGGAAGCCTCCCCCTCCCAGGGTTGTTTTGAGGACAAAATGAGATGATAATTGTAAAGCTTTTAGAACCACATTTGGCACTTAGTAAGTGCTGTATAAATGGCCATCTTTGTCCTCAATCAATCAATCAGCATTATTGTTATCATCCCCACTCCTCACCCCTTAGTAGCATGTCATAGTTTGGAGGTTTAGGCTCAAGTCACCTGCCCATCCATAAGGGGTGTGTGTGTGTGTGTGTGTGTGTGTGTGTCCAGGTGGGACCTGAACCCAGAGTTGCTCTTTCTCCATCCATTAGAGGTCAGTGAGCTAAATCAGAGGGCCCCAGTGACCTGCTTTGTCGTGGCCCTGGGGAGCTAAGAATGCTGTTTGTATTGTGAAATAACGTTTTATTGCATTTTAAGCTGTAAAAACCCTATTAGATGATAGGCTCCTTGAAGGCAGGGGCTAGCTTTTGCCCCCCTTTTGTATCCCCAGTGCTGGGCACACAGTTGGTGCTTAATAAATGCTAATTGATTGATTGCTTCTTAGTTTGGCCCATCCAGGCAGCAGCCTCAATTTGGCCCTCAGGCCCTAGTTTGCCAACCCCAACGTGGGCCGTGCTGCCATTAGCCTGGCATTAACCTCTTAGTTCCTTGAGAGCCGGCTGGTTTTCCCCCATTCTTTGTATTCCAGGGCTTAGCCCAGTGTCTGACTCAGAGGAGGTAAGTGCTGTGAGCGGGAGCTCCCTGTTTCTTCAGCATTCTGCTAAAGAAGCTTTAAAAAAGATGTTGCATTAGCATCCGTGTAAGGCCTGAAAGAGAAGCCTGTCAGGGATGGGAAATATTGGTTATTAGACAGATATTTTACTAGAAACACTTTAAAAAGGCACCCTGTGCTGGTGCTTTATTTCTGAAAAATATTTGTGCTGACTGCATGGGAGGCAGCATTACTGTGAAGCAGTGAGTCAGTGAGCCAGGCACTTGTGTTTCCTTGTTTGCCGCATGGCTCCAGGCATCAGGGCTGCAGCACTGGTGCTTAGGGGAACGTGTGATACTTTGACCTCCCTGCTGCATTTATTGGCCTTGCAACCATTTTTGGCCCCAACATAATCATAATACATGACATAACACTGGGAGTGTTTCAGAGCCTTCTCTCTCTCTACATTGCATCAGTTCATCCTCACAATATCCTTGTGAAGTAGGTGCTGCTGGTCTAGATATCCATTTACAAATGAGGAAATTGAGGCTCAGAAAGATTTAGTTACTTGCTTAGGGTCCACCTGACTAGCAAAAGGTCTGAGGGAGGATTCGAACACAGGTCTTCATGAGTTAAATCCAGGTCACTATCCATCTGTTGTGCGGTGATGTCTCTTTATTAGACACACAGGCTAGAGTCTGTCTTTTCCATATCAGTTTATGAGGCTTGATGAGCCATCTCTTCTCTGATCTCTCAGACACCAGTGGAAGGGAGCAGGCTTGTACGGTGGGTTTAGTTGTCTGAAGACAATTTAATTTAATTTAATTTTTTTGCGGGGCAGTTAGGGTTAAGTGACTTGCCCAGGGTCACACAGTAAGTGTCAAGTATCTGAGGCCGGATTTGAACTCAGGTCCTCCTGAATCCAGGGCCAGTGCTTTCTCTCTGCGCCACCTAGCTGCCCCCTAACTATATAATTTTAAAAGTTTCTAAAATTGCTGCCTTTGTTTTTATGTCATAGTTATTTCCAAACATAGGCTCATTTTCAGCCCACCAAGTTTTCCTTTGCAACAGAGTTTAAAAGTGAAACAAAGAAAAAAAACCAGAGCATAGCACACATTTGACAGTTGGTACAGTAGACTGGGTACTGAGTTCAAGGAATATATGTAATCTTCCACACCCATAGTTACCTGCCTCTGTAAAGAATGGAGGGAAGCACATTTCCTCTCTCACTTTTTCTAAACCCCTTTCACTCTGCCTTCTGACCGCATTATTTAACTGAACTTGCTGTTTTCCAAGTCAGCAGCAATCTCTTAATCACCAGTCTGATGGCCTTTTCTCAGTCTTCATCCTTCTTGACCTGTCTGTTGCCTTTGATGCTGTTGAGCCTGACTTTTCTCCCAGATCCTTTTTCTCCTCTGGGTTTTCCTGACACTCCTGGATCTCCTCCCACCAGGCTGATCAGTCAGTTCCATTTTGGTACCTTTTGTTGGGTCACCATCCAGCCCATGCTCACTAGCTGTGTCTTGTCCCCCTTCTCTTCTCTCTCCATGCCATCAGCCCTCATTGATTGAATCATCTGCCAAGGATTCAGGTATCTCCGTGTAGATGATTCTCATATCTCTTTATCCAGTCTTTGCCTCTTTCTTGAGCTCCAGTCTTTCATCACCAGGTGCCTGTTAGACATCTCTAATCGGATGGCCAATGGGCAAACAGAACTCATTATTGTTCCCCTCAAGCCCTTGCTTCTTCTGACTTTTGCTGTTATTGTCAAGGGCACCACCATCCTCTCAATCCCCCAGAATCAAATCCTAGGTGTCCTGCTCCCTCTCCTCCTCACTCTCACACCCCATAGCCAGTCACTTGCCAAGTCCGTTGTTTCTCCCTTCAGAAAATCTCTTCTGTCTTCCTCCTTATCTCCAGTGGGCCTCAGCACCCTTCTCCTGGACTCCTACAGTACCTTGCTGTTGGCTTTCCTGGCTCACATGTCTTCCCACTCAGGGAAGACACTTAGTTTCCTAAGTGATCTGCTCACAGTGTAGGTCTGATCACTGCCTCAGGACGAAGAAATCTCTAGGGAGTAGTCCTAGTACCTCTTTCCGGCCCCCACAGCCCACTTGGCCACCTCCATTAGAGGTGGCTGATCCAAAAAACCATGACCCCAAACCTACCTGAGCCATGGCTAGGCCAGAAAATTCCCTTTGTTCTTGCCAGGAGTCCTCCACCCATGCTGCAACCCTTCTTTGGGCTGGAGTTTAAGAGCCAGGATGCTCCCTCAGAAAGAGGGTAAGAATCGCTCTGGCAGGAGGGAAACATTGGAGGGGAACTGTGGGAAGGCAGACTAAGGCTTCGAGGGAGAGAGCTGGCTCTGCTGAAGATGGTGCTGGGGGCCCATGGTGTGTCCCCTAGGGGAAGGAGGCACAGAGGGATCCTCTGGGGATCAGTGGAAGAGGAGGGGGAGCAGGGAGGGAGAGTTGGAATCTGGGACTGTGGGAAGGAATGCCTGTTGGCTAGACTGGGGAAGCGTTATTGACAAATGGTATCTTTGTGACCTGCACCGTTTATTTCAGCTGATCTTTGTGTCAGACTGTTACTGCGGCCCTTAATTGTTTAGTAAAATCGGATTCTGACATCTAGGTCAGTCTTGGCTGGCTTTTCTGCACAGGCCAGGAATATCCCTGGCTGCCCCTGGGGTTTGGGAAGGACCATTAAGGGGCCTCAGCAGGGCCGTCCCAATGACTGTGAAAATCAAGAAAGCCAAGTGATGCCTTGTTGACAGTGGCTGGTGGGAGGGTGCTGGGGAGTGGGGGAAGGCTCCTCTGGTTTGCCTATTTCATGGTTTTTCAGAGGTGGGCCAGGGTTAGTGTCTACATTCTCCTCGATTGGTTGATGGTGCAAGCCTCCCATATCCTCCTATATGGGTCCGGGAGGCAATAGTTCCCATGTCTGTGTTTTGTGTATTTGACTGTAAGGCTCAGTGTAGCTATACAGAGCCGTAGAACCTCATGGTATCGTGGTTGAGAATTCAAACTCCCAAATCAGGAAGTTTGGTTAAAATCCGCTTAGTAACTATAACTTAGCAATGCCATGGGCAGACTTGTCACCGACCTCAGCCGGAATAGTAGGCTGCTCACTAGGATGTGATGCAATGGATGGGATGGTTAGTTTGGGGGAGTTCCCACCCTGAGCTTCTTGGCCTTGGCCACTTACCTTCTTCTGCTAAACAGCCAGTCATTTATTTATAAGTAATGTACTGTATTCTGACTTAAAACAGTGTGAAGAACAAAATCTCCTGAAACTCATGTGGTTTTTTTCCAAAATAAATGTTGTTTTAATAAAATTTGTACCTTGGGATTAAACTGTGTTAGGAACTGGAAAAACCCTTGGCTCAGTGGGGAAACAGGTGTGTCCACAATGTCTTAGAGAGTTTGATTTGTTAAGACCTTATGGAAATGAAACTTTGTGCTGCTTCACTTTGTTGGAAATCACTCTTACAACCTAAGCTCTTTAGAGCCAGAGAATAGGCCAGGGGACCTGAAATGATGATACTTGGGCTAACCTCGGCCTCTCACAGACTTCTCCCTGGGATAACCTCGACCTCTTGCAGACTTCTGCCTAGGGAGCTTGTCTTCTGCCTCTGTTTCCCTGGTTGTAAGCACAGTAGCTGGAATCTGGCCTAGAGAACACTGGGCCCACTTAGCAAAAGTATCATCAGCATCAGCAAGCATTGATGAAGTACCTACTATGTGCTGAGCACAAAGAAAGGCAACCTGGGCCCTGCTCTCAGGGAGCTCCCAGTCCAATGAAAGCAGCTCAAACACTTGAGGTTTTTTTAGAGTATTTTTCATTTTTGCTTATAATTTTAAACAGTCCCCTGTCCCCTAGGCCTTTGTGGATGGTGCTGGGAATTTGGGGGCACTCTTTTTCAGTGAT
Source organism: Dromiciops gliroides (assembly GCF_019393635.1). Taxonomy (NCBI): domain Eukaryota; kingdom Metazoa; phylum Chordata; class Mammalia; order Microbiotheria; family Microbiotheriidae; genus Dromiciops; species Dromiciops gliroides. Next base: position 9,997,263 of record NC_057861.1, on the reverse strand, counting down.
TGACATTAAGCATACTAGGGCCCAAAGGGACAGATGACTCTGCAGGAGCCTCATCACTTGGAGGGCGCTGCACGTAGACCTGAATCACAAGCACCCCCCCCCCCACTGCCCCTTCCACATGGTGCCATTCCTCCCTTGCAGCGCTTTGGATTGTGGGCCCGCAGAGCAGTTTTCCTGGAGGAGCCGGGGGCTGTGACCCTGGTTGATTTAACCAGGTTGACCACAAGGGGGTAGCAGCGACTAAAGCTGAGGAGGGAGCCATTCACCTTAATGCCGGGTACACCAAAATGCCAGCCTTCCAGGTGGCAGAGAGAGCTGGCCCAGCAGCTCTTGTTGCAGGAAGAAAACCAAACACAATCTCAGTTTCTTCAGATTTTGGAATTCCTGTGTCGCGGGGCAGGACACTGCCTGCCTCTTATTGTTTTCCTCATCAGGGCAAGTGACCTTCCAGGCCTTGCCCCCTTCAGATTTCTCTCAGTCCTTTGTTTCAGACCTTTCTAACACACCCACTTAGAGTGTCACCTTGTAGGTCGGTATTTGTGCCTGCTTTCTCTCTGTTAAAGGGGTATTTATTTCTCAGTATTGTTCTGAGCATTGTAGTTGCTTAGATACTTGTTGCTTTCTTTTGTTGTGCAAGACTCTGTCTTCTTACCCGCCACATGGAGGATTGATTCAACCAGCATTTATTAGATGACACTACGAAGTCGAATTGTAAAATAATAGAACCAGTGGCTAAAACCAGTTATTTCCTTCTGAAGCTTAGCCTTTTTAATTCCCCTTAATCACAGGGCTGGTTAATGACTTAAAAATATTGAACTCATGTCTCTGAAAGTAGAGCGTCTTACTAGGTTCCCAGAGCACATCAGAGTCATCTGAACCTTGTGTGTATGTTTTAGTCGTTATTCACAACTTGGGGAAGAGTGTGGTCTGCAAGGAAATGTCCCTGGACGGCACTCAGTCATTTAATCATTAAGCTTCAAGCCATGTTTTCCACCTATGGAAAGCCACTGACTTCTCTCAGTATTAATGGGAAAGTCTATTCTAGGTTCTGTGTTCATCAGCCATCTTCATAGACACTTTGTACTTTGGAATACTAAAGTAGGAAAATGATACTACAGAAAAGAGCTTAGCACTAGCTGAATGAGGGGGGAGAGCCTGGGCTTCTTTTTTTTTTCAGTGCTCTCTGCTTTTGATTCATTTGCAGATGAAATGGAAAGGGAAGGACCTGTTTGACCTGGTGTGCCGGACTCTGGGACTACGGGAAACCTGGTTCTTTGGACTGCAGTACACAATCAAGGACACCGTGGCCTGGCTCAAAATGGACAAAAAGGTTGGGCCCTGAACTTGGACTGGGGAAGCTGAAGAGCTGGTTTGTCTGAGCATGGGACTCATTTTTACACTGTCTCATCAGGCCCTTGTAGCTCTGTGTTGAACAGAGCAGAAGGCATTCTCCTTGGAGTTTCTGTAGGTTTTTCCCTACTTACAGACTTTACTAGTCAAGTCACATAGACCAAGATGAAATCACTGCCATCCCAGTTTATTTATCCAGCATTGCTAGGCTGCTTGTGACTGGCTTTATGCCCTTCAGTTGATTGAGCCACTAGTCTGCCTTTGCAAACAATTTCTGTTTCTTTCCCACATGCATTTCTGCAATTTGTGTGTCAGAGCTTCTGTGGGGATTGTAACTTTTATATATTTTTGAGTAAGCCCTAGGCTCCCACTTGAGTTCAGATTGTGATCCAAAGGAATTCCCTTGACAGCAGTCATTGCAATGACCATTTCTGTATCAGGTTTCCCAAGGCAGGAGAAATTGTGTTCCTCCAGCAGTTTGGACATGGGCCTCCTGCTTATGTTCTAAACTCTTCAGAAATCTGCACTAATTCAGTGCCTAACAAACTGTGGAAGCCTTTTCTCATGTTGTTTTCAGTCTTAACATCTAAACTGTGTGTATAGATGTTTACGACATATCAGAATCCCCTGCAGTTATAAACACAGTGAGACAGAGTTCACAGCAAGGACTCTTGGAAGTTGGCTGATGTGAGTGGCGTGCACTGACTCGGGGTTTGTTTCTAATCTGGGCAATTCCACATCGAATTTGAGCAGGAGAATTGTACACCCCAAAACTGTAGAACTTTTCTGTGTCTCCTTTTGCAATTCTAAATAAAGTGAGTTTGAATTATGCCTGACTGCTAGGAAAATTGATGATGGATTGAGGGCATAAGGAGCTATAGAGTGTACTGCTCAGAGAAAATAAATTATGACATGTTAATTGAACTTTGTAGCATGCTGGATGACATGTTTGTGCCCTGAATTCAAATGCATTCTGGGTAGCAGATGCTTGACATCAGGGGTGGTAGTAGATGGAGTTGACAGATTGACCAACAGCTCTGGTTCCTAGACTAGGGCCTATGAGTCTCCAGTATTTCCTGAAGCAGCTCAGAAGTTTGCTCTAAAGTCAGTGAGATCATGGTGGCTGGCTTTTTTCTGTCCTGCTCATCACCCCAGTACACAGACCTTGGGCAGAAGGAGAAAGCAGTGCCCGAGGGGCTCTACAGCCCTGATGTTGGACAACCAGTGGCCCAAACAAGACCCAGTCACGGGCTGGCAGGGTCGTAGCCTTGGTTTTTGACCTTGAAGACACCTCCTGTACCTTAGTGCTTTTATCTGAACAAAACAGATTGTTTTGCTCAACTTCCATCTCATCCCTCCCCCCCCCCCCAAAAAAGAAAGGCAGCATCTGGATCTGTGGCAGTCTCAGATTAGTTTAGCTCCAAACAGCATGTGAAGTAGTGAGCCTCTGGAGTAGTTAGCGCTGGATTGTGCGCCACGCTGCATGTTGCTGAGTCACAGCTTCTGGGAGGGCGTGGGCTATACCGCATGAAGGGGACAGCTCTTTGGGCATAGGCAGGCTCTCACCTTGTCGATCTTTTGCTCTGCAATTTTTCAGGTTCTAGATCATGATGTTTCAAAGGAAGAGCCAGTCACCTTTCACTTTCTGGCCAAATTTTATCCAGAGAATGCGGAGGAGGAGCTGGTGCAGGAGATCACGCAGCATTTATTCTTCCTACAGGTATCCCAGTATATCCCTGCTGTCCCCTTTTCCTCTGAGGTGAATGCCCCAAATACAATTTGGTTTAGAGACTTCCTCGAGAGTTTTATGGACAGCCTCTTATTACAAAAATACCTGCCCCAGGAAATCAGCAAGACATGCCCTCCAGCTCTGTACAGGAAGGGGGTGGAGAGTAACCTTAACTTGTGAGTTGAGACCATATGGGATCATAGAACTTAGGGCTTGAAGGGGCCTTCAGAGGTCATCTAGCCCATCCCCCTCATTTAACATCTAAGCAAAAGTAAGACCCAGCAGGACAAAGAGATGTGTCCACTTTCTCATAGCCTAGAAGTGGCAGAGTTGGGCTTTGAACCTAGGTCTGGATTCTCAATCCAGTTTTCTCCACTGTACCACAGAGTCTGAGGAGAGAACGGTGAAAATAAAATGTATGTAAGTCTTGATATATAGAGACAGAGAATGTTAGTATTAGAGGAGATGCTAAATATTATCTAGTGTGGGCTCCTCATGTGCCAGAGAAAGGTGAAGTGATCTACCCATGGCCACCTAGCTAGTTGTACAGCCAGAACTGGATCCCAGATCCTTGGCTTATAATTCATTACTCTTTTTGTCCTCCTCCATCTCGGCTTAAAATGTTCTTTGTAGGCTCAGTAAGCATTCACTCAGTCCTAGCAGAGATACCAAGCTTAGATGAGATGCCACCCTTCTTTGTGTAGTGCTGAGAGTCTGGAGGTGGTGGTGGGGTATGTGCCATTACAAAACAGTCATGCATGGGGCAGCTAGCTGGTGCAGTGGATAGAGCACTGGCCCTGGAGTAAGAAGTACCTGAGTTCAAATCTGGCCACAGACACTTAACACTTACTAGCAGTGTGACCCTGGGCAAGCCACTCAACTCCAGTTGCCTCACCAAAAAAAAAAAAAGTCATACATGATAGCAGGTGTTCACATGATGCCCTAGACACTGGGGACACTAAGAACCTTTACCTTCAGAAAGCTTTCATTCATTCATTATGAACCTACACAAGTCTGTGGGGCAACTAGGTGGCACAGTGGATAGAGCACTGGCCCTGGGGTCAGGAGGACCTGAATTCAAATCTCACCTCATAAACTTACTAGCTGTGTGATCCTGGGCAAGTCACTTAACTCCAGTAAACATCTGGAACCATCTCTAGTCATCTTGATGTGTATCTTGCCACTGGACCCAGATGGCTCTGGAAGAGAGGGTGAGGCTGGTGACTTTGCACAGCCCTTTTTCACTTAAATCCAAGTCAGTGCAAGTCATAACATCATCTCCATGTCATGGTCCTCTTGGAGAATGAAGGACAAAACAACAACAGTCTAAGTCTGTAAGAGGCAGTTTTGGGGCGGTGGGGAGGTAGCACTAGGAACTGAGGGGGTCAGGACATAGTTCATGTAGGAGGTCCTGTCAGTCTGATTTTGAAGGAAACCAGGGATTCAGAGAGGAGGTAACGAGGACAGTCAGTGAAAAGGCACAGACACAGGAAATCAAGTGTCATTTGGGACAGGAAGGCTAGCCTGGCTGGACAGCAGAGTGAAGGGAGGTGGGAGAGGCAGCCTGGGGGCTAACTCAGAGGAATTTATGCTTGATCCTCAAGGCAATAGGGAGCCACTGGAGCTTACTGAATAGCAGAGTGACAGGGCCAGACCTGCCCTTTAGAAAAATTGTGCAGAGGACTTGCAAGGAGGAGAGGTGTGAGGTGATCCGGAGGTGATATGGGGCTATTTTAGTAATCAGATGAGAGATATTGAGGAACTGAAGTAGGTGGTGAACAGTGTTGAGTTGAATGAGGTAACCCTGGTGTCACTATTAGGGAGAGAGAAGGGGGAGTTAGGGCATTGGTGAGACTAAGTGATGGTGGGATTAGAGCTACGGTGGGGATGAAGAAAAGCTTAAGGAGGGGTGAAGCACAGGGACATAGGGAATGGCAGGAGATCCTGCAATGAGACATGCAGAGAATATACTCCAGGAAGACTTCATGGAGGAGGTGGCATTTGAGTTGGGCATTGAAGGACATTCCTAGCACAGGGCACAGGGTGTGTTTGACAAACAGCATGGAGCACAGTGGGTATTCCTAGAGCAGAGGAAACAGGGAAGCAAAGGCTGGGGAGTGGGGATGCCAGCTGGTGGTGCCAGGGGTGGTACTGGGCATGGCATGAGGCAGATGGGTTTGGACTCTACCCTCCAGGCCACAGAGCCCTTGAAGATCCTTGAGCAGAGGCACATCCTGGCCCGCATCTGTTGGGTTTTTTTAGGCCAGAAGTGTGAAATGATTGTACTGGGAATGCCCAGTGAAGATTGGCCCCCGCTCTGCAATGCAGTGTCCTAGACAGCTGCCCGCATCCCTTGCTCAGGGGCACCCAGCCTGCGTGGGTTGGCAGCAGCACTCGAAGTCCAGCTTTCGAGCTACTATCCCCTGCTGCCGCCTGATCCTGCCTAACGGCTGATGAATTTGGTGGTGGTGTGGATTTCCTGTGTCCGTACCTTTTCATTGACTGTCACCAATGCCACTGGGCTTTGGGGGAAAGTGGAGAGGGGCTTCCTGCTAGAAAGCTTTTTTGTTAGGCCGAGTGGTTGCTTCTGAGGGCCAGGTCTGGGGGGCCAACAGCCAGAATGGGAAATGGGGGACACCTGTGAGAGGGTTTACACAAGTAGCATGAATGCCAGGCACCTGCCCACGACTATGTGGCAGGCAAAGAAGAAGGAGGAATCCCAAATAATGTGGAGGTTTGGAGCACAGAAAAGATGGGCCCAATGGTGGGGCCCCCGACAGGCAGGAGGAGCAAGGAGAGTCTGCCAAGCACTAACTCTCACCCACATTTAAGACAGAATTTCTCCCTATCATAAACTCTACTAGGACTTTTTTAAAAACCACTAATAGGGCACAGTGCTCTGCCTGCATTGTGGTCAGTCACGGCCTATCTCCTTTACTTGATTTTATGATCCATGGAAGTTGGGATGTCTCACAACCCCTCACAACCTTGCACCTAGGACGTAGTCAACAAACAATCGTTTGTAAGCACCTACTGCGTGCGGAACACTAGGCTAAGTACTGGGATACAAAGAAAGGCATGAGAGAGACTGCCCTCGGGGAGCTCCCAGTCTAAGGGGGAGACAACATGCCAATCACCAGGTACAGACCAGACAGAGACAGGCTGGGCTGGGAGTAGTCAGGGAGAAAGCCTCGAGATAGAGGAGGGCTAACTGGCAAAGGCTCCTTAGTCTGAGCATTTAGCCCCCAAAAGTCAGTATCTGCTGACCTGGACAGGGTGGAAGAAATTAGGAGATAGCACTGTGATTGGTGGCTCCCGGGAGATAGATGGCGCCATGATTGGCAGCTCCCAGACAGGCGGTCGTGTTCTCCCTGGACTGCTGGGTTTGGTGCGGGGCCATGAGAGTGCCCCTGGTTTGCTCTTCCTCCTATTTCCTGTCCGGTCATGGCCCTTCCACAATTTCATGGTTAGTTACCAGCGATTTGTGTCCGAGCTGCCTCTCAGGCCCAAAGGTACCAGCTGTCAGTAATAGAAGAGATTGCTGGGGGTGGGGGAAGGATAATGACATAATTTCCCAGAAGTGCATGTTGTGTCTGTCATGTAGTGCTATTATCATTCATTTGAGCCAGAGCCCTCAGCATATTGTGGTGCTCAGTGAAAGCGAAATTTAATAACAGATTTTCTCAAAGAGAAAGAGTGTCCTCTTTTAGTTAGTCTTCCTCTTCTGCTAGAAGAGGGGAGCTAAGGTGTAGTAGGGCATACAAGAATGTCTTCCCACATCCCTACCCATGCTGAGATTCTGTAATTCTGCAGAAAAGGCTGGGTGCTGACATTGCACATAGACATAATTCAGATCAGAGTTTTGCTCACTTAATAAAACTTTTGAGGGGGATTGGGCAATGAGGGTTAAGTGACTTTCCCAGGGTCACACAGCTAGTAAGTGTCAAGTGTCTTAAGGCCGGATTTGAATTCAGGTCCTCCTGAATCCAGGGCCGGTGCTTTATCCACTGCACCACCTAGCTGCCCCCATAAAACTTATTTTCAATGGCATAGGAAAGATGACAGTAAAGTTTTAGAGGAGGGTGTCACCCCTATGTTACTGTCAGCCCCCCCAAACTCTGGCATGGATGGACCAGTTTCTGGTTACTCCGAGCCAGATGACTTGGCAGACCTCAGACCCTTTTGCCATCTGACTTGGATACTTCAGTGGGCATTGGCACACATAGCTGCTCATTCTCGGCATTGATCTAAACCTGCCCTGGCCTTACCCTTCTGGGCAATTCTCGCCCATGTCACCTCCCTTTTTCCCTACATTGTCATTCTTGGTCTCTCTAGTTGTCATGTTTCATCCAAGGCTTTGTGAATGGTCAGCTGCTTTGAAAAGCTCTTGCCCTTAGTGAAGGGGGGTGTGGTAAAGCCGTATTTTGTCCTGGTCTGACTGATCCAGGTGCCACCTCAAAGAAGGGATCCGCATGAATTGGTGTAGATACAGAATGACATTTGTGTGCGTGAAGACCACCCTGCAAGGCAGCTAGACTCGACCTCCTGGATAAGAGTTTGAGATGGACGGGGAGGGTGAGAGGACAGAGAAGCTGACAGTTTATATTTAACCTCAAAAAGAAGAGGTTTCATGTGTGCATCTTCCCTCCCCTCCCCTTCTGCTAAGCCATGGGATAAACAGTTAGAGCAGACACATCTTTCCTGTGTTTGGAAGGATCTAGGATCTAGACTTGGGAAGAAATCTTGAAATAGGAATGCCTGGGCATGAGTGGTAGCCTAGGTATTGAAGAAGTGGTTCCCTTAGAAGTGCTGGGAGATGATACACAGACACAGCAGGGCTTCCTCCCACGTTTTCTCATATTGCAGCATGGTTGGAGGCTGAACTACAGCGTACATGGGGACATCCATCGGCCATGGCTGTGTGAAGTCATAGTCAGCCCTCTTCATTGATCTACTTGTGTGCTACTACTCCAGTCAACAAAGATATGGACACCCCCCCCCCCAACACACACACACATACACACCCTTTCATTTGGGTATCTGACATGGTGCAGAATGATGGCCGGAGGCCATGTCAGTTCAGCATTGTGGCCTGAGAATTTGATTTCCTGGACTTGTGAGCATTTCAAAGTTTATCTGGTCAAACTTGATGGCTCCCCTTTTCCTTCGAGTGAGCCAATTGAAAAGGATGGCTCTTTATCAATCGTAGTTCAGTTGGGCGGACCAGGCAGCTTTCATCTTGTGTTCGGACACAGCCAGGGCCTGGTTCTTTGGCGAGCCTTCCTGCTGAGCTGTGAATTAGTCTAACGGCACAGGTTTCCAGCTTCAGTACCCCCCGTTTTCTGTTTGACAGTAAAGACAGTAAAGATTATTCAGGATATGATAAAGGTGAACATGAGTGTTCTTAATACTGGCTTCTTGGTGACAGCATCCACCCCTAGAATCCTGGGGTCTCTGTCAGTAAAGACTCATATCCTGTGTCAGAAAAATCATTGCTGGCCTGGTTGGGCAGCTCTTGTCCGAATACACTGCAGCCACCTGCCATGGCCGTCATGTCATGCATGGAACAGACCGCATATGGTTTCTCACGTCTCCCTTGGTGCTCTGTGTAGGTGAAGAAACAGATTCTGGATGAGAAGATCTACTGCCCTCCGGAAGCGTCGGTGCTCCTGGCTTCCTATGCTGTCCAGGCCAAGGTAGGCTGTTCTACCTGCACTTTCAAACCTGGAACTGAGATTCCTGCCCTGGGGAGGGAGGAGGGTGGTGGCCTTGAGGCAGCTGGCTTGTTTTTCAGGGTTATGGATGCCTTCTCTTTTTACACCATAGTTAATGTGGCTTCCCTGTTGAACCTTTCTTTCCAACAAAACCACCTGACCCAGCAGCTAGGCCTCCTTGTACATGAAGCATTCTGCCCCTGTAGGCCCCAACCTGAAATTAGTCATTATCATTTATATTGTTGCTGTTGTTGTGTGTTGTCATTCTAGTTCTTCATCGGTCCATACCCATATTCCCCTGTTTATTGGAGGAGCCCCTTGTGCTCGCCTTGATTGATTTTGCTAGACAACCTGCTTTTCCTTTCTGTTGACGGCTGCTAAGAGCCAAATCCATCATGTGCTGTGCGCTGGCTCTTGGAAAGCCATTTCAGCCCCATCTCAGTCTTCTTCCCGAGATACAATTGCCACATCTTCTGGATTTCCTGAGGGATTAGACCTTGCCCTACGCTCTAGGGACACACAGCCAATGTTCTCAGGTCTGGATATTTCCGAGGGTGAAGGGACTTTGAAGATCACTGAGGTCAAAGGTTGCCCAACTCCAGGCCCACTGCCTGGCCTGCTTTTGGAGGGCTACCACTAAGCTAAGAATGTTTTATTGATTTGAAATACAATCAAGTTTTATTTCAAATGGTAAAGACCATTCTTAGCTCCCAGACTGTACAGAAATGGGTGACAGGCCACGTTTGGCCTGCTGGCCACAGTCTGCCAACCCCTGGTCCAGACGAGAGGCAGATCCTGAGGCCCAAGGGATGGAGTGATTGACCAGGGTCATATGGCTTAATTGTTGGAAGAGCTAGAATTGGGACCCAGGTCTTTTGACCCTCAGCACCCCTTTACCTGCTGATATCGGTGTTTTAAGTCTGGCTTTGTAGAGTTTGTCTATTGGACACTGGAATTGCTCAGCTTGTTAACACCCTTGAATGCTAACTATACTGGAACTCTGCTGGGTGGCAGTGCCCCTCTTCTGTTTCCTCTTGTCTAAGGGACCCAGTTTTCAGTGTATTTCCCTTAAAGGGGAAGGGCCCTTGTAACACAGAAGCCAGCTATGTTTCTTTCCTTCCCTTCCTCCATTTCCCTACTTGGCAGCACAGGATTGTGTCCCAAGACTTGGGCTTCCATGATCTGGTCTGGGGGACGTTCAGAGTGATGGTCTTTATTTGGTCTTTGCTTCAGAGAACAGATGAGGCATCTGACAGTCCATGATCACAGAATTTTAGAGCTAAATCATTGAGTACCATTTACTAGAACTTTCTCATTTTATGTTCTTGAGAGAAAGTTTTAGCGACTTCACCAAGGTTACGGCCAGTCAGTGGCAGGGCTGAAGTCAGTCCACAGGTGCTCAGCTCCTAGGCCAGCAGCATGCTTCCCAGTCTACCATGAAATCTCCTGATTTCTCACCTCGTTCTTATATTAATAATGATAATAATAATAATTAACATTTCTACGATGCTGCAAGGTTTGCAAAGCACTTTACAAATATTAACTCATGTGCACCTCACAACAACCCTGGGACATAGGTGCTAATATCTCCATTTTTCAGATGAAGAACCTGAGGTGGACAGAAGTTAAGTGACTTGCTCAGGGTTGCATAGCTAGTAAGTCTCTCGGGCCAGATTTGAACTCAGGTTTCCCTACTCTAGCTGCAGTGCTCTGTCCTCTATACCCCCAGGTCAAAGATAGAAAATGATTTGCCTCTATTCTTGAAAAATGGATGCATGAGACAGAAGATGGAGCAGTCAGTAGTGGAGGGCGTGGGAGGCCTGGTAGCAATTCATTCGTGATAGAACTGCCAACCATTCTGGAAAACGGTTGGGAATTGTATTTAGAAAGTGACTAACGTGTCTCTCATGCCCACAACTGGGCCTGCACCCTGAAGAGATCAGAGGCCGGAAGAGGGTCCTGTGCTTGGAAAGCATCACTTTGTGTTGTAGCAAAAGAGCAGAAGCCAAGTTGTGTCTATCCACTGGAGAGCAGCTAGACGTTGGTGACGCATAGATGGAACAGAGTATTCCTGTGCCCTACGGCGTGATCTGTGAAGAGGTCAGGACATCAGGCACTCTGAGGAGCAGATGAACTGGTGTCGGATAGGAGACAGGAAAATGTGACTCTCCCTTGCTGGCAGAACATGTGTCTGACTAGGGGTACTGGTGAGCTTGGTTGATATGTGGGGTAGGTCTTATTCTTCGATACAAGGAGTAATCCTCTAAGGAAGGGTGTATCTGGAAATGAAGATGATGTATGAATAAAATACATATTGTAAAAACATGTACATAAAAATCAATTTTTTAAAAAAGAACATAAGCTTTTTTTAGTCAGATCAACAAAGGTTCTTGAGTCAGTTTATTCATCTGACAACTGAGGTCTGCATTCATTGGGTATTCACAAGACTTTATTTTTAATCATAAAAGTATTTTATTATTTTCCAGCTGCATATAAAAATAGTTTTCAACATTTGTTTTCATAAGATTTTTAGTTCCAAAATTTTCTCCCTCCCTTCCCTTCACCCTCCCCAAGACAGAAAGCAATCTGATATAGGTTATATATGTACAATCACATTAAATATATTTCTGCATCTGTCATATTGTAAAAGAAGAATCAGGCTCCTATCCCTTTCGCAGGTGAAAAATCCCAGGCAGCAATGTAGGTGACCTGTCCAGAGTCACCTAGACAGTCTGTGGTAGGTGGAGGGTGGAATTTGGGAGCTTTATTTAGTAGCTCATAGCATAAGTATACTGATTCTCTGAAAAGTGAGTGATTCAGGAAACAACAGAGGGGTCTGAGTCAACAAACACACTTACGCTTTGATGAAGAACATTAATAATTGGAAAAACAGGTCCCTTCAGTCATTGTCCTCCTGACAGCGCTGAAACTAGTACTGTCACTTTCATTAAATCCATACACAGCCTGGCTCTGACTCCAATTTCTTTTCGGTATGACTTTTTCTTCAGCTATAACTAGACCAAAGCCTTCAAGGAGACCTCTTCTGTTTGAAGGGCACCTGTCTAAAAGGCTGGATTTTCTCAGCATGGATTTTAGACAACAACTGATCAGAACCTGCATTCACAAGCCACCTGTCCAGGGGAAAAAAAAATTCCTTTCCCAGGGAACAGCAGGTGTCTCATTAAATAGATTTTACTGCAAGAAAATCCCATAAATTTGGATTCTAGTAATTAGGAATTTATACTAATTTTGAAGCAGGATACATGATTCTTATTCAAGAACAAGCTCACAGTGACATATCTGTGTCTTAGAAGTAAAGAGAGCCTGGTCTAAAATGAGTAGTTTTCTCAAGCCTTGGGTTTAAAAACTTAAGGATCTCCCTTCCTAATTCTTTAGTTTATGAGAATGTAGGCTAGTGACTTGTACTTGATACCTTCTTATATAATGTAGACCTAAGGCAAATTGTATTTTTTGTTCTTTAAGGAGGCTGTGGTGAAAAGTGCTGTGAAGTTGGGAGTCCCAAATCTTGGCTTCATCGCTTTCTAATCTGGTAGCCTTAGTCAGGGTGTGTGGAATGTTCTCATTTGGGAATTGAGGATAATCATCTCTGCCCTGATGGTGTCATGGTTTTGTTACAGAGATCCAGTGAAGACGAGCTGGAAGTGATGTCAGGTGCGGGGCCTCTTCTTGCCTCTTTAAGTCCCTTCTGACCTTGGCCTGAGTCTGAGGGCCCTTCTTCCCCTTAGAGTGAATTAGTGGTGCTTTGTTTCCTTGTGTGGATTGTTGGCTTACACAACTCAAAGATGGAAGGGAAAGTGAATCGGGCTCATTAACATATGGAATGTAGTTGGGAACAAATGCACTCATTATAGTATGTCAGCTGCTTGAATGATATAGACTCAATTAATCCCAAGGCATAAAGAGACAATTAACCTCCAAGTATAAATACAAATATTAATCACATGGTTCAGTTAGCAAGAACCCCATTTCTTGGATGGGCTTTGAGCTATGCTTGAATCAGAAGGATGGGCCGTGGATGGTGGGGGAGGGGAGCGCATTGACATGACAACACATCACCTTGGGAGGTTTCAGCCATTCGTTGGTTTAATTTTGGAAACTTGTTGTTCTGAAGCGTGTGCTCATTAAAAGCATCTGGTATGCTGTGGATACAGTAGGTGTTGGAGAGTGGTCTTGCGGGCCCGGCCTGCAGACCTTTCTGGCTGGCCCAGTGCTGGCTCCCATGACAGAGGAAAAAGAGCTGGTGCACGTAATTGAAATTTTCCAGATAACTAAAACTCTCCCCCTTTAAATACCCAAACAGTTTTTATTTAGTTTAAACACTTTGGATTGAAAACCTTTCAAAAACGAGGACAGAGAACACAATGAACCTTTTGGGGATGACTTTGAATCATTATAATGGATACCAGTGATTGTATTGTGCTTAGTTGAATCATGTCCCTAGAGCTCATTGGGGTGTGCTGCTGTTGGGTGTCTTTATTTATCCAGCAGACAATTATTAGAAGCCTGCAGTATGCAGAGCATCCTTAGGTAAGACTTCCCAGGGAGCCCTGAGTCACCCTTGCTTCCAGACCACCTGCCTTCACTCCAAGTGCTCCTGGAGGCCTTTGCTGACCCACCTCAGACTCTGCCAGGCCATACCTCTGCCTGCTTTGACCTAGGCTGGGCCTTACAAGATATATCACCACCTGCCGGAAAGCTGAGTCTGTGGGGAAGGCTATGAACAGCCTAATTGCCTGCCTGCCTGCCTTCCGATATCATCCTAGGCCTGGACTTATTCCTTGATGGGCCACTTCTCCTACCCCGTTGTGCTTTTCCTATTCCAAAGATTCTGAGCCCCTCGCTATCATTGTGCAAATCCTACTGCTCATCCCCCACTGCCTGCTCCCTTCTTTTGCTCCCCCCATCACATCATCCTGTTTCAGATCTACCCTTCCTGCCTTCTTAATGCCTTGTGCCCCCTCCCACCTCGCCACTCTTGAGACATCCTCGGGTGACCCAGCGACACTGGCCTTCCTGCTGTTCCTCCCCCATCTCTCAACTGGAGGCCCTTTCCCTAGCTGTCAGCCATGCTCGGGATTCTCTTTCCCCTCATCTCTGCTTCCTGGCTTCCCTTCTGTAAGAAGCCCTCTGCTGATGAGCTCTCATTCTTCCTCTCTATACGTTGTGCATGGCCGTTGGCACGCTCCCCACCCCAGACAGAGCTCCTGGAGAGCAGGGACTCTTGCTTTTCTTTGTGCTCCTAGAACTTTGCACAGTGGCTAGCCCACAGTAAGTGCTTGATAAGTACTGCCTGCCTGCCCCCCCCCCCCCCCTGAGCTGTCTGGAATGCCTGCTCTGAGTTAACTCATGGGTTTGTATCTTAGTCCTTTTCCTTTTCACCCTTCATGGTCTGGTTCTTATTGAGATCTGGCTTCCTGCTGGCAACACTGCTTTCCTGGCCAACCTTTCCCAGTGTTGGTTGTATAATCACTGCAACTCACTGGTGTGTGTGTGTGTGTGTGTGTGTGTGTGTGTGTGTCTGTCTGTCTGTCTGTCTGTGCACACCTCTTGTTCTCCATTACCACTTCCAGGCTTTTAGGTTACCACCTTGACCTTTGAAGTTCATTGAATCTACATTTATTACCCAGGGAAGATTCTGGTACCTTTGATCTTTGGACTATCAGGATACTTCCCTTCCTTAATCGGTGAGGTCAGTGCCTGACTCAGTCTTTCCACCCCCTCTCTTCCCCTCACAGTCTATATATGTAGATGCAGATATTCCTTCAGACACCCCAATCTCCCAGTTTCTCTGTCGGCTCACTTCCCGTGGCCTACTCCCTCACTCATACCTTTCTTGCTGACCGACTGACTGATATGTTTCTCCCTGTTGGTAGATGAGACCATCACTAGAGCAGTTGGTGATAAATACATCAGAGAGCTGTCAAACCAAGTTCTATATGAGGTCCCCCCCCGGAAGGCCCTTTTCCTGCTATCTTCATAAAATTCCTTCTATTCATTTAACATTTATTAAGTGCCAGGGCAGCTAGGTGGGGCAGTGGATAAAGCACCAGCCCTGGATTCAGGAGGTCCTGAGTTCAAATGCAGCCTCAGACACTTGACACTTACTACCTGTGTGACCCTAGGCAAGTCACTTAACCCCAATTGCCTCACCAAAAAAAACCATTTATTAAGTGTCTAGTATGTGCCTAGGTCTGTGCTAGTAACTGTGGATACAGAGAAAAAGCAAACAGGCCACAGGATGTGGGCTTGTCTCGGCCTTTCTCCTTCCTGACTCTGGCTGGCATTTGATATGGTGAGCACCCTTTGCTCACAGATTCTCTGGGTTTCTGTGATGTGTCTGTCTTGTGGTTCTCCTGCCTCCCTCCCCAACTGCTCCGTCTCCTTTTCAGCTTCATCCTCCACATGTCACTGCCTCATTGTGGCTCTCCCTCGAGTCCTTGTCCTGGGCCCTCTTCTCTCTCTGGACTCTCTGTCCAGACTTTCTCAACAAGGCCTTCGCCTCTGGGTAATTCCATCTTATCTCTCTCTGCTCTCTTCCAGCCTACTTTTACTTATTATCTTCTGCCATTAGAACGCCATCTTCCTTCTTTCTGCTTCTATTTGTATTCCAGTGCCTAGTATATTGTAAGTTAGTATATTGCCTTGATTCTCTGTTGGTGACCTCATCAGCTTCAGTGAGTTTAAAGACCATCTCTCTACAGATAAGCCCCACGTCTGTAGAGCCAGTCTCAGTCGCCTGTTTGTCATTTCACACATGTCCCAGAGACATCTCAAAATCAACAAGTGTTGTCCTAAGTAAAGAGATAGCAAAAACACAGAGACCCTCTGGGTCTGACAAGTTTAGGCATTTCTTTAGGAACATGCACAGAAAGGGCCAAATGTGTCCTTTGGTTCACCTTATGACGTGTAAACCCCAAAAACGCACCTTCAAGGAAAAAGGTAGCCGCCTTGGGGTTGTCTTAGGACCCCAGGAAGTCCAAATCAGGATAAGCCCTCCCATGAACCCCCAACAAGGAGGAGATTAAGATAATGAGGAGATAACCTACTTTTTCTCACTATAAATATAACCATTTCCATTCCCCATTGGAGTCATCTATCTCCTTTGGGTGATTCTACCTGTGGTCAGCAGTCTTTCAGTAAAACTTGGAAAACTGAAAAAAAAAAATCAACAAGTGCTGGATAGAGCTCATCACCCTAAACTCTCTCCTCTTGCAGACTTAGCTATTGCTGTCAGAGGTGCCAGCATTCTCCCTCAGCTCCCAGGCTCCCAGCTTTGCTGTTATCCTTGATGTTTAATGCCCCCCCCCCCAATCCCACAGTGTTCAGATCCTGCCTTTTCTGCCTCAAAGTCCTGCTGTTTCCATCATGTCCCTCCCATATCTCCCCTTCTCTGCCGGCACACCGCCATCCCCTTCACTCAGGCCCTTGTTACTTCCCACCTGGATCCGTCCACTGGGCTCCTGCTTTGTCTCCTGTCCCATCCAGCCTCCACACAGCTGTCAGAATTAGTGTTTCTAAAGTGCGGATTTCCTCTTCATTCACCTTTAGTGGTTCCTTTCGCCTCTAGAATAACAGGTAAACTCCTATCTTTCCAGCCTCCTTAGACACTCCTTTTCTTCCTGCACTTTACGATCTTGACAGAATCTCCCATTCCTCACAGGTGAAGCTGCCCCTTCTGTCTGTGCCCATGCTCAGAAGGCCCTCCCTTCTTTCCTCTACCTGAGAGAGCAGCTCAAGTACCATCTTCTACACGAAGCCATTTCCGCTGTCCCTCCTCCTCATCCTTCCCTGTATTTCTTCTCCTATTCCTTCCGTGTATGCTTCTCCATGGCCCTGCCTCCCTCCCATCTGTTGTATCAGCTTCTAAAGGATGGGCAGGCTGCCCAGAATCATCCTACATGCTCTGGTTTGGCAGTTTGGGTTTGCTTTTTATGTTTCTTCTGTCTTTTCCCCTGCTCTTAGGAGTCACCTCTTATTACTATTAGTGTTACTACTTTGAACACTCACTCCTTCCCCCTCCTTTTCTTCAGTATGCTTTGAGCTCAGAAATCGGTTTTCTAAGCCTTTTAGAACTGTTTGAATGAAGCTATGAGGAGCCCTACGGTGAGTAAAGTACATGCACTCACCTCACCGCTCTGGGGGTGAAAGGGCTTTGGGGAAGCTTGAGGTGCTTTGTACATATGAACTATAATGATGAGCTATTGTTAGGGACTTGGTGTCTTCTGTCTGGGCCATCCAGAAACCTTCCTGCCTTGTCTTGGCTCTCCACATTGTTCCAGTTAGTCAAGTTGCTAGGTAGATGACTTCCAAATTGGAGAGAGATGGCCATATCGAGGTAATCTCTTTTAAAAGGAGGGTTTCCAGTGTATGACGCCCTCAAGAACACAAATTACTTGGGAAAGAACCACTTCTCTGCCCAGAATTGCCAGGAAAACTGGCAAGCATTTGGCAGAAATTAAGGTTAGGCCAACAGCGTGTGCCCTACACCACCATAAACTCAAAATGCACAAAGGACCTGAACATTAAAGGTCATAGTAAAAAAATAAAAATAAAAAAATAATCAGGCCAGGTATATTGTATCTAGCTATAGTGAGGGGGAGAATCCTTAACCAAACAAGATAGAAAGATAAAATAGATTGTTTAGAATATATGGAATTGAAAATCAAAAAGCTTTTACGTGAATAAACTCAACATAGTAGCATTCTAAGGGAAGCAGTCACTTGGGAAAATCTTTATATCAAATATCTATGACAAGAATCTGATATCCAGATGACTCAAGTATATTTGGCCAAAAGTATTAGTGATCAAAGGATATGAACAAACACTTCTCAAAAGAAGAATTGCAAACTGTTAATAACCCTAGGAAATATGTTCTAAGTCAGCACTAAGACATGTCAATCAAAGTAACCCTGAAGTTTTGGGTTACAGATGGACCACACCTAGTAAAGCCAAAGCAAAAAAGATGGGAATTGTCAATGTTGGATGGGTGGTGGAAGCAAGGGCATAATGATCCACTATTGATGGACCAACTGTCCTTGTGAGTTGTTTGGAATTAGCCTAAGAATTCATAGAAGAGTCCCTATCTTTTGACTCTGAGGGAGGAAAGAAGCATTTCCTATAGTATGCACTATGTGCTGGGCACTGAGCTGTGGGCTTTACAGATGTTTCATTTAACCCTCACAACAACCTGGGCAAGTCGGGGAAGTTATTATCCTCACTTTACTGCTGGGGAAGTTAAGGCAAACAGGTTAAATAACTTGACTGGGGCCATACGGCGAGGAGTGGCAAAAGCTGGATTTGAACTCGGGTCTTCCTGCTTCCAGGCCCAGCACTCTGTACCATGTAGCTGCCTAGAGGTTCTACTCTGAGGCATATACCCCAGAGAATTTGGTGATTAAAAAAAAAATACCCACAGATACTATTTAGAGCAGCATTTCTTTGTAGTAACGAAGAACTAGAATCAGCATAGATGCTTGCTGATTGGGGAATGACTACATGGTACATGAATGGGGCATCTGGGTGGCTCAGTATCTACTCTTATTTGGAGCACTGGCTCTGGAATTGGGAGGATATGAGTTCAAATCTCACCTCAGACATTTACTAGCTGTGGGACCCTGGGCAATTCACTTAACCCCAATTGCCTTAAACATCTGGTGCCATTTCCAATCATCCTGATACATATCTTGCCACTGGACGCAGATGGCTCTGGAGGAGAGAGTGAAGGTGGTGACCTTGCACAGCCCTCCCTCACTTAAATCCAGTTCACTGAAAGTCATGACATCACCCCAATGTCATGGTCCTCTTTGGGAACGGACAGACACCAGCGTGAATGGGGTGGATGATTATTACACTGTAAGAGATGAAGTGTCCAAAGAAGAATGAGGAGACATACTAGACAAAGTGAAGTAAGCGGAATCAGGTAAATGGTAAGCTGGGGTTACCACAATGTTAATGGAAAGAATAATAACAATATCAAAACCTGTGCAAGGAGAATCTGGTGATCATCTCTCATTTATTCTGCAAATATTACTCGTTTGATAACCACAGAGTTGTTTGCATTTTGTCTCCCACATTAGACTGTGTGTTCCTTGAAAGTAGGGTCCGATCCCCAGTGCTTCCTTAGCACTGTGCCCGGCATGTAGCAGGTACTTAATGAGATGTGTCTTGAATGAATGAGTCAACTTCACTTCAAAAAAGAGAGAGGAGAGTTTGCATTTGCATTTTCCATTTTAAATTGTTCCCCCCCCTCCCCCGCCTTTTGAATTTTTTATTTTAAAGGCTAGATTTTTTTTTTTTTCAAAGTAAGGGGCTTGGGGGCAGAGCCAAGATGGCTGAGGAAAGACATTAAATGCACAGAGCTCCTGATACAATTACCCCCAAAACAACAATAAAAGAACCCTTGGAGTAGAAAAACCCACAAAAAATACAGGCTGAGATGATTTTCCAGCCATAGACAGATTAAAGGGGGCCGTGCTGAGCTACTGGTAAAGTCCACCCCCACAATCGCACAGACAGAGACCCCAGGCATGCTGCACCAGAGGAACTTAACCCTTGAGCCTCTGAATCAGTTTCAGCACCAGCTTCCAAGAAAAATATGAACTGGTCTCAGGCCATGGAAGCTCTCAAAAGGGACTTTGAAGAGAAAGTAGGAGAGATAGAAGGAGAATTTAGAGAGAGGGAGGAAAGAATGGAAAGAGAAGTGATAGCAATGCAGGAAAGTCATGAGAAAAAAGTCAGTAGCTTGAAAAGTCAAATGGAAAAGGAGATAAAAAAGCTGTCTGAAGAAAATAATTGCCTAGGAATTAGGATTGAACAAATGGAAGCTAGTAATCTTATGAGAAATCAAGACACAGTAAAGCAAATCCAATCGAATGAAAAAATAGATGGCAATGTGAAATATCTCCTTGGAAAAACAGCTGACCTGGAAAATAAATCCAGGAGAGATAATTTGAAAATCATTGGACTTCCTGAAAACTGGGATGAAAATAAGAGCCTAGACATCATCTTTCAAGACGTTGTAAGGGAAAATTGCCCTGATATTTCTAGAGCAGAAGGTAAAATAGAAATTGAAAGAATCCACCAATCACCTCCTGAAAGAGATCCCAAAAGGAAAACCTCCAGGAATATTATAGCCAAATTCCAGAGCTCCCAGGTCAAGGAGAAAATATTACAAACAGCCAGAAAAAGGGAATTCAAATACTGTAGAGCTTCACTAAGTATAAAACAAGATCTAGCAGCATCTACATTAAAGGACTGGAGGGCATGGAATATGATATTCCAGAGGGCAAAGGAACTGGGACTACAAAAATCACACATCCAGCAAAACTGTGTATAATCTTTCAGAGGAAAAAAAATGGGATTTTGATGAAAAAGAGGACTTTCAGGCATTTGTGAGGAAAAGAACTGAACTGAATAGAAAATTTGACTTTCAAATACAAGACCCTGGAGAAGCATAAAAGGGTAAACAGGAAAAAGAAACCATGAGGGACATTAAAAACTTAAACTGTTTACATTCTTATATGAGAAGATAATACTCCCAACTCATAAGAACTTTCTCAGTAAGGAATACAGAGGACACAGGTCTGAACTGAATATGAAGGGATGATATCTGTAAAGCATTTATGTTTTGTTCTTTGTGGGGCAGACAGGGTGGAGTGTCTTATGTCTAGGGTCGGATTTGGGCTTGGGGCCTCCTGGGTCCAGGGCTGGTGCTTTGTCCACTGTGCCACCTAGCTAACCCATGATGACATCTTTAAAATAGGGTTGAGGGGTAGGAGGAATAGAGGGGAGGGGAGAGGTGGACTGGGGAGATGTAACTCACATGAAGGAAATAAGAAAAAAGCTTATGGAGGGGAGGGGAAGAGGGGGAAGGAATAGGGCAGTGAGTGAACCTTAATATCATCAGAATTGGCTCAAAGAGGAAATAACATACATACTCAAGTGGGTATGGTAATATATTTTTGCCCTGTGGAAAAGTGGGTGGGGAAGGAGGTAAGGGGGGTGGGGGAAGAGGGGAAGTTTGGGGGAGGGAGCTGTAAAAAGCAGAACACTTTCAAGGAAGATGAAGATGTTCTACATAACAGCACATGTATGACATATATTGAATTGCTTGATTTCATAGGGAGACTTGAGAAGAGAGGGACGAAGAAAAATTTAAGAAAACAGAATTAGCTCAAAGACCTTAACCTCATCAGAGTGGGCTCTAGGAGGGAATAACATACACACCCACTTGGGAGGAATAATCTATTTAACCCTACAGGAAAGTAGGAGGGGAAGAGGATAAGGACAAAAGGGTGAATGAAGGGAGGGTAGAGCTGGGGAGGGGGCAGTCAGTAGCAAAATACTTTTGAGAAGGAGTAGGGCAAAATAAGATAGAAAATAGAGTAAATATCATGGGAAGAGAATAATAATATGGAGGGAAATAGTTATGATGATTGACTACAAGGGCAAAACATGTGGACCTACTCTGCTGGGCTATTGTGAAGAAAATTCTTTATGAAGTTTAAGGTACTATATAAAAGTTATGATGAACAGGATGCTATCAGAAAAACCTGGAAAGACCCACATGTACTGAGGCAGATAGAAATGTACAGCATACAAAATAACAGCAATAGTGTAAGATGATCTGCTGGGAAGCATGTGGCTATTTTCAGCAAGGCAATGATCCAATATAACTCTGAAGGACTTATAAAAGTTGCAGTACACCTACAGAGAAAGAACTGATGGTATCTGAAAACAGACTGAAACACATTTTTTTCTCTTCTTTTCTTTCTTTCTTTCTTTTTTTTTTGACAACTCCTTAATCTGAAGTCTTGTTTTTATCTGTTTTCTCTCACAACCTAGCTAATGTAGAGATGTTTTCCATGACTACTCAGGTTTAACTTACATTGAATTGCTTGAGTTCTTGGGGGTTGGGAAGGGAGGGAGGAAGAGAGGTCGGAACACAAAGTTTTAAAAAATTGATGTCAAAATTTGCTTTTACATGTAATTTGGAAAATAAAATTCTAAACAAATAAAAATAAGTCATTCCCCTCAAAAAAGAAACAAAAATAACAAACAAAAAAAATAAAGTAAGGGGCTTATGTTAGGAAATGCATGTAATGTCAAAACCAAAAGATCAGTTAAAAGTTTTAAAAAGAAAAAGAAAAAAAATGGGTTTGTGCTGCTAATGTTCTTCCACATAAGAAGACTGTAAGGTTTCATTTTTGACATTTAGCCCTCTCCAGCCTGATATTTACTTTTCTTGGACTTCATACTTTCTTCATTCTGATGAATATTTCAGTAGTTCAACAAATTATTTTTTCTGATACATATATCCACAGCTTAGATATCATTAGTTTGTTGATGTAAATTTTCTTACTATATAGACTTTATGCAGAATTAGATTTTTTTTTAATTGGAAAAAATGAGAAGAAAAGGTAAACTTACTTTGGTGAAAAGAAAAACTAAAATTATAGATAAATAACTCAAAAGAAATAATTCTGGTTTTGTTTTGTTTTTTTGGTGAGGCAGTTGGGATTAAGTGACTTGCCTAGGGTCACACAGCTAGTAAATGTTAAGTGTCTGAGGCCGGATTTGAACTCAGGTCCTCCTGAATCCAGGGCTTGTGCTCTATCCACTGCTCCACCTAGCTGCCCTGAAAGAAATAATTCCTAAAACAATAGTTTGCTTTTGCCTTGGTCTGTTAATGCAGTTCACAAGTGTTAATTACACTCCCTAGGACCATAATCCTTTTGGTTAGAGCATACTGTCACCAGACCACACAAGGTGAGATGTACTTGGTCTGAGGTAACAAGGACCCATCTTCTCAGGCAAAGGCCCTCAGTTTTCTCTAACACTAAACCTGTCGGCCTCTTTTGCAGTTTTTACCTATTGCTCTCGGTCCTGCCTCTGGGGCCAGACAGAAAAGGGCTGGTCTTTCCTCTTACACATGGCAGCGCTTGGCATATTTGAAGGCATCTGATATGTCCCACGTTAGTCTTCTCTTCTCCATGGCAAATATTCCCAGTTCCTTCAGTTGATCCTTCTACGTCACAGACTCAAGACCTTTGATCATCTGGGTGCCCTCCTCTGGACATTTTCCAGCTTATTAATGCTCTTAAGCTGTGATGCCCAGACCTTTTGTCTTGGTGTGTCCAGGCCCAGCACAGTGCCTTGAACAAAGTAGGTGCTTAATGCATATTTGTTCAGTTGAATTGTAGACGTTCTTGAGGTCAGCATGATGAAGTAGGAAGAGTACTATACTGGGAAGTGGGATACCTGAATTTTAGTCCTGTTTGTGTCACTCAGCAGCTGTATGACCTTATACAA
Source organism: Dromiciops gliroides (assembly GCF_019393635.1). NCBI lineage: Eukaryota > Metazoa > Chordata > Mammalia > Microbiotheria > Microbiotheriidae > Dromiciops > Dromiciops gliroides. The sequence continues at coordinate 9,974,139 of NC_057861.1, read as the reverse complement.
GGTATCTTATCCCTTGGTAAATGAATGTATTGGACAAGATGATTTCTTGGGTCCTTCTAGCTGGAAAATCCTACAGTTATATTAAATGGTTAATTCCATGTTGCAAATTTGAGGAATGTATCTGTCGATTAAAGTCATGCTCACCATTAAGACATTATGAAAATACCGTGTATACATCTGAAATGCTACATTTAGAAAAATGTTTAGTGAGACCTTTAAGATCTCAAGGTAGCTTTATTGTTGTAAATAGAACATGCTGAATGGAGAAGTCGTTGGCGTTTTTGTTTTGTTTTGTTTTTGTTTGGTTTTTTTGAGGCAATTGGGGTTAAGTGACTCGCCCACTGCGCCACCTAGCTTCCCCTGAAGTCATTGTTTTTTCAGTTATCTATAACTCCCCAGTATTGTGCAGATGTCATGAACTTGATAAAGGGGCTGTTTGCCCAGCGTTATAGAAAGTAATATGAATAGTTAGTCTCATGAGTTTTTTGGATTTAGCATTTTATAACTTATGCATGTCTGCTTTTGTATTATATCTGTGTTAGCACTGGCCTAATCTTCATAAATGCTGTAGAAGTCTGTCTTGGACTCACAAGTGTACCACATCTTCCTCCTGAAAAGATAAAGAGGGGGGCAGCTAGGTGGTGCAGTGTAGATAAAGCCCTGGCCATGGATTCAAGAGGACCTGAGTTCAAATCCGGCCTCAGACACTTGACACTTACTAGCTGTGTGACCCTGGGCAGGTCACTTAACCCCCATTGTCCCACCATATATAGATAGATAGATAAAAATAAAGAGGGAGCTGATTGACCACATTGTTTGTCGTGCAGAATATGTGATGGGCCCTTAGCTTTGTTGAACCATAGATCCTGAAGAGACTTACTGTACAGATGAAGAAGCTAGGCCAGGGAGGGAAATGACTTTGCCCAAGTCTTTGCAGGAAGTAAGCAGACTCATGAGGCCATCGCTTTAGAGCTAGAAGGGGCCTTGGCAGTTATTGAGTCCAGTCATCTCATGTTACAGAAGAGAAAACAGACCAAGAGAAGAGAGATTCCGTACTCAAGGTCACACAGTCAGTGGCAAAGCAAGGACTGGAACCCAGGCCCTCCCCCTCCAGCTGCAGTACTCTTTCATTCTTATCTCAGTGATTGGGTTATTAATATAGCTGTCTTCTTTTTGGTGGTGGTTGTAATCTTTGTTCTCTGTGCTTGGTGAGCATTATTTGCTAACGGGGTAAATGTTTATAAAGAGTTCAGATGAGATGGTAGGGGGACTTCACCCCCATTGTGAATGCCAGTGATTTAAAGGCATGATTTTTCTTATATTCTCCTGCACGCCTCATTTGTAAATAGTGTCAGTTCTGATTTTCTAACTAGTCAAACTTATGTCTCCTAGGAGAAGGAGAGGATATTTTTTATCATGAAACAAATTTCTCATTTGTTGTCATTGAATGAATGAATGAATGCAGTAATATGCCTGAGCCCCTCTTTCTGGCTTCTTTATTCATTGACTTGCTTGTAACCTTGAAAAAATCAGCTAACCCTTTTCCTTGTTTCTTTGTCTCTAAAATGGAAATGACAATACTGACATGAGGTTTTTCTTCCTTCCTTCCTCCCTTCCCTCCCTCCCTCCCCCTCCCTTCTTTCCTCCCTCCCTCCCCTTTCTATCTGAAAGTGCTTTTCAGGGCTCTGAGGGAAAGTTATTTAAAAACATTACATGTATTTTTGTAGCCTCATAGATAGCCTTCATTCCAGTTATCAACCATTTAGCATTTTTTTGTGTCGTAAATAGACAATATTTTTATCTCATGCAGCTTCCAACAATTTACATGCCCCCCCCCTTTTTTTAACAGGAAAAAACATGTTTTAGCAAAAACTGCTTTCTTTGAAAGTTAGAAAATAGGGTCATCATTTGTGTGCCGTCTCACATTCTGATTAGCACATCATGCAACCCTGTCCCTGTGGGATTTTGCAACTCAATTCATAGATAGGATCAGCTTTGTATTTTTAGTTAGGGATAACACACTAGTAACATTTAAATCTTGACTGTGATCATAATTGAAATGTTTTGAGAATACAGAAAGAGAAGAAGCTTATGTGGAAAGAAATGTCAGTCTTATGGTCTCTCATTTGCATGCTTTCCTTTTCCTGTAGTATGGTGACTATGACCCCTCTGTTCACAAGCGTGGGTTTTTGGCCCAGGAGGAGCTGCTTCCAAAAAGGGTAAGGAACAATACTTGTTTGGACGGGCCTTTTGGGGAAGCCTAGGCAGGTAAGAAAGCAAGCCAGAGGACTGGAAAAACCTTGGGAATTGAATGACAGAAACCTTTGAAGAGCTTGTAGGTATTTTTGATAAGTGTTGAGCACAGAACTTTGAGAATTGGGAATATTAAGTTTGGTGCCCATTGGGTTTTCTCCAAAGGCCAGGTGCTCTCAGTAAGCTTTTCATGTTGGTTTGGGGATCAGAGGAGTATCTTACTCAGTTCAGTGAGTATTGCTCCAAATACTGGTTGATTGAATCATGCAGAGGATTATCCTTTGGTCAGAGGATGAAGCAACCTGAATTTTGAGATTAGTCGAGTGGATTCAGGAGTAAGCTGTGAGAAGTTTAAATAAGACAAATTGGAAGGAGGGAAGAATTGTTTCTGAGAGTAATACTTTTATGGTTGCCGCTTCAGTTCACTGACAGCACGATCGCCCTTTGCTGCATCATGTGTAGTGGGTCTTCTCAGTCTGCACTGCTTAACATAGCATCTGGCCATCACCTGTTTATTTGTTGGCTTCCACTAGTGTTGAACAGATGAAGCCAACAAGTGTATGCACATGTTGAAATAAATCACATGTCCGGTCAGGTTTTTGATTGGTAGTGATCCTCTTTGACACCTGGACACCAGGAATTTCTTCCCCACCATTAGTTGATCTGTGATTTCATTCACATGGAGGACTCACTACATGAATGTAGATTGTACTTCCTTTTTGCCTTAACAGACAGTTTGATGAGTTGTAACCAAAAAAATCATCTTGTGATAAGCCTGGTGACGACCTTTTTGAACTTAGTTTATTTCTGGGATGACAGAGAGTCAATACTTTTCAAGCCTTTTCAGCTTGGTAGAACTTGGCAGAGCTTGCTGACCATGGATCGCCTTTGAGAATCTTGGCACTCCCTCCATGTTCCAAGGAGGCATGGGAGCTGGCCTTTTATGGGGGAATGGGCATTGGGTGTCTCTAAATGACAGGCTCCACTTTGCTTTTGGGCCTCTGAAGGGAGGAGAGTTCGGGGGGAAGGATCTTTCAGCTTTTTACTTTGCAGTCTGAAATGGGTGATGTGTATATGTACACATGCTTATTTGCTTTTTTTTTAGGTAATAAATCTGTATCAGATGACACAAGAGATGTGGGAGGAGAGAATCACCTCCTGGTATGCTGAGCATCGAGGCAGAGCAAGGTGAGCCTCCCAAAAGAAAGAATGTGATGGATTTCTCTGCTAGTCATTGGGGCACTGCTGGTTTCCCTGTTCAGTGAGTAAATAGCATCTGAGCCAACCTTCCTGGGCTGTAAATAACTTTTCTTATAAAGGCTCTTACATTGGACACAGGTAACACTATGCACTGAGCTACATGATGGAGCTCACGATGTTTGATTGTGACCATTTGGGACCTGACAGGGCAGCCAGCCCAGCAGAGAAGGAGCTCTCTCTGTGTAGCTTTTTTAGGTGTTTACCCTGGCTCCTGGAAGGAAGCAGACAGCTTGTGAAACATGAATTGGAATCTAGAAGAAGGGTCATCAGACAAGATTGTCTGGGACTAAAGCAAATGCTAATGTTTTCTTGTGGCTTCTTATCCTCAGGCAGGGGCCACTGAGCCTGCATTACTTAGGACAGCATCATTCTTGACCTGGGATGAAGTGTGAATTTTAAAAATCTGGGCTTCTCCCACTGAATCTAGGGTAAATAGGTGGAAGGTACCTGGGAGGCTGATTTCAATTCACTGTAACTTCACGAAGAGCTTCCTACAGCTAATTCTGCCCCAAACCTTGGTAAAGTGATTTATTCATCAGGGAACTTGTAGAGAGGATTCATATTTCAGCAGATAGTTGGATTAGACATTCTCTGAGGTCCCACCTGATTCTGAGAGAGTGACTTTATTTCCCAGTTAATGGGAGTGTAAAGTCTTTCTACATGCAGCCCAAATTTTTCTGAGGTCTTGCCTTTCTCAGTGAGTCTTGGCAGGATCATCCCCTCCTCTTCTCACTTAGCAGCTATCACATTGCTTTTCATTGTCCTCACAGAGATGAGGCTGAAATGGAATATTTGAAGATTGCACAGGACTTGGAGATGTATGGTGTGAACTACTTTGCAATTCGGGTGAGTTAATGCCATGTCTCCTTATTTGTGCCAAATAATCCAATCCAATCAACATTTACTAAGGTTTGTGACTGCCAGTCGCTGTCCTAAGCATGGTGGGGTTATAAAAGGAAGAAACGGTCTTTGCCCTCCAGTAGCTTACAATCTAAAGAGGGAGACAACACAGCAGGAATCAGGGGAAGGGAGAGGAACACCATGGGGTGGCCAGCCTGGGTCATCTTGTACTATGGAGTTGAAACAAGCCAGGAAGCAGAGCAGAGGAGCCGAGAGTCCAGTCTCTCTGTTCTCTATAAAGGAAGGCATTGAGAGGAGTTTAGTGCTCCACCCTCCAATTAGAAGGAAAAGGAAGCTGAAGGAGGTGATTCTTCAAGGCTTGAGGTGGTGAGTTTAGTTTATCCTGGGAAGGGCATCTTATTCCTTGGAGATGGAGACCAGAGGCTGACTGTGTGAGCATTCTAAGCAGCTGGTGGTACTATTAAGGTTATGGGGTCAGTGAGAATAGATGGAGGAGGAAGGGACGGGGAGAAAGCAGCATGAAAAAAGCCTGGGGTGCCTCCCCACCCCCAGGTGAGCAGAGTCCAACTTTTTACATAAAGTTCAGCATGAAGATATAGGCTGGAACAATGAGCAAAAGAAAGAAAGAAAGAAATTGGATATAAAAAGCTACTGTGGTGGCAGGGAAGAAGGCAACAATGTGAAAACAGTTACAACCAAAGCCTTAAAGAAAAAAAATGTTAATTGGACTCAAACCCAACATGAATTCCTGGAAGAGTTAAAGAAAATTATTAAGAGTGGTAGATGAAAAATTGGGAAAAGAAATGAGAATGTGCAAGAAAATTATGAAAAGAGAATTGACACCTTGGTAAAAGAGGGACAAAAAATACTGAAGAAAATAACATCTTAAAAAAACAGAATTGGGGGGCAACTAGGTGGCGCAGTGGATAAAGCACTGGCCCTGGACTCAGGAGGACCTGAGTTCAGATCTGGCCTCAGACACTTGACACATACTAGCTGTGTGACCCTGGGCAAATCACTTAACCCTCATTGTCCACCCCCACCCCCCCACAAAAAAAACCAAAAACTAAAAACAAATCGGAATTGGCCTAATGGTAAAAGAGGCACAGAAATTCACTGAAGAAAAAAATCCCTTAAAAAGTAGAATAGACCAAATGGAAAAAGAGGCACAAAAGCTCACTGAAGAAAATAATTCCTTAAAAATTAGAAAGAGGAAGAGCTTTTATAGTGGAAGGGAAAATGAGGAGATAGTAGGCAATGCTAGAACTTCACTCTCATTGGGATTGATTCAAAGAGGGAAGAATACATACTTACATAGGTATGTATGTGTGTGTATACACACACTTAGTTGGGTATAGAAATCTATCCTACCTAACAGAGAAATAAGGGAGGAAAAGAGATGGATAAACAAAAGAAAAAAGGATGGAGGAAAATAGATAGTATTCATAACTGTGAATGGGATGAACTCACCCATAAAATGAAAGTAGATAGTTAGAAGGGATTAGAAACTGGAATCCAATAATATGTTGTTTACAAGAGACTCACTTGAAACAGAAGGACACACACACACACAGTTAAAATAAAGGGCTGGAGCAGAATCTATTATGCTCCAGCTGAATTAAGAAAAGGCAGGGGTAGCAATTATGATCTCAGACAAAACAAAAGCTAAAACAGACCTAATTATAGAGATAATCAGGGAAACTACATTTTGTGAGAATGTACCATAGACAATGAAGTGAGATCAAAAATTTTTACAGAAAGTTTCTCTGATAAAGGCCTTATTTCTCAGCTATATATTGAGTATAGAACTGAGTCAAGTTTATGAAAATAAGAGTCATTTCCCAATTGATAAATGGTCAAATGAATAAGCATTTTTCAGAAGAAGAAATCAAAGCTACCTACAGTCATGAAAAAAAGCTCTAAATCACCGTTGATTTTTGCTGTTGTTCAAGTTGTTTAAGCCATGTCTGATTCTTCATGACCCCATTTGGGGTTTTCTTGGCCAAAATAATGGAGTGGTTTGCCTTTAACATGGAAGCTGCTACATCTTAAGTGATCCTACAGTATTTTGGCTCCACAGGATTTGAGCTGTTTCTTTCTGCCTGCTTGCAGTATTTTCTCTTTGAGCTAGGAGCTCTGGAATTTGAGTATAATTTTCTTTTTTAAAAATCATTTTATTTTTTGTTTTCCATACATGTAAGCATAGGTTTCAACATTCATTTTTGTTTGTCTTTTTGTGTGGCAATGAGGATTAAGTGACTTGCCCAGGGTCACACAGTGAGTAAGTGTCAAGTGTCTGAGGCTGGATTTGAACTCAGGTCCTTCTGAATCAATCTAAGGCTGGTGCTTTATCCACTGTGCCACCTAGCTTCCCCTTAATTTTATTATTTTTGTTTGTTTGCAGGGCAATGAGGGTTAAGTGACTTGCCCAGGGTCACGCAGCTAGTATCAATATTCATTTTTGTATGACTTTGAGTTCCAGATTTTTCTCCCTCCTTCTCTCCCCTCCCCCCTCCTGAAGCCAGCAAACAATGCAATATAGGTTATACATTATGATCATGTTAAACATTCCCACATTAGTCAATCTGCTTTCAGATTCCAGTTATATTCCTGGATGTAGAAAGCATTTTTCATCATGAGTCTTTTGGCATTCTCTTGGATCATTGTATTGCTGAGAAGAACTTAGTCTATCACAGTTGATCATCACACCATGTTATTGATGCTGTGTACAATGTTTTCTTGGTTCTGGTCATTTCACTCAGCATCAATTTCATGTAAGTCTTTCCAGGTTTTTCTGAAATCTGCCTGCTTGTCATTTCTTTTTTTTGGAATCATAAAAGTATGTTATTTTCCAGTTCCATGTAAAGATAGTTTTCAATATTTGTTTTTATAGATTTTCAGTTCCAAAATTTTCTCCTTTCCTCCCCCCCATCCCCAAGACAGAAAACAATCTGATATGTTATATATGTAAAATCACATATTTCTGCATTAGTCATGTTGTTAAAGAAGAATCAGAACACAAGGGAAAAACCTCAAAAAAGAAAAAAAACCAGAAAAAGTAGAAAGAGTATAGTTCATTCTCCATTCAGATTCCATAGTTCTTTTTTTCTGAATGTGGAGAGCATTTTCCATCTTGAGTCCCTTGGAATTGTCTTGGGTTATTGTATTGCTGAGAAGAGATGGGTCTGTCACAGTTAATCATCATACAATGTTGCTGTTACTGTGTACAATGTTTGTTCTCCTGGTTCTGTTCACTTCATTCAGCATCAATCCATTTAAGTCTTTCGAGGTTTTTCTGAAATCTGCCTGCTCATCATTTCCTATAGCACAATAGTATTCCATTATATTCATATACCACAACTTGTTCATCCATTCCCCAATTGATGGGCATTCCCCAGATTTCCAGTGCTTTGCCACCACAACGAGAGCTGCTATAAATATTTTATACATGTGGGTCCTTTTCTCTTTTTTATGATCTCTTTGGGATACAGACCTAGTAGTGATATTAGTGTCAAAGGTGAGTATAATATTCTTGTAGGTTTTCATTTTGTGATCTTTTTCAGGAGATGATTGGTAGATTCCTTCAATTTCTATTTTACCCTCTGGATCTAAGACATTGGAGCAGTTTTCCTTGATAATTTCTTGAAATATGATGTTAGCATTTTTATAGCTAGTACTTCTCATAAAGGTTTCATTTCTAAAATATATCAGGAACTAAATCAAATTTATAAGAATCCAAGTCATTCCCCAATTGAGAAATGGTCAAAGGATATGAACAGGCAGTTTTCTGATGAAGAAATCAAAGTTATGTAAAGAATTAATTGTTGGGCAGCTAGATGGCGCAGTAGATAGGGCACTGGCCCTGGAGTCAGGAGTACCTGAGTTCAAATCTGGCCTCAGACACTTAACACTTACTAGCTGTGTGACCCTGGGCAAGTCACTTAACCTCAATTGCCTCACTTAAAAAAAAATTAATTGTTATTTGAGGTTTTTATGCCTCAGTACGCACTGACTTGGGGCTCTGCAAACTGCATGGTGCTCCACCCACTGGTTGTAGCCGTTGCCATGGCGCTGGCACCTCAAGTCATCACCACTCAAGGATGCCTATATGGGCCTGGCAAAATTATAATGATTGGAAGCCTAGAGAGGGCAGTCATGTGACTGTCAGAGTGGCCATCCAATTGGCTGGGGGCTGTGGGGTTTCTGGCATTGGGATTGGGGGAGGAGAATTCGCCATTCTAGCTGGATGCTGGAAGGCAACAGGATCTCTGCTGTGTATTCTCAGCTGATTCCTGGGCAGTGGTATTTCTTCAGGTTGTATAATTTCCCTTTCCCCATTTTATTTCCTTTCCCTTGATCCTACCAATCCTATTTGTGGGTTTGTTGTTTTTTTTTTTAAGTTTGTTCTTGTTAAAATAAATCCTATTCTGTTTTGAGGGAGGCTGCCGGTCTCCTTCCTTGCCCCAATATTGTGGCGAACTGCTTAGCTAACACTCCCCAATTAAAAATTGGTCCCCACAGTTATCTATTGCCATAGGAAAAAATGCTCTAAATTCCTATTGATTAGAGAAATGCAAATTAAAACAACTCTTGAGGTACCACCTGACACCTATCAGATTGGCTAATATGACAAAAAAGGAAAATAATAAATGTTGGAGAAGCTGTGGAAAAATTGGAACACTAGTGCATGGTTGGTGGAGCTGTGAACTGATCCAACCATTCTAGAGAGCAATTTGGAACTATGCCCAAAGGGCTATAAAGCTGTGCATACCCTTTGACCCATAAATACCGCTATTAGGTCTTTTTCCCAGGGAGATCATGGAAAAGGGAAAAGGACCCACATGTACAAAAAGATTTATATCTGCTCTTTTTGTGGTGGCAAGGAATTGGAAATCAAGGGGATGCCCATCAATTGGGGAATGGCTGAACAAGTTATGGTATATGAATGTAATGGAAAACTATTGAGCTATAATAAATGATGAGCAGGCAGATTTCAGAGAAACCTGGAAGCCCTTGCATGAACTCATGATGAGTGAGATGAGCAGAGCCAGGAAAACATTTGTATACAGTATCAACAACATTATGTGTGGATCAACTGCGAGAGAGTTGATTCTTCTCAGCAATTACAATGGTCCAAGGTAGTTCCAAAGGACTCATGATGGAAAATGCTCTCCAAATCCAGGGGGAAAAAAAAAAAAGAACTATGGGATCTAGATGCAGACTGAACCATACTATTTCCATTTTTCTTCTTGTTGTTTTTCTTTTTTGAAGTTTTTCCTTTTTGCTCTGATTCTTCTCTCATAACATGACTAATGTAGAAATATGTTTAATGTGATCGTACATATATAACCTATATCAAATTACTTGCTATCCTGGGGAGAGGGGAGCGAGGGAGAAAAATTTGAAACTAGAAATCTTATAAAAACAAATGTTGAAAACAATCTCTAAATGTAAATGGAAAATAATAAAATTTATATGAAAAAAAAAAGAAATTTGTTAGGCTCTTTTTTTTATCATCATGACTTTCAGAAAGCCCAATAATTCTTAAATTATTTCTCCTTGGTCTACTTTCCAGGTCAGTTGTTTTTCCAATGAGATATTTTTCATTTTCTTCTATTTTTTCATTTTTTTGACTTTGTTTTATTTTTTCTTGATGTCTCATGGAGTCTCGATATGTTCCATTTGCCCAATTCTCATTTTTAAGGAATTTTTATTCAGTGAATTTTTTTCTCTTTTATTTACCATTAGGCCAATTTTGTTTTTTAAGGTGTTATTTTCTTCACTATTTTTTTGTACCTCTTTTGCCAAACTTTCAATTCTCTTTTCATAATGTTCTTGCATCACTCTAATTTCTTTTCCCAGTTTTTCTTATACCATTCTTCACAGTTTTCTTTGAGGCTCTCTTTATAGCTGTTTTTATGTTATTATTTTATGAGTTTGGGTCTTGATTGTCCCTGCCACCATAGTAACTTTTTTATGATCAAGTTCTTTTTTGTTGTTTTCTCATTGTTCAAGCCTATGTTCAAGTTTTTGAACTTTATGTCAAAGTTAGGCTCTGCTTACCTCAGGGTGGGCAGGCTCTGTGCTAAGCTTCAGACTTTTTCATGCTGCTGTTTTCAGGGCAAGTTTGGATGAAATCTGTAAGTTTTCAGTGCTTCCATGGTGATGTTATCCTGGGAGATGTGTGGTCACTGATCTTCTGGTCTGAGCTCTGGTCTTTACCCAGGAAGGGCCCCTCTTCCCCTGCAGCTGCAAGTGCTAGTGCTCTTCTCGGTCCTGGAACTGACCAGGGGCCCTACTTCCTTAGTGACCATAAACATTCCTTTCTGCACTGGAACTAAACCCGGACCCCATCTCCCTTGTGACTAACCACAAATGCCCCATGAGACTCCCTGGAACTGAGACGCAGAATTGCTTGTGATCATTGAAGTTGCCAAATAACAACAGACCTTATACCCAAGGCCCCCAGGGTGTCTCCTTTCACCTATTTCTGAACAATTGCCCAACCCCCTTGCCATCCTCTGAACTGAGAGTTTCAGAAAGCTGCTGCTATCACTGTCACAGCCACCTCCAAAGCCTGTGGCTGGTGTTGTCACCACATATGTTCCTGGTTGGTTGGCCCTGACCCCGTTGTCAGACCTCTCCCCCCAACTTCCTGAGTTATCTTAGGCTGGAAAATGTCTCACATTGACCTCTTCTTGACTCTGCTGTTCCATAATTCAATTTGAGGCATTATTTTAAATTTCTTGCAGGGGAATATTTGGAGAGTTTGGCTGGGTTGCTATTCTACTCCACCATTTTGGAACTCTACCCCCAGACTACTACTATTACTATACTATTCTCTCTCTTCTTCCCCACCTCCATCATTGTGAAGGCAAATAATTTGATATAGGTTATACATGTACAGTCATGCAAAACATATTTCCATATTAGTCAGTTGTGAAAGAAAATACAACCTCCCTCAAAGAAAAGAAAAGAAAAATTTAAAAATATGCTTTGATGTGCGTTCAGACTCCATCATTTCTTTATCTGGAAGTGGATGGCATTTTTCAATATGAGTCCTTTGGAATTGTCTTCGATCATTGTATTGCTGAGAATAGCTGTCATTCCTAGTTGATCATCACACAATGTTGCTGTTGCTATGTACAATGTTCTCCTGGTTCTGCTCACTTCACTCAGCATCAGGTCATGTAAGTCTGTCCAGGTTTTCCTACTATTATTTTTTGAAATTCTAATGGCTATATGGTCCAATAAGAGGAATATGGTCTCTCTTGTTTTGTTAAAAACACCTGGAGCTATAAAAAATAGTGCAAACATGCCACTAACGTTTATTGTTAAAAGTTCTTTGTGATCAGACAGGAATTATGAACCTTAGACTGGTAGCATGTGCTTGCCCTCAGTGTTACAAGAAGAGGACATTCGGGGCGGCTAGGTGGTGCAGTGGATAAAGCACCAGCCCTGGATTCAGGAGTACCCGAGTTCAAATCTGGCCTCAGACACTTAACAATTACTAGCTGTGTGATATTGGGCAAGTCACTTAACCCCCATTGCCCCACCAAAAAAAAGAAAAAAAGAAGAGGACATTCATCTTTGCACAATAGGTAGATCATGATAATTGCTCATACTCATGTGGTGTTTTTCATGTTATCTGATCCTCCAGACAGCTCCAGAGGTAGCCAGAGCAAGTGTCATCCCAGTTGTACAGATGAGGACACTAGTGATTGTTTGAATTGGGACTGAATCACAGGCCTTCTCATGAAGTCCACTTCCCTTTCCACTCTGTCCTGCTTACCTTCTTTACAATTGCTGTACATTCTGAATAACTGCCTGTGTTCATGTGCTCATGAATCTGAGTTAGGTTTCTCTGTCATTGGTAAGTAGGCTAGTGGAGTGCTCTACCTTCCCTTGTTTCCTCTCAATGGAAACATCTTCTCCTGTAGAGAAAGATTTTTGGACTATGCCACAAGCACCATCTTAGTTTTGGAATGGGTTAGATTGGGGGCCCGCTAGGTGGCGAAGCAGATAAAGCATCGGCCGTGGATTCAGGAGGACTAGAGTTCAAATGCAGCCTCAGACACTTGACACTTACTAGCTGTGTGACCCTGGGCAAGTGAATTAACCTTCATTACCCCCCCCCCCACGCACACACAAATATTGGGTTAGATGGAGAATTCTGATTTCTAAATGCTAGAGCTTGTCAGGTGTATGATTACCTGTTTTAAAAAGAAATCAGTCAGGTTTTAGTTACAGTTCTTCCTTTTCTCCCCATACCCCCAGGTAAGGCTAACTTTATCTACTATTTAAGTTTTTATTATGCACTGATAGTGTGGTTTAATTACAATTTGAGTTTTTAGCAGTGAACTTCATTGTGCTATTTTAGTGTTGGTTTTTAAAATCTTTAAAAATTTTATTAAATTTAGTTTTAAAAGATGAACAAAAGTTCTGTTTTCTTTCCTTCCCTTTATTTGCCCCTCCACTGAAAAAGAAAAAGAAAACTCTTATAAAAATGTACATAGAAAAAGCAAAATGAATTCCTGCATTGTCTGTGTCCAAAAAATATTTGTCTCTCTGTCCTGAATCCATCACTTTTCTATAAGGAGAGATTGAATGCTTCATCATGAGTCATCTGAAATTGTGGTTGGTTGTTGAAATGATAAGAATTCTTATGTCTTTCATAGTTGTTTGTCTTTATGGTATTGTAAAATTCCTGGTTCTATTTAATTCACTCTAAATCAGTTCAAACAAGGTTTCCCCTTCATCACTTCTTACAGTATGATAGAATTCCATTATCTATTTATATACCATAATTTCTTCAGCTATCCTACAATCGCTGAGTATACCCTTAGCTTCCAGTTCTTTGCTCCTGCAAAAAGAGCTACTATAGGGCATCTAGGTGGTGCAGTGGATAGAGCAGTAGCCCTGGAGTCAGGAGGACCTGAGTTCAAATCTGGCCTCAGACACTTGACACTAGCTGTGTGACCCTGGGCAAGTTGACCCAATTGCCTCACCAAAAAAAAAAAAAGAGCTACTATAAATATTTTTGTATAAAAGGGTTCTTTTCCCTTTTTTTATCTCTCTGGGTCATAGACTGAGTAGTAGTGTCACTGGGTCAAAGGGTGTGCACAATTTAGTAATTCTTTGGGTATAGTTAGTGTAGAATAGCTATACCAATTCATATTTCCACCAGTGGTGCATCAATATAGCTGCTTTCCTAGGTTCCTCCAGCATCTGTTGTTTTCCTTTTTGTCAACCTTTCCATTCTGATAAGTATTACATAAGACTTCAAAAGTTTGCATTTTTCTAACTGTTAGTGATTTGAAGCATTTTTCCCCTATGGCTATAGAGAGTTTAACCATCATTTATGTTGGGGAATGGCTCTTATTTTTGTATATTTTGATCATTTTCTTATACAGGGTACCCCAGGAGTCTTAGCGACTAAGACCTTTGGGGTGCCTTTTATATTTTGGAAGCAATGAAGTCCTTGCTGCAGAGAAACTTGCTGCAAAGATTTTTTTCCACCCAGTACTTGTTACCTTTCTAATTTTACATGTATCAGTTACATTTTGTGTAATCAAATTAACGACTCTGTGATTCTTTCTGTTGCTTTAGTCATGAATGCTTCTCCCATCCATAGATCAGACGTCTCATTTTTCCTTGTTCCCTTAATTTAAGATATCATTCTCTATATCTATCCATTTGGAGTTTATCTTGGTATGTGCTGTAAGACATTGGTCTATATATCTAATTTCTGCTAGACCCATTTCCCTTTTTTCCCAGCAGTTTGTGTCATATAGTGAGTTCTTAGTCTAGTAGCTTAGGTCTTCAGGTTTATTTTAAGTGGCTTTTTTTGGATGTAAATAAATTAGCAGCATCTTAGATGCATCTCCTCTTTGGCCTGTGGATATTCTCTGAGCTAGCATTAGGAGTTACCTGTAGGGGGCAGGTAGGTGGTGCAGTGGATAAAGCACCAGCCCTGGATTCAGGAGGACCTGAGTTCAAATCTGGACTCAGATGCTTGACACTTAATAGCTGTATGACCCTGGGCAAGTCACTTCACCCTCATTGCCCTGGGGTGGGGGGTGGGGGCAGAGAAGAGTTACTTGGTACTCTCCTAGGGTACAGAGGTTTAACCATAATAGCACAGTCCACAGGGGTGTTTTGATGATAATACTACCAACATTTCTGTAGTACTTTAAGGTTTGCAAAACATTTTACATTTGTTTTCTTGGTGTCTCCTTGTGCCCTCCTCCAAAAAGCCGTAGCCCTGTCTGGGTTCACTAACTCCTGCATCTTCAGCTGGAACCAGTTGACATTTGCCAAATGTAACAGATTGTACAGATCTTTTAAGATGACTCTGACAGGGGCTCTTCTTTATTTGTTGTGCAGAATAAAAAGGGCACAGAACTGCTGCTCGGTGTGGACGCTCTGGGCCTCCACATATACGACCCTGAGAACAGACTGACCCCCAAAATCTCCTTCCCTTGGAATGAAATCCGGAACATCTCTTACAGCGACAAAGAGGTAGGGCACGACACCCTCAGTACCGGGGCCTACATAGAATGTTCTCATTGTCTCGCTTGCTGGAAGCTCCCTAGCCCAGATGCTTCCTCTTAGCACAGAATTCCTCAGTTCTGGAGCAGCAGCTTTTGTCTATTGGTCTTTGCATCCTCGACAGAGCAACCTTTGCTTCTTCTTTCCAAGAGAATCACCAAACCCCACTGCTTAGAAGGGTTTATAATGTACAATAGAAATGAGAATTCCTAATTAATGGATGGATTCTGAGCCTCATTAAAATGCCTTTTTGGATTTCAAGGCTGGGTAGTCAGGTGAGATCTAGACCTTACCGAGGGTCTTTCCTGTGCCGTCTTTTGTCATGTGCTCTGTGGGGTCGAACATGATTGTCATAATTCACAGTGGGCAGTCCTGGAAAGAATGTCAGACCTGGCTGGAATCAGGAAGAGTGGTACTTGCAGCAAGCAAAGACACTTCTGGCTGTGTGACTCCCAGCGAGTCACTCACTCTCTAAAATGGGGGTAAAAGAAAACTTGCAATATTGGCCTTCCAGTGTTCTTCTGGGGAAGAGGCTTTGTCTGCCTCAAAGCATTACAGAAAGGCAAATGATTCTTCTCTAGAGTCTTCCTTAAATGACCCTGTGAGGCAGGTCATACAAGGATCCCCATCCCCATTATACAGATGAGGAAATGGGTGCAGACGTGTTAAGATTTGTGTCCAAGGCAGTATAGGTCCGAACGGCGAGCCACAGGCTGCCCTGGCCCACAGCACTCTCAATTGGAAAATATGTAACACAATCAATACAAATACAACAAGGATCCTCAGCCTATGGTTTAGTGGTTAGGGTAGGTGACACTTAAGAGAATGAGAGGTAAAATTACACTGGGACTTTGGAGCCAACAGATGGGCTTGGATTTGAATCCTGCCTCTGAAACTTACTTGTTCTGTGTCTATGGGCTAGTTTATGTAGCCCAAAGAGTTTTCTCATCTGTACTAATGGGGACAATGGAGCTTGTGCTCTTGATTTCATGGGATTGGTTGGAGATGTCAGTTTTTGTTTAGTCATCCAGTTGTTTGTTTTGGTTTTTGGTTTTTTGTAGGACAGTGAAAGTCAAGTGACATGCCCAGGGCCACACAGTTAGTAGGTATCAAGTGTCTGAGGCCAGATTTGAACTCAGGTCCTCCTGAATCCAGGGCTGGTGCTTTATCCACTGCGCCACCTAGCTACCCCCCAGTCATCCAGTTGAGTCCAACTCTTTGTGACTCCATGGACCAAAGGAGTCACAGGAGATTTTCCTGGTAAAGATACTGGAGTGGTCTTCCACTTCCTTCTCAAGTTTTATGCAGTCAGGAGTTAAGTAACTTGCCCAGGGTCATACAGTTAGTAAATGTCTGAGATCAGATTTGAACTCTGGTCTCTCTGACTCCAGGCCCAGCACTTGATCCACTGAGCCATCTCTCTGCCCCTTTGTGGATATTAAAGCACTCTGTAAATATGAGTTTTCATCATTATAATCAGGCAGACTCTGTCCTTATGAAACTTAGAAACTAATAATGAAGAAAAAACTAGTACACCCTGAACAATTAGCACATAATTAAGTTTTAATGGCAGAAATGTATGGTTTCAGAATTTAAATCTCTTCCTGTAGGATGATGACCCAAATTTCTCAACTGTTGTAATTCATTCAACAAATATTTATTAAAAATGTTCTCTGATAATAACTGGCAATGAATTATAGAAAGTCTTGGATTTCACAAACCTTTATTAATATCCAAGGTATCATTTTAGACAATGGAGATAAAAAGACAAAAAAAGAGAGTCTCTCTCCCTAAAGTCCTTATACAGTGCAATAGGGAAGACAAGAGGGCCCACATGGGTCTCTATTGGAAGTGGATGAGTGCTGAGCACAAAGCAGGGTCACCTGGGAGGTGCCAGCCTCGATGGCTGCCCATACATGGTGGGCCTCTGGGGGTGGGGGTGGGGAATTTCTAGTTTCCTTTGTGTATATAAAGCAGAGGAAGAGAGGCCTGAACCTTTGGTATCGCTTGGACTGTGTTGGTGTCAGACAAATTGAACATTGTAATTGTCTTAGAAAGTGTTGGAGAGGTAGAAACTTTTAGGTCTTTCCTCCTAAAAGCTAGTCTGTTGAAAGCCCACATTCTTCAAGCATTTGGTTTGCCCCAGTATGATCATTTTTCTTCTCCAATTTCATAAAAATGTTTACTGCACAACCGTGGCTTGGAGCACTAAAAGCTCCCCAAACACTCATTCTTCAAAGAACCCAAGGATTAAAGTCTCCCCTAGTAAGGCCTGACATCATAAACCCTAATATAGCTTCTCCCGGGGAACAGAAGCATCATGTTCCATCACGTCCATAATCCACATATTCGACAGCCCCAAGACGACTTGACATGGTAGTAAGTTAGTTGTTTTAGTGGTTCTGGATGCGTTACAGCCAGGCCGTCAGAACAGGAAGGTTCCTTTATTGGAAGTGATCCACTGATGCTAGGAATGCTCTCTGGTGCTGAGACTGGATTTCTCCACTCTTTGTGGTTTCCCACTGACAGCTCTCAAGTTAAAGAGCAAAGAGAGCTCAAGAAATGAGCCTCTCACAGCAGATGGGGGCTGTAAGGGAGCTTCACCCCGGCTATTGAAGGATTCTCTGTGTTTTTGAGCTTGCCCCACTCTGCTAACCTCTTGTCAGCCTGTGAAAGGAATAACTTGTTTGCCACTCTGAGGACTTGCCCTCTACATGGTGTGTGTGTGTGTGTGTGTGTGTGTGTGTGTGTGTGTGTGTGTGTGTGTGTGTGTGTGTGTGTGTGTGTGTGTGTTTAAAAGGCATCCCTGGGGGGGAAGCATCCCTGAGATAGTAACCAGTGAAACTGCTCAGATGCTCATGGAGGGCTCTGGGTGGCCCGGGGTGACACAAGAGGGAGGAGGCTGCAGACTCAGCCTGCAGGAGCTCCTGGCTCATTGCTCAGTGGGCCTGTAGCAGTTCCAGCTAAGTTATGTGACATTTTTCTCATGAACAGCCCACTGACTTGAGTGGAATGAGCTTCATCGTCCAGATTTTATTACTGAGGAGAAGTCACAGGCTTTGGAATTTCTCACTGACCCATCCTGCTGCCTCCTGCATGTAAAACACATGCCCAGAGCAGACCCAGTGTGGGGAGTGCCACACAGGCACTGGGTCTGGGTAGGGAGGGGGCTGTTAGAAACCTGAGAAAGGGAGAGATTAATTTCAGCTGGAGACAGGGGGCCTCCTGGAGGAGCTAGACTTGGAAGTCAGGCTTTGAAGGGGAAGCAGAGATGCCTCAGAGAGCCCCTTGCTCAGAGCAGACGCTCCATAAATGATCTTTGACTGGAATTGAGGTGTGGGCAAAGGGCAGGAGGTGAGCTGAGAACAGACTGAAGTGAGCGATTTTGTGGGGGGAAATGTAGAACAGAGGGTGGGGTCAAGTCAGAAGGGAAAGTTGTCCTTGGATTTCAGGGAGCCTGGGGTGGCCAGGTCGAGAGCAAGCGCGCTCAGCATCTTTAACCAGCCAGTAGTGGTCTCATTGCCTAGCACTGCTGCTCAGCCACCAGCAGCATGGAGATGTGGGACAGAGGCTAGACTAGTCTCCTGAGCAATCGCTGGGAAGGCAGCTGCCATGACCAGAGGACAGAGTCCTTGACCCAGGGTGCTTGTCATGACAATGGTTGGGAATAGGAGGGCATGAATGTAGGAGACCTTACTGCAGGAGAATGGGGTAGGATCTGGGGGTTGGGGTGAGTGAGGGAAAAGAATGCTTCATGGGTGAGGCCGACCTTAGGGGCTACCACCAGCAGAGTGGATGGAGTGCTGGCCACCAAATCAGGAGATCTGCTCTAGAAATGGACTGGCTGTGTGACCCTGGTCAAGTCACATCAACTCTAAGGGCCCCAGTTTGTGCCTCTGTAAAATAAGACACCAGTAGTACCTCCCTCAGATCAAATGAGATCACATATCTACATGGAGACTTCTCTTCTTCCCCTTGGCCCAGCCCAGCTAGTCCTGCCTGACCCACGGATAGAGGCAGTGAGGTGGTGCAAAGGATAGAACACCAGACCTGGCATCTGGCAGGCCTGAATTAAAATGTGGCTTCAGGAGTTCACCAGCTGTGTGACTGAAGCAAATCATTTAACCCCTAATCATTTAACCTCCGTCTGCCTCTGTTTCCTTCTCTGTGAAATGGGCATGATCATTGCCCCTGCCTCTCAGGGATAAGGAAAGGGTAAAATGATATCTTTGTACAGCAGTTTGCAAACCTTCAAGTGCTCTGCAAGTGCTGACTCTTAGAGCTCGCTAAATGCCTGCCTACTTAGGCATGCACACAGACACTCGCGTGCGTGTGCAGTCTCCCCCAGCTAGACTGAGAGTTCCTTAAAGCAGGGCCTGCTCATGCCAGGCTTCATCAGCACTTGGGAAGGTGTTGTTGGTGAAGCGATTGCTCTGCTCCCTTGCTCAGAAGCCTTGAGTGTGTTTCCTTTTCCTGTCATGTCCTGCAGCCTGGCTTCCCGGCCTATCTCTCCGTGATTGTTTCCTGCCCTTTTCCCAGCCCGTGTGCTGTGGCCCAGTCCCATCTCGCTGTTCCCTGTGGCCCATACTATGCTCAATTCTCCTCCAGCCTCCAGCTTCCCCTTATCAAGTTTGCCTCTTCTCCTGCCCAGGCCTTTCCACCTAACACCTGCCGGTGTCCCACCTGGCCGCTGTCAGCCTCCCTGGTGTTTCTCCTGGCTGAAATCCTTTCCAGAATCACAGCCTCTGCCACACGGTCACATGCTGATGGCTTATAGAACATCTCATACCATTAGTTGTTGCTTTGTGTGTACTGGGCTCTGCTCCCCCACCTTGGGTGTGACCCACCTCGGAGCAAAGAGCACGTTCTCCTCAGTCCTTTACAGTGTCAGGCTTTGAGCTGCAGGATTGGTTGTTGTCTGGCCTGCTCTCAGCTCAGTCCTACTGCCTCCTAAGCCCAGGCAGCCGTCACCCTGACAGCCCATCTGCCAAGTGCCTACACCTTGCCAAGCCCTGAAATGCTTTAGCTCCCAATGGGCAACACTTCAGGGAGGTGCCACCCCTTGAGGAGGACCCCCCCCCCCCGCAGCTGCACTGAAGGGGCCATGGTGACTACACCCTCAGTGGTGGCTGCACCCCCAGTGGTGGCAGTAGCCCTGCTACTGATCTCCTTCTGGGTGGGCATCATGAAGCATAATGCCTTTTCTTCTTCTTGTAGTTTACCATTAAGCCTCTGGACAAAAAGATTGACGTCTTTAAGTTTAACTCCTCAAAGCTTCGTGTTAATAAGCTGGTAAGTGGAGGCCCAGACTTTACTGCTCTGTTACATAGTGGTGATTTTAGGGTGGGAAAATCAAAGTATCAAAATGTCGTCCTTGTGAATTGGAGGGATGTGCCAAGTAGCACACAGCCTTTTCCTTGCTTCATTTGTCCCCGAAGAGTCAGACTTTAACTATACTGGTGTGGAACATTGAACTAAATCTGGAAAGAAAGTGAGAGACTTCCTCATCCTGTCCTCTTTCAGTTTTGGTTTTCTGCCCACCCACGGCACACCTGCTCCAACTGCATCTTCGTGCAGGCCCAGGAACTGAGGAGCCTGGAAAAGGCTAGCCTATTTTCAGTGTCATAGCCCTAAGGGGTCTAAAAACATCCCCCACATAACCTTTTCTTGGCTCCCCCCTTCCTCGCTTTCACACAGACTGCCTGCTCTCTTCCAAGTTTACCATCATTCCAAACGTGGCCATGAGCTGTGGGCTCCGTGAGGCGACCACGGATGGTGATGCTTCTTGTCTCCCTCGGACAGATTCTGCAGCTGTGCATTGGGAACCATGACCTCTTTATGCGAAGAAGGAAGGCCGACTCGTTGGAAGTACAGCAGATGAAAGCCCAGGCCCGGGAGGAGAAGGCCCGGAAGCAGGTGAGCAAGCCCTTTGCTTGGCAGAGGAGTGGGCGGCAACTGGTTGTTTGTGTCCGGGCCAGGTGACCTCCTGGAACTGCCTGAAGTGGGTAGTCCAGGCCAGAAGACCCGAGTCACTCTGCCTAAACACATCCAGAGTTTGCATCGGCCCCGCTGTAGAGGAAGGCAGGTGTCTGTGTGAAACCGAGGGCCATCGGCAGAGGGCTGGCCTCGCTCCTTTGTCCGGCACTCTCCTTCGCTAATTAGATGGTGAGGAAATGCATGGCAGCATTTCCGAGCTCACCGACAGAATGCTGATCAGGTCCTGGACTTGCTTCTTCAGTGCGGGCCAGTCCGGCACTGGGCTCAGCCCTGCCCAGGCAGCAGCATGGAGCCAGTGAGCGCACATCAACAAGTTGGAATGTCTGAATCATCATCTTGTGCCACTTACTGACACCCCCACACCTACTCTGAGCCCTGCTGCGCAGAGCACCCACCCTGGTTTTGGCCAGACCACTAGACAGCAACCAGGGACGCAAAAGCCCCACGGGCTCGTCCTTGCTTGGCATACCGCCACACACAGCTTGGGGGCCACAGCAGGGCAGGGCGGCGCCCAGGGCTGAGGAGCACATGTTTTGATTCTTGTGAGTGAGGGGCATTGCCCATTAGGAGATTCGCACATCCCCTGCCTTTGCTTTGTTTTCTGGAACGATAGCGTGGGGCATTTCTCCTGGAGGGGCCCCACTGCAAATGCCGTGCTCAGAATGAAGGCCGGAATGGTCAGCCTGTGGAGGAGAGGGGCTGCTTTGGGCACAGGTGCCTGAGGAGGACGGGATTGGGAGAATGTGTTTCAGGGGGCATGGTGCCAGCTCTGCCCCCCCTCTCACATAAGAGCATTGCCTTCACTCTCCCCTCCAGTGGTTCTCCAAGGGGAGACAGGTGGGCCAGGCTGCCCCTGGGCTTGTCTGTCAGAGGGAGACTGGGAATGCCTGAGCACCTTTGCTTTCTTTTCTGTGGTCTTCCCTTCCCTTTTGTGGCTTGAGTTTAGGAAGGTGCAGCCTTGGAATCACAGGTGACCGTTTTTAGAAGAGTATATCGCTGCCTTTTGTTGGGACATCAGATTTGTTCCCAAGTACGCCCTCACCCAGAAGAAGAGGAGAGAAGTGACGGAGAAGAACTGCCCAAGCGATTGGCTCCGAGGGTGCCCCCACTGAGGCAAGAGACTTGTATTCCAGCGTCTCTTCTCCATTCAAAGTGGATAATTATTATTGCACTGACCACGTGCTACAACATCTGGGGAACAGATTGAAGCAGTAACACTAACTATGCCTTTAATGACTAAAGAGAAAAATAGGGCGATGGTTGCTTTTCTGACCCAGACCACAGCCTTCATCCTGTGCTGATTTATCCTGTGCTCGTGTCCTTTATTTTTTTTGTGTGTGTGTGTGGGGGGCAATGAGGGTTAAGTGACTTACCCAGGGTCACACAACTAGTAAGTGTCAAGTGTCTGAGGCTGGATTTGAACTCGGGTCCTCCTGAATCCAGAGCTGATGCTCTATCCACCACACCACCTAGCTGCCCCCTCATGTCCTTTATTAATCTCACTGTGTAGAACAATCAGCAGGGTGATGTTAAAGCTAAAATTCTAGCTAGTCTGTCTAAAAGATCTAATGAGTGGTTGCCAATAAATTATAGGCTTTAGCAACAGTTAGACTTTTAAGCATTTATTAAGGAGAATAAGAATTTGGTAAAGAGAGAGAGAGAAAGGCCTAGATTCATCTATCTATTAAAGGGAGAGCGCATTTCTAGCTCTGCTCTCCGCCAGAGTCCACACGAAAAGAGAGCCCCAGTCAGAGCGCGGCTCCCCCTTCTTCCTCCCACAAGCCAACGTCACTTCCTGACACCAAAGAAAAGATGCATGGTCTTGCCCTCAAAGACCTTCTCCTCATGGCGGAGCTTTTCTACAGTAAGTCTCCAGCAGGTGGCATCATTCCATTCATTACAGTGATCCGGCACCAAGGGGGTGTGATGTCTTTGTATGGGGCAGGCAGGTGGTGCCCATGTTCCAGGCCTGGCTCCATCTGGGTGGATAATGATAATCTTCGGGCCCTCCTCTCTCTCGGGTGGGGGAAGGACTAAACAAAATAATGCAGGTGTTGGGGTGGGGCATGAATTCTGCCATGTCACCACCAGGCTTGTTGCTACAGATGCCGAGCTATTGCGTGACTGGCCCAGAGTCCCCCAGACAGACAGACAGACAATATGTTTGCAGAGGTGGGGCTTTCACAAGCCAGGTCTTCTGGATTTCAAGGACAGTTCTCTCTCTGTCTCTCTGTCTCTGCTTCTCTTTCTCTCTCCCTCTCTGCTCTCCGTCTCCTTCTCTCCCTCTCCCCCCGCCCCTATTTCTTCCTCTCCTTTCTGTGATTCTCACTATAAATTCTACTCTACCTTAGTATGACACTGACCTTTGATTTCTGAAGTGGCAGAACTCCTTCCCCCAGGGCAGGTTTCTTCCCATCTCTTCCTTACCCTCTTAGCTTGGAGAGCCCGTGAAGGACAGTGAGCGGTGATGAAGGCTGCCCCTGCCAAAGCTCTGGGCCGCAAAGATCGGCCCCCAGGCTGCCGCACTGTGCTTTTTCTCACCTTATAGTGCATCCGTGCCTTTTAAATGACAGCACAACCACACACCGCTCAAACAAGTTATTGCCTGTGTCAGAGATAGCGAAGCCCAGAGTCCAGGGACCAGATTAAAATGGAGTTGGGAGATGCCTGACAAAACAGCAACGTGATGGTGGGCTTGACGTTCTCTCTGATCCCCATGACCTCTTAAGCCTCTCCAAAGCAGGAATGACACGCCAAAGATAAAGCGACTTCAGCTGTTTACATGGTCTAGGACAAGGCAAAAAAAAAAAAAATCCTCTAAAACCCATGAACTGACAGTGACCCTGAGCTCACTGAGCACCCCTTCCCCACCTCCCACCAACAGCCAGGCTGCACTAGCAGACCTGGGGATGGGACACAGCCCTACATCAAAGCCCACTCATGCCCTGGTCCCCCTCTCTCTTTCTAGTGCTATAAAGATCCCAGCTCTAAGCTGTTGTGGAAGTTTCCCTGGGCTTCATAGCCAGCTTGGCCACAGCCCTTCAGAAGTAAAAGCCTGCCAGGGTCTACAGTATGGAAACACCAATGCTGGGGAAAGCAGGATCTGCTGGGGCTGGGCCAGAGACCTGAGGAACAGATGGAATGGGACAGGTATCCAAGACAGGACACTGTGCATGTCAGGGGCTGTCCAGCACGGCACCAAGGTTGAGAGAAAGAGCCCAGTCTCTAACTGAAGCCAGTTTGGGCCACCCAAAAGCCACTGGTAGAGACCTAGGCTTGTGAACTACATTGCCCAGTGTGGGAGGAGGCTGATATTTTGAGATCCAGCCCCCAAGGAGACCACAATCAGAGGGGAGGGAGTTAAGAAGTGAGTGATGGGGAAAAGAAGAGGGAAAAAAGACTGAAATAACTAAAGGTTTCAGGAAGAAGAAAACTCAAATTCCTTGAACATAAACATAAACCAGCAGGAAAAACAGGAACAAATGGAAATAGGCATCTCGATCTCATTAGTGAGTTGAAGCATCTTTGAGTAAATATTTTTTTTTTAAAGGGGAATGATCCCACACTTGATTAGACAGAAGACCTTCTAGAATTTGCGAACATGGAACCGTAGCACATTGTTCCTGGGTTGTTGGAAAGAAAAAGGAGAATTATGAAAGCAGAATTTATGGCCTGTGTGTGCACATGGGCACAAGCACACCCATGTCCACACCCACAGATAGAATTGAAAAACTTGAGTCTGCAATGGCAAGCCTCACTAAAGGAAAAAAAGAGAACAATAGACTTGGAATGTAGATGCACAGAAATGAAGGACAATCTAGAAGAAAAGGAGCAAAAAACTAGAACCTTAAAGAAAATGGGGTCATTATACAAGCAAAACATACACATCTTGAAGACCTACAAATCCGAACTTAATTATACAGGCAACAGATGAACATTCAATAATAAAGAAGAGTTTGAACCATTTTTTGAAAGAAAAACAAAATTGAAGAGGTTATTAGCTTCTCGGATACCCCAAACAACAGAAATGTAGGAGGGATGAATAAATGCAGCTGCAGAGAGAGACAACAGCAAGGTCAATAAGAGACTTTTTCTTTCTTTCTTTCTTTCTTTCTCTCTCTTTCTTTCTTTCTTTCTCTCTCTCTCTCTCCCTCCCCCTCTCCCCCTCCCTCTCTCCCCCTCCCTCTCTCCCTCCCTCCTTCCTTCCTTCCTTTTTCTTTTTTTTCTTTTTTCTTTTTCTTTTTTTATTGTGGGGCAATGAAGGTTAAGTGACTTGCCCAGGGTCACACAGCTAGTACGTGTCAAGTGTCCGAGGCTGGATTTGAACTCAGGTCCTCCTGAATCCAGGGCTGGTGCTTTATCCACTGCACCACCTGGCTGCCCCCTAAAAAGATTTATTTCTAAACATACACAGGGAGATGGGTGATGGCAGAAATTGAGTAGTAGGGTGACGAGAATCGTGGACAGAACCTGGCCACACTTGTGTCCAGGGGAAGCAGAGTTTTGTTTTGAGACTGTGTTATGACCTCAGAGGGTACATGATGGGGATGGAAGGGAGTGAGCCTCCACTGTCAAATCAAGGGCTAACGATAAGGGGAAGGTGACCTTTGGGTCTCAGAAAGAGAAGAGCCTTCAGGGAATGGGTGGGGAGAGGGGAAGCTTGAAAAGGAGAGAAAGAGGAAGGAGCCCTGACTTTAGAAGGTGGGAGGAGTTCCACTGGTGAATGTTCTTATGAGTGAAGGGAGATGAGAACCATACACCGGGTAAGGTCTGCGGAGTTTGGTGCTTGAAAAGTTTACTTGTTTGGGGGTGGGGGAAGGGGGAATGTTGGAACCTCTGGGAGCTCCAGCTGGCACCCGGAGGATTGGGAGAGCGTGGACGCAAAAAGCAGATTTTCAGGCAAATGTAGGAAAAAAAGATCAACAAGAAAGGATATAGATTAGTGGTGGGCTGCACAACTCAGAGGTGTGGTGGGCAGCGCCTCAGTGGCACAGCGGCTCAAGTGCCGGACGCGGAATCAGGAAAGCCCAAGTTCAGATCTGGCCATAGAGGCTTCCTACCTATATGACCCTGGGCAAGCCACTTGATTTGTTTACCTCAATTTCTTCATCTGTTAAATGGGGATAATTGAGAGCACCTACCTCCCAGGGCTCTTGTGAGGATCAAATGAGATGATAATTGTAAAGTGCTTAGCACAGTTCCTGGCACATAGTAAGTGCTTAATAAGTGTTAGCTGATAATATTACTAATACTACATTGATATGTAATATAATATATAGACAACATTAAGAATAATTGGCATTTCTCTGAAAATGAGGCCCAGTGGAAAAGAGGAATCCATGGGGCAAGCCCTGCAGTGCAGTGGCAGAAAGCACCTAGAGGAGAGAGCTTAGAATGTATGCTTTTTGTTGTTGTTGGGCAGTGGGGGTTAAGTGATTTGCCTAGGGTCACACAGCTGGTAAGTGTCAAGTGTCTGAGGTCAGATTTGAACTCAGGTCCTCCTGAATCCAGGGCTGGTGCTTTATCCACTGCACCACTTAGCTGCTCCAGAATGTATGCTTTGATAGCATGAAGAGAGAGATCAGATGATTATAGAGACCAGGAATTGGAGAGTGAGGGTCTAGAGTAGACAGAGAAGCTGCAGAACAAAGTGACTCGGGGAAATTCTTTGTGGAAAGGGGCACAAAGACCATGGAATGTAAAAACTAAGGGATAGGACTAGCTGAAGGGGGAGGAGAGACTGGAGAAATATCAAATGAGAAGACAGGAGGTGAGCTGGGGGAGCAGGACCTCTGTAAGAGAAGGAGCATTCGACTGTGTACACAGCAGAAGAGGGAACTTGAACCCAAAAAACCTCTGCCCAGATAACATTAATGCATTCAGCATAAGAAGGGAAGTGGTTGAATGGAGAGAAAAACTTTGTATCATATTTCTCTGATATGGGTTTGGAATCCAAGATACATAAACAATGAATAACTATACGACTAATAGCCACAATCCAATATAAATGGTAAAAGGGTATAAATAAACAGTTTTCAGAAGAAGAACTGGAAAATGTTCACAACCACACAAAAAAATGCTTTAAATCATTAATAATAAGAGAAATGCAAATTAAAACAACCATAGAGGCTTCACTTTACACCTAGCAAATTGTCAAAAATGGCAGTAATCAACTTTGGAATGGTTGTGAGAAGATAAGCACACTGATACATTGTTGGTGGAGCTGTGAAATGGAAAGCAATTTGGAATAATTAAAATGTCCCTGCCCTTTAAACCAGACTCTGTTGCTGGGCTTATGCCCCAAGGAAACCTTTGATAAGAAGAAAGTCCTCCTATGTTCTAAAATATTGATAGCAGCATTTTTTTGTGATGACCAAGAATTGGAAACAAGGTTGATGGCCATCAAATGGAGAGCAGCGTAACAAGTTGTACATGAATGAAGGGAATCTGACTGAGCTGTAAGAAATGATGAGTGTGATAAATACAGAGAAGCCTGGAACAATCTACATGAAAGGATGCGGAGTGATGCCAGCAGAGCCAAAGAAACTCTGTACACAGTGACTGCAACCATGTTAATGGAAAGAATGACGAGGCATCAAAAAGTCAGACATCAGAGGAGCAAAATGGTCATGCTCACGGGGGACCGGGATGAGGAGAGATGAGAAGCCTCCCCCATCCTGCCCTTTCATGGAGGTGGCAGGTCCACAGCTGCCCTGTGGCACAGGTTTTAGGCTTTCTCAGTGGATTGATCCGTGGTGCTGACTTTTTCCTCTCCAAAAAGTACTATTTGTCATATGGCTCCTGGGGAGGCAAGGGGATGCATGGCGTGCTGAGGGGACGTAAAACACAGAAAATGTCAGTAAAACTTACTTGGTGGATGAGTGGTATGATGCAGTGTAGATAATGTTACTTGGTGGTTTCCCAAACCAACCTGCAGGGCTTAGAGGGATCTGTTTGTGGGCTGGACTGCTCTAGATTCCTCATCCCCTGTTACCATTTTAAGTCTTTTCGTCCCTCCCCTCCCTAGATGGAGCGGCAGCGTTTGGCTCGAGAGAAGCAGATGAGGGAAGAAGCTGAGCGAACACGGGATGAATTGGAGAGGAGGCTCTTACAATTGAAGGAGGAAGCGACTATGGCCAATGAAGCTCTGGTGAGTTCTTGGAGAGACCGACTGCATGGTGTGGCACTGCCTAGTGTGATGGAAAGAAGAGGGATAGAAGCCTCGGCGTTCTAGTTCAGCTTCAGCTTCATGCTGTCCAAGATGGGGCAGTGGGCACCAGCTTGGTTGTCTGTAAATCCTTGCTTCTCTCACTGTGGCCACTAGGAGTCTTTAATCAGGGTGAGAACTGAAGACCTGGGAGAGGAGAAGTGGCCATAGCACCCTGGCATCCGAGAGGGCCTGACAGCTCTGGGATTGCTCTTTGAGTCTAGTGATCCTCCTTTTGAGGACACTCTGAGAGGACCACCCAGACCCAGCTTCACTCTTTTGGCTCTAATTCTGCTGTCCAGGTGTGTTCCTCCATTGTTACCATCACAGGCAGACTTAGACTGAGTTCTTTTACCTTAGTTATACCTTTTGTTTTCATCAGATTTGTTAAAAGCTACATCTTTTCCTGCTTCCCTACTTAAAGAACTAGTCCCTTGTCAAAGAATGAAAAAGGAGGTGGGCAGCTAGGTGGCGCAGTGGATAAAGCACTGGCCCTGGATTCAGGAGGACCTGAGTTCAAATCCAGCTTCAGACACTGGACACTTACTAGCTGTGTGACCCTGGGCAAGTCACTTAACTCTCATTGCCCCGCAAAAAAAAAAGAAAGAAAGAAAGAAAAAGGAGAGCATGGGCCAGTTCAAAACTAATCAACATGTTACCTTTGTCCAGTAGTATATGTGATATTCTATACCTGTAGTTCCCCACTTCCAAAGAGATAGTAGAATTTTTTCAACTTCTTTTCAGGCTAATGCTTGGTTATGATAATTTCACGGTATTCTTTTGTTATTCAGTTGCTTAGCCATGTCCAACTCTTCATGACCCCATGGACCATGACATACCAGGCCCTTCTATCCTCCACTATCTCTCTTTTTTTTTTTTTTTTTTTGGAGTGGGTCAATGAGGGTTGAGTGACTTGCCCAGGGTCACACAGCTAATAAGTGTGTCAAGTGTCTGAGGCTGGATTTGAACTCAGGATCTCCTGAATCCAGGGCTGGTGCTTTATCCACTGCGCCACCTAGCTGCCCCCCTCCACTATCTCTTGAAGTCTGTCCAACTTCATGTTCATTGTTGCCATGACACTATCTATTAGCCTCGTCCTCTGCAGTTGCCTTTTCCTTTTGCCTTCAATTTTCCCCATCATCAAGGTTTTTTCCATTGAGTCCCATCTTCTCATTATGTGGCCAAAGTATTTAAACTTCAGTATTTGTCCTTCCAATGAATAATCTCAATTAATTTCTTTAAGTATTGATTGATTTGGTCTCCTTTATCTCCAAGAGACTCTTAAAAGTCTTCTTCTATCTCCACAATTCAGTAGTGTTGATTCTGTGACACTCAGCTCTCCCTGTAGTCCAACTCTCACAGCCATACGTCGCTATTGGAAAAACCATAGCTTGGACTGTACAGACCTTTGTCAGCAAGGTGATAGCTCTGCTTTTTAGCATGCTGTCCAGATTTGCCAGAGCTTTCCTTCCAAGGAGCAACTGTCTTTTAATTTCATGGCTACAGTCACGGTCTGTCCTGATCCTTGAGCCCAAGAATATAAAATCTGACACTGCTTCCGTATCTTCTCTCTCTGTTTGCCAGAAGCCAGTTGCCAAGATCTGGGTGTTTGGGGTTTTTTTATGTTAAGCTGACTTTTACTCTCCTCTTTCCTCCTCATCAAGAGGCTTCTTAATTCTCCTTCATTTTCTACCATATTTGTTTACATCATATGTACTATTTTTCTTTATTTTTTTTAAATTTTATTCTTCACAAGCTCATATAAAACCTTTCTACACCTCTTTGAATTTTTAAGTCCATAATTCCTTATGGTGAAACAACAGTCTATTACATTATGCCCCACAATGTGTTTAGGCATTCCCCGGTCTGTGGTTACCTCCTTTGTTTCCCATTTTTCAGTATGACAACAATGCTGCTATGAATATTTTGGGATATGTTAGACTTTTCTTTTTATCTTTGACATCCAAGATTGGGTTTAAATAATGACATGTTGAGACATAAGTCAAGGCAACAGGCAATTATTGAGCACTTACTGTGTGCCAGGTATGGTGCTAAGCACTGTCAACCCTATGTGTGCTAACCTTCTTTGTAAAGTAGGTAGAGAAAGCACAATTCTTTTCTTTTATTCCATTCTACTTTCATCTCTGAATTCTTCCTCCTTCCCCTACCCCACTCATTGAAGAGGCAAGAAAAGCAAAACCCATTACAAATATGTATAGTTATGTAAAACATGTTTCCTCATTAGTGAGAGCAAGTGCAAGAGAGAAAGAGAGAGACAGAGAGAGAGAAAGAAGTGGGGGGCAGTTAGATGGTGCAGTGCATAGGCCTTGGATTCAGGAGGACCTGAGTTCAGTTCCAGCCTCAGACACATGTCACACTTGTTACTAGCTGTGTTACCCTGGGCAAGTCACTTAACCCTCATTGCCCCACCAAAAAACAAAGAAAGAAAGAAACAAAACAGAGAGAGGGAGGGAGGGACCAGAAATACACTTTGGTCTGCACTCTTAAGTGCATCAGTTCCCTGTCTATAGATAGGTAGCATGTTTCATCATGACTTTCCTGGAATTGCAGTGGGTCATTGGGTTGATCAGAGCTCCTAAGTCTTTCAGAGTTATTTCTCTTCATAATGTTGTTATTATGTAAATTGTTCTCTTGGTTCTGTGCACTTCACTCTATATCAGTTCATAAAAGTCTTCCCTGGTTTTTCTGAAACTATCTTTCATCATTTCTTACAGCATAGTAGTATTCCATTACATTAAATATACTATAATTTGTTTATCCATTTCCCAGGTGGTGGGCACCTCCTCAGTTTCCAATTCTTTGCCACCACGAAAAAGTTACTATAAATATTTTTGTACATATGGGTCCTTTACCTGGATCAGAGAGCATGCACAGTTTAATAGTGATTTGGGTGGTCCCAAATTGTTCTCCAGAATGATTGGACTAGTTTATAGCTCCACCAGCAGTGCATTAGTATACCTGTTTTCCCACATCTCTTCCAACATTTGTCATTTCCCCTTTTCTATCCTCTGAGCCAATTGTGAGGACCAAAATTTGATATACGGAGCGTTATTTGGGTGACTCGCCTTAATACTGGGGACCCGGAAATATGAGAGACCCTTTTAGGTTCACCCTCCCCTCTGAACTGCCCTTTTTAGATATTTCTCTCAGGCCAATAAGAAAGGAGCCTCTAAGCTTTAGTTCACAAAAGGATCAGATTTTATTACTTAGGAATTAATTAAACAACAAAGGTGAAACTAATAAAAATCAAAGATAAGGAAACAGGAAAATAGAAATACAGATAAATATTCTTAACTCTAAGCTTAACCTATTTAACCCCAGACCATTTCCAATTAAGCTAGTTCAAAGGAATTTAGGGTTTTCCGTAATTAACTCACCAACACCTGGACAATCCAAGAGCTAGAGAACGTGCCACCACCGGAAGGCCAGAAGACCAAGAGCCAGTTCCAGAAGAACCCTCCGCCTCCCTTCAGGGAGTGTTCAATCTTTCCTCCCCCAAAAGGGGAGGTCTTTCAAAAGCTGCCTATGGAGAGTTCTCCTTCTGAGCTCAGTAGCATACATAATAACTTTTACCACATTCCCCCCCTTTGTTTCTTTGGAAAACTCATGTGGGTTTGCTCAGTGAAACAGCCCCAAATAACAGAATATAATACCCTATGCTAGCAAACAATATTTTAATATCAGCATAGAAAAGGAAGAGAGGAAAGTTTTGTCCAGAGGGGCTGTCCCTCGTGAACGGGGCACTTTGACACTGGCCTGCCGAAGGAGGGCCTCTGCAGAGAGTACATGTTACAGATGGTGTATATAATAACAGAAGGGAAAAAAACCAACAAAACGAAACTGTTCATTTAAAGTCTCTGAGCTCTTGTCTTCTTGGAGTGGTAAGATATCATCAGGAGAACTGGACTCTGGTCTGGTCTCTGGTCTGGAAGAATCTGATGAGTATGAGGTGGTACCTCAGAGTTGTTTCACTTTGCATTTCTCTATTAGTGATTTAGAACACCTATATATGGTTATTGATGGCTTGAATCTCTTCCTCTGAAAACTGCCTATTCATATCCTTTGACTTTTTGTCAATTGAGGAATGGCTCATATTCTTTTTTTTTTTTTTAGCGGGGGAATTGGGGTTAACTGACTTGCCCAGGGTCACACAGCTAGTAAGTGTTAAGTGTCTGAGGCCGGATTTGAACTCAGGTCCTCCTGAATCCCGGGCTGGTGCTTTATCCATTGCACCACCTAGCTGCCCCAGGTGATATTCTTATAAATTTGAATTACATAGCTTAGAAATTAGACTGTTATCAAAGAAACCTACTGCAAAGATCATTTTCCCAATTTCCTGTTTTTCTTCAAATTTTTGCTGCATTGGTTTTATTTATGCAAAACCCTTTTGATTTCATATAATCAAAATTATCCATTTTACCTCCTTTGAACATCTCTAACTATCTGTCTCTTGTTTGGTTATGAACTAGTCCCCTATTCATAGACGTGACAGGTAATTTCTTCCATGCTCTGCTAATTTGCTTATGACATCATCCTTTATGTCTAAGTCCATTTTGAGCTTTTCTTGGTAGATAGATTGAGATGTTCTACGTCTAGTTTCTGCCAGGCAACTTTCCAGTTTTCTCAATAGTTTTATTGATCAGTGAGTTCTCGCTTCAATAGCTAGGATCTTTGGATTTATCAAACATTAAGATGCTATGCTTATTTCCTACTGTATATTGTGTACCTAATCTGTTCCAGTGATCAACCTCTCTATTTCTTACCAGTACCAAAATTGTTTTTATGGTTACAGTTCTGTAGTATAGTTTTAGGTCTGGTACTGTTAGATCTCCTTTCTTCCCTTTTTTTTCCCCTTTGAGTCCCTTGATACTATTGACCTTGTTTCTCTAGATAATTTTGTGTGTTCTTCCTAGTTCTCCAATGTAATCCTTTGATTGGAATGGCACCAATTAGGAAAATTATCTAGCATCTAGCGCAGTGTCTGGTATATAGTAGATACTTAACTAACAATGACTGACTAGTATTGTCATTTTTATAATATTAGCTTGTCCTACCCATGAACAATTACTGTTTCTCCAATTATTTAGATCTGTCTTTATTTGGCTAAAGAGTCTTTTGTAATTGTATTTACGTAGTTCCTGTGTGTGTCTTGGCAGGTTGACTCCCAAATATTTTATGTTGCCTGTAGTTATTTTAAATGGTATTCTTCTGTTTCTTCTTTCTGGGTTTTGTTCATAATTTACAGAAATGCTGATGATTTTTGTGGGTTTATTTTATATTCTGCCACTCTGTTGGAGCTGTTTATTGTTTCAGTTAGTTTTTTAATGGACTCTTTAGATTTCTCTAAGTAAATCATCATATCATCTGCAAAAAGTGATTGTTTCTAATTTGCCTCTGCTTATTCTGTTCAATTCCTTTTTCTTGTCTTGTTCCTATACTTAGCATTTCTAGTATAGTATATAATAGTAATAGTAATAATAATTGACATCCTTGCTTCACTCCTGATCTTATTGAAAATACTTCTATGAGGAAATGCTCATCAATTGGAGAATAGCTGAACAAGTTGTGGTATATGAATGTAATGGAATACTGTTGTGCTGTAAGAAATAATGACCAGGCAGATTTCAGAAAATCTGGAAAGACTTAAGGGGACTGATGCTGAGTGAAGTGAGCAGAACCAGTAGAACATTGTGCACAGTAACAGCAACATTGTATAATGATCAACTGTGATAGACTTGGCTCTTCTTGGTGGTGCAATGATCTAAGAAAATTCCAAAGAACTCATGATGGAAAATGTTCTCCACATCCAGAAAAAAGAACTGTGGATTCTGAATGCAGATTGAATCATACTGTTTCTACTTTTGGACTGTTTTTTTTTTTTCCCTTTTTGTTTGAGGTTTTTCCTTTATGCTCTGATTCTTCTTTCACAAGATGACTAATATAGAAATATGTTTCATGTGATTGTACATATACAACCTATATCAGACTTCTTTCCATCTTGGGGAGGGAAGGGATGGGGGGAGAAAAGAAAAATTTGGAACTAAAAATCCAGTGAAAACAAATGTTGAAAACTATCCTTATATGTAATATGTAACTGGAAAATAATAAAATAAAATAAAATTCCTGGAAGAGTTAAAGAGATGAGTGGCAGAAGGAGAATCGCGAAGAGGAAGAAATGAGTGATGCAAGAAAATTATGGGTTTTTTTGTTTTTGAGGTATTTGGGGTTAACTAACTTGCCCACAGGTTCATACAACTATAAGTGTCTGAGGCTAGATTTGAACTCAGGTCCTCCTGACTGTAGGGCTGGTGCACCATCCATTGTGCCACCTACCTGCCTCCTTGTAAGAAAATTATGAAAAGAGAATTAATAGGTTTGTAAAAAGCATAAAAAATACTGGAAAAATGTCACCTTAAAAAAAAAAACAAAAAAACAAAAAAACAACAGAATTGGCCTAATGATACAAGGCACAAAAATTCATTGAAGAACAAAACTCCTTTAAAGCAGAATAGAC
The DNA here is from genome assembly GCF_019393635.1 of Dromiciops gliroides. Taxonomy (NCBI): domain Eukaryota; kingdom Metazoa; phylum Chordata; class Mammalia; order Microbiotheria; family Microbiotheriidae; genus Dromiciops; species Dromiciops gliroides. Next base: position 9,939,475 of record NC_057861.1, on the reverse strand, counting down.
CAGGGAGCAGGTAGGTGGTGCAGTGGATTAAGCACCAACCCAGGATTCAGGAGTACCTGAGTTCAAATCTGGCGTCAGACACTTGACACTTACTAGCTGTGTGACCCTGGGCAAGTCACTTAACCTTCATTGCCCCCCCCCCCGCCCCAAAGCAGAATTGACCGAATGAAAAAAGAGGTTCCACCCCCCCCAAAAAAAAAAAAACAATGAAGAAAATAACTCCTTTAAAAGCAGAATTGGCCAAATGGGAAAAGTACAAAAGCTCACTATAGAAAATAATTCCTTAAAAATTAGAATTGGGCGAGTAGAAGCTAATGACTCCATGAAATATCAAGAAACAATAAAGTTAAAAGAATGAAAAATAGAAGAAAATATGAAATATCTCATTGGAAAAAACAACTGACGTAGAAAATAGATCAATGAGAGATAATTTAAGATTATGTGACCTAAAAGCTGTGATTCTCCCCCGCAAAAAAGTGCTTATTTCAAGAAATTAGCAAGGAATACTACTCTGATATCTTAGATCCCGAAAGTAAAGTAGAAATTGAAAGAGACCCTAAAATGAAAACTCCCAGGAATATTATAGTCAAATTTCAGAGCTCCCAGGTCAAGGAGGAAAAAGCAAGCAGAAAGAAACAATTCAAATGCTGTGAAGCCACAGTCAAGATCACACAGGGTTTAGCAGCTTTTATGTTAAAGGAACAGAGGGCTTTGTATGGGTTAGTCCAGAAGGCAAAAGAGCTAGAATTACAACCAAGAATAACCTACCCAGGAAAACTGAATGTGATCCTTCAAGGGGGAAATGAACATTTTACGAAATAGAGGACTTTGAAGCATCCTGAAGAAAAGACCAGAACTGAATAGAAGATTTAATATTCAAACACAAGGTTCAAGAGAAGGCTAAAAGGGCAAACAGGAAAGAGAAATTCTAAGGGACACAGTAAGGGTTAAGCTGTTTACATTCCTGTGTGGGAAGATGATACATGTAACTCCTAAGACCTTTATCATTATTAGGGCAGTTAGAAGGAGTCTTCATATACAGAGGGCATGGATGTGAGTCAGTTATATTGAGATAATGTCCAAAAAAATGGAATGAGAAAGAAAGCTGCATTGGAAGGGAGATGGAGAATGGGGAAAATTTTCTCATTAAGGAGGCATGAAAGAAAGCTTTTATGTGGAGGGAAAAATGGTCTGATCAATACAATGATCCATGACAGTTCCAAAGAACTTATGGTGAAAAAATGCCATCTTCCTCTGAGAGAACTGATGAACTCTGAGTGCAAATGGAAGTATGATTTTCTCACTTTATCTATGTTTTGTTTTGCAATATATGAAAATATGTTTTGCATGATTTCACATCTATAATTGTTTGCCTTCTCAGTGGGGGGGAGAGGGTTAGATGGAAGAGAGAGAGTCTGGAACTCAAAATTTAAATTTAAAAGAAATAAATATTAAAAATAATAAATTTAAGGGGGAAAAAAGGAAAGCTCTGCTTATTTCCTATGCTGTTTATTTCCTTTCCTGGAAATGGCCTTTTCTGCCATTACTGAAATGATCTTTTTGTTGTTTTCTTTTTTTTTTTTTTTTTTAGTGAGGCAATTGGGGTTAAGTGACTTGCCCAGGGTCACACAGCTAGTAAGTGTTAAGTGTCTGAGACCAGATTTGAACTCAGGTACTCCTGACTCCAGGGCCAGTACTCTATCCACTGCGCCACCTAGCTGCCCTTGTTGTTTTCATTATTAATATGGTCAGTTATATTTGTAGTTTGCTTAATATTAAACCATCCTTTCATTCTTGAGGGAAAAGCCAGCATTATCTGTAATGGGGACAAGTTAGAAGCCTTTCTAATAAGATCTGGAATGAAGCAAAATGTTCATTATCACCATTAGTATTCTATATCCAGCATTGTCAGTGAAGATATTTGTGATATGTTCCTGTAGTCTCTTTGCTAATATTTTATTTTAAAATTTAAAATGAAATTTTAGTTTAAAATTAGGGAAATTGTTCTGTAGTTTTCTTTCTGTTTTAAATCTCTCTGGTCTGAGGTTGGATTTGAACTCAGGTCCTCCTGACTCCAGGGCCAGTAATCTATCCACTGCGCCACCTAGCTGCCCCTGAAATTGTTTTTTAAATCTTTGGTAGGAGCAGCTAGGTGGCGCAGTGGATAGAGCACTGGCCCTGGATTCAGGAGGACCTGAGTTCAAATCCGGCCTCAGACACTTGACACTCACTAGCTTTGTGACCCTGGGCAAGTCACTTAACCCCCATTGCCCCGCAAAAAAAAAAAAAAAAAAAAAAAAAAGAATCTTTGGTAGAATTCACTTGTAAATCCATCTCATCCTGGTTTTTTTCTTTGAGCATTCATTTATGGCTTATTCAATTTCTTTTTCTAAGATAAGGTACTCTATTTCCTATCTATTCACCTGGGCAATTTATATTTTGGTAAATGTTTATCTATTTCAATTCTATTGTCATGTAGTTGGACAAAATAATTCCTAATAATTACTTTTATTTTTTCTTCATTGGTTGTGAATTTACCTTTTTTATTTTTGGTGCTGGTAATTTGTTTCTCTTTTTTTCTAATTAAATTAGTTAATGGCTTGTCTATTTTGTTGATTTTTTTTTTCAAAATCCACCTCCTAGTTTATTAATTCATTGAAGTTTTTCTTTCTATTTTGTTCATCTCCCCCTCAGGGATTTTTGTTTGTTTGTTTTGCAGGGCAGTGAGGGTTAAGTGACTTGCCCAGGGTCACACAGCTAGTTAAGTGTCAAGTATCTGAGGCCAGATTTGAACTCAGGTACTCCTGAATCCAGGGCTGGTGCTTTATCCACAACGCCACCTAGCTGCCCCTCCCCTTCAGTTTTCAGGATTTCTATTTTGGTTTTTAGTTTGTTGGTTTTCTAGTTTATTTTATACCCAATTTGATTTTCTTTTTTATTGATGAAAGAATTTCAAAATATAAATTTTCCCCAAGTATTGCTTTGGCTGAATTCCAAAAATTGGAATCATGATTGCTAACCCTGTCTTTTTTACTTCTTCTGAAATGTAATAGGTTCTGCTCCAGCCCTTTATTTAACTCTGTGTGTATCTGTTTCATGTATGTCTCATATAAACAACATGTTGTTGGATTCTGGTTTTAAATCCATTCTGACATCCTCTTCTTTCTTATGGGTGAGTTTGTCATATTCACAATTATGATTTTGATTGCTGACCTTTTGTTTCCCTCCTTCCTATTCTCTTAGGCTTTTCTTCCCTTTTTTCCCCTGCTCCCTCTTTACTGTTTTTGGGTTTTTTTTGCGGGACAATGGGGGTTAAGTGACTTGCCCAGGGTCACACAGCTAGTAAGTGTTAAGTGTCTGAGGTCAGATTTGAACTCAGGTCTTCCTGAATCCAGGGCTGGTGCTTTATCCACTGCCCCACCTAGCTGTCCCACCCCCCCTGCTCCCTCTTTATGAGTCTGTTTTGTTTCTAATACCTCCTTTAACCTACCCTCCTTCATATTTACCTCTTAACCCCTGTCTGATAGGATGTATTTCTGTACCCAACTGTGTGTGATTGTATATTCTTCCCTCCTTTACCTAGTTAAGATGAGAGTACAGTTCACCTCATTGTTATATAAACTCCTCATTGCTTGCACCGTTTATGTGAGATCATTTCCCTTGTACTTCTCTCACTTTTCCCCTCTCCTCATTCATTCCTCTTCCTCACCCTTTCTTCTTTGGAGATCTTCCACCATAACACAACCACATCCAAGCATTCTAATTAGGCACCTCCTAGGACTCCTGGTGAGGATAAAATGCTAAGGGGCTACATCTGTCATCCCTCCCACAAAGGAGTGTATACATTTTAACTTTTAGTCCCTTGTGATTTCTCACTTATGTTTACCTTTTTATCCTTCTCTTACTTTCTGTGTTTATCACATTACCTACTCACTTCTAGTCTTTGAATTAGGAATGCTTGGAAATTCTCTATTTTGTTAAAGGTCCATTTTATTCCTTAAAGGATTATGCTCAGTTTTGTTAAGTAGGTTATTCTTGCTTTGTCTTCTGTGGTTGTCTTATAAGCTCTCTGTTTCTTTATAGTGGTGGCTGCTTAATTATGTGTGATCCTGATTGTGGCTCCTTGATACTTGAAGTCTTTTTTGTCTGGCTGCTTGCAGTTCTTTTTTCCCCTTAACCTGGGAACTCTGGATTTTGGCTTTGATATTTCTGGGAGTTTTCAGTAAGGTATTTCTTTAGGAGGTAGAGTCTTTCAAATTCTACTTCATCCTCTGATTCTAAGATATCAGATAATTTTATGATTTCTTGAATTAGGTTATTTAAGCTTTTTTGTTTGTTTATGAATTTCAGGTAGTCCACTGGTTCTTAAATTATCTCTCCTCATTCTATTTTTCAGGTCAGTTGTTTTTCCTATGAGAGCTTCATGTTTTCTATCTTTTTCAGTGTTTTAACTTTGTTTTATTATTCTTTGATGTCTTGTGGAGTCATTAGCTTCCACTTGTCTAATTCTAACTTTTAAGAAGTTATTTTCTTCAATGAGGTTTTGTACCTCTTTTTCCAAGCTGTTAATTTTCTTTTCACATCTTTCTTCCCTCCCTTCCCATTTTCCCCTCTACTTCTTTCTTTTGGTTTTTAAAATAATTCTTTAGTTCTTTTTTAAACTTTTGCTTCAACCCTTATAGGTATTCTTGTTGGATTTGTATCCAAGCTGCATTTCTCTTTGAGGCTTTGTAGATTTTTTTTTGGCATCTTTGTTTCTTTTTTATTTATGTCCCGAGCATCTCTGTTGTCATAATAGCTCTTTGTTGTGGGATTCTTTTTTGTTTGCTTTTTCTTTGAGCCAATTTCTTGACTTTGGACTTTGTTAGTTCTGTGCTTTGTGTACTTCTGGTGGGGAGAGATGTTTGGCCTGAGCTTCTGACCTTTTATGTCCATCTGCTGCTTTCACAACTCCGGCTGAGGGCTTGCAAGCTTTCAGTGCCTCCCAAAGTGATGTAATCCAGAGTGAGGTCTGCTCACCACCCTCCTCATCTGAGCTCTGCAAGTTCGTGCCCCTGATTTGGATCTGTGGGCTTGTCCCTTATTGAGAGTTTCAGCAGCCTGATACTGGACTCAGCTACTATTGGCTCCCTGGGAGGTTCTGGGGGTTCAGGGCCTCACCTGCTGACTCCCCTTTAGTCCAGGGTGCTGCTCTCTGCTCCTAGTCTCCTGGGATCAGAGCCACACAGCTGTTCTGTGCTCCCCAGAACTTGTTCCTTGCTCTGTATACAGCGAGGGCCCACATGACTACTTCTCTCCGCCCCGTATCCATGACTTGAACTAGGTATTGGCCCTCAGAGCTGCCCAATAGCCCCGTTCCTGCACCCCACTCTTGTTCAGCGATCCCCTGGAATCTCTTTCTACTCTGCCCTGGTACCTTTTCCTGACCCTCTTTAAGTCTCTGGCCACGGGAATTCTCCCTGCTGCCGCTGCTGCTTCTCCATCCACTCCTGGCCAGCCTCCTTCCAAGTTACTCACCCACAGACCTCTTGGTCTGTCTCCCTAAACCACCCTGTGCCTCTTCTGATTAGCATTCAGCCAGGTGCATTTTCTAAATCTTTACTGAGGATCAAGATTCTAATTCTTCCTTTCCCTCCACTGTCTTGATTCCTTCTCGCATAGTTGTTTTACAGCTCATTCCTTAAGTATAGAATAAGGGTTCTCATTTCTAAAAAGTTGTTCAGTCCATTTCTATCACCCATCGCTGGCTTTGGAGTTTGAAAAGCATTTTAAAGATATTTTCTCATTTGATGCTCACAACCCTGGATGTGTGTGCTATTATTATCCCCATTTCACAGTTGGAGAAACTGAGGCAAACAGTGGAGTGTTTGAGGTCACATTTGAACTTGGATTGTGCTTCTTTAGGTGCAGTGGAATGGATAGGGGAGGGTTTCAGCAGCGGTGACATGAATGATCCAGAGACCTCAAGTCTCTTGTTATGGTACGTGGTCTGTAAGGATGGAGTCTACCCCCTACCAGAAAGCCTTTCCCCTTTCAGATGCGGTCTGAGGAGACAGCTGACCTGCTGGCAGAAAAGGCCCAGATCACAGAGGAAGAGGCAAAGCTCTTGGCTCAGAAGGCGGCTGAGGCCGAGCAGGAGATGCAGCGGGTCAAGGCCACGGCCATCAGGACAGAGGAGGAAAAGCGCCTGATGGAGCAGAAGGTGCTGGAGGCCGAGATGCTGGCACTGAAGATGGCTGAGGAGTCAGAGCGGAGGTGAGCCGAGCGGCGGGGCGGCTCTTCTCTGTGTCCCCAGCAAGGCCCCTGGGCTCCAAGGGTGGTTGGGGCAGTCAGCCCTGGTGGTTTCTGGCTTATTCCAGCTCAAGGCTTGGTCGAGGTGGGTCCCCAACTCCCTCGCTGCCCTGCTATGATGCTGTGGGTGAAGGGCAGTAACCTGATCTGTGCTCCCGCCCTCCTCCCCCTGGGGTGGGTGTCTCTCTCTGAGGTGAGAGCCTGGGGAGGAGACAATGGCCTCCTTTCCTGTAGCACTTGAAGGATTGGTTGTAAATCATGTTCTCCCTGGGAGATAAGCAGAGATTCTTGGACCCATTTTACAGAGGAGAAAAGGCAGTGACTGGCCCAAGGTCACACAGCTGGTATGTGACAGAAGCGAGGTACGCTCCTCCCACCACCCCTCAAGTAGGGGACCATTTCTACAGGCCTCTCCCTTTACAGCTCCTGTTTGTGCATTTTCATTCCAAATTGTTTTCAGATTTACGGCTAAAGGGAAGTGTGTCTTTATACGTAAGGGGAGGAAACTCCCCTCCCCCTGCAGTTCCCAACAGGGCCTGGAGCCCTTGTTCCCCTAGCGAGCAGGTCTTTCCTCACCAGGGTCCTCTGGCCGCTCAGCAGCTCCTCTCGGTGGCTGCGGCCTCTTGTTTTGGCCAAGCAAGGACTCCCGTGTGTCAGGCCGATGGAGTCCTTTGGGTGCCGTGTCCTCTTACAGCCCCTGCCAGAGTCAAAGACCTAGGTTCAAATTCTGCCCCAGTCCCTTCCTCACTGTGTGACCCTGGGAATGTGCACTGCTCCAAGTATATTGAGAAACAGAGGAAGCGCGTGTCACTGAGTGGGATAGAACAGGCCCAGCAGGAGACCGAGAGAAGTTATTACTCAGGTTCCCTTTGAGCATGCCTGGTACCTAGTAGTCTTTGCCCAAATGACCAATCATTTTGGGCCAGATCTTTGTTTATCTCTTTGCTCTTTAGTAACTTTCTCCATATCACCCACTCTGATTTTTAGAATTCCAAATACACAGTTCTGAACTGGGGTTTTAAAAAAAATCAGCTGAACCATTACAGGATGAGCAAAACAAGATTAGGAAGAAGTCCATGTGAAAAAAGACCTTGGGGTCTTTTCAAGATCAAAAGGTGTTAGAATCGTGTTCATAGAAAGCTTCTTTGTTCCCTGGCCTGAGGAGACCCCCTCTGGTGTGGTGTTTCCAGGTCTGGGCTGGAGACCATGCCGTGAGGATTGGTTGGAAGAGCCAGTGATGGGTAGGACTGAAAAGGAAGATACAGGGGCAGCTAGGTGATGTAGTGGATAGAGCACCGGCCCTGGATTCAAGAAGACCTGAGTTCAAATCCGGCCTCAAACACTTAATACTTACTAGTTGTGTGACCCTGGGCAAGTCACTTAACCCCAATTGCCTCACCAAAAAAAAAAAAGAAAGAAAGAAAAGAAAAGGAAGATGCAGGGTGGAGGGGTGGGGGTTGATCAGAAGTAGCCTTGGAAGGTGGAAGTCACGAGGAAGTCAACAGTGAGATCTGTTGATGAGTAGAATGAGCTGCCTTAGGAGGGTGTGAGGTTCTGGCTGGGGCCCTCCAAACGGAGCCTGGCTGCTCCCTTGTCAGCGACGTCCTGGAAAGCCCCGGCATCCGATCTCCCGAGAGGCTTCTTTACCGTGCGGCCCCAGGAGAGCAGCTGCACCTCTGCCCCTCTACAGAGTGGAGACAAAAGTGGCTCCTGCGGTGACTCTGAGCCCAGCAGAGCTTCAGAAGAGGCAGCGGGCACCCCGAGAGGCAAAGGAGCTCACCCTGGACGCTTGGGTCTTAGGGGCTGAGCTGGGATTCTGGCCCCGCGCTCGTACTCCCTTCCCCTCCTGCTCCCTCGGAAGCTGGGTCTCATTCCCACTCTCCTCCTCTTTCCACCAGAGCAAAGGAGGCCGATCAGCTGAAGCAGGATCTGCAAGAGGCCAGAGAGTCCGAGAGAAGAGCCAAGCAGAAGCTCTTAGAGATCACCACCAAAGCTTCCTACACGGTGAGAGCCACGGGCAGGAGCCTCCGGGACCGTCCTCGGCCGAGCCTCAGGAGGGCCCCGCCTCGGACGCTCAGCCTCAGCCTCAGCCACTCGCTGTGCTGCTCCCTGATGACGTGGGGAGAAGGGATGAGGGATTCTCCCGCCCCTCCAGCCCTCAGAGCCTCCGGGCCTGCCACTCTGTGGTCTCCTGGCCCCTCTCAGAAGGCCGAGCTGCTGGGCAGTAACTCGGCGGCCAGACGGGCCTTGATGAGGGGCACACGCTGCTCTCTGGGTCACTCTCAGCCTGCCCGGCTCGGCAGGAGCCAGCTTTGAGCTCCTGGCTTTTGAGAAGGGAAGCCGAGGGTGTGAGCCCTGCTTGCTGTCTCCTGTCCCTCTAGGGTCTCTGGGGCAGCCAGTGGGACTGTTACTCAGGCTTTGTTAAGAGATAACTGGGTACGATGGGACTCTGCACACCGTCCAAGAGACTCACCCATTGGTTTTGTCGCCTTTTTCTAAGGGGTTGAGTTAGCTTCTGTAAATGCCATTTTTTCAGGGTTGGGGAGTAATTGGAGGAGGAGGTGTCAGATGCTGTCATCATTCTGTTTTCAGGACACTCAGGAAGTAGTCTCCCCCATCCCCGGATGCCCCCCATTGTTGTTCCTAGCACCTCCTACTGATCCTCGAGGGCCCTGTGGGCTGCTTGAGGGTCTTGTTGGAGGACTGTCTAAACGGAGCTCTCTCCTCAGCCCCCCGTGAGCTCGAGCACCGCGGCCCTGCCTCCTGACGTGCCCGGCTTCAGTCTCATTGGCGACAGCCTGTCCTTCGACTTTAAGGACACGGACATGAAGCGGCTCTCCATGGAGATCGAGAAGGAGAAGTAGGTCACTCGCTCATCTGGTTTATGGACACGGTGGATTTAGGTCTGACGAGGGTCCCCTTTGGAGGACGGTACGGCTGAGCAGTCTGGGCTGCCCTGAAGCCTCGGCTCTTTTCTCACCTCCTTGGGTCACAAGTCAAAGCTCCCTTCCCACCTGTTGTGGGTGAGGAGTGGGCAGTCGGACCTCCCCTTCTCAGCCCGTGCTGCTAGATTGTTTGTCTCCTAATCACGTGCTTCGGTGCCTCATAGGCCCCCTCTAGGCTCTTTGGAGGACTGACGGTCTGCATGATTAAGGCTCACCTGAAGGGGAGCCTTGCCTGGCCACAGACTGAACCTGGGCAAATGGCCAGTGGGCCTCAGGCCGGCACAGTTGTGGCCAGAGCTGCCCTTGGCCTGCACTGTTCTCCATCCTCTCCTTTTCGGGTCAGCAAACACTGAGTGACTCGCTAGTGGTGGGTAGTGTGAGTCCTCCAAGCAGTCATGGATTGGAGAGGGTCCAGGCCTCTGAGGTTCTCCATAGGCCCCCCCCTGCACAGGAGCTTTTAGAGCGCATGTAGGGTGGCGTAGCTGTCCTCTGCAGCCCCTCATTCCTACAGTAGGACAGGGGTGGTCCCTCCATCCCACATTGTGGGGGCAGGACAGGGGTGGGGAGCATGGCCTGCCAGAATATGCTGATGACCTGTGTGGCGAGCCAGGTGGGAGGGCGCCTGGCAGGGTGTGTCTCAGGGGGCTCCCCCAGGCTGGCCAAGAGTTCCTCCCGCACGTCTGCCTTCCTTGGTTGGAGGGGGAGAGCTTTATCTCTGGAAGGTACCAGCATGTTCAAACTCATCCCAGCATCTGGGGGGTCCCGGCATCTTGACCAGGTGTGTACCTCCCCCTTGGCAGCAGTGAGAACATCTTGTCTCTTTCCTGGCAGAGTGGAATACATGGAGAAGAGCAAACACCTGCAGGAGCAGCTCAATGAGCTCAAGACAGAGATCGAAGCCCTCAAGCTGAAGGAGAGGGAGACGGCCTTGGACCTTCTGCACAACGAGAACGCCGACAGGGGAGGCAGCAAGCACAACACCATCAAAAAGGTCAGGCCGGGGGCGGCTTTGCACCCTCTTGGTGCCGGGAGGCTTTCACCGGGCAGCTGCTTGTGTGTGCCTGGCTTTGGTGGGGAGGACAGTTTGTGCTCATGGGCCCTGAGGAAAAGGAAGCCTGGCACGGGGAGGGGTGGGGGCTAGAGGGACCCCAGGGGAGGGCAGGCTGCGGGAGGCGGAGAGGAGCAGGCACTCAGGAAACAGTTCTGAGTGGAGTCGGGTCTGTTCTACAGACAATTCAGAGAAGCCGACCAAGAGACCCAAACTGCCGTGAGAGCAGGGCTGTGCTCATGCCCGCATGTGTCCTTTTCCCAAAGACAATAAATCAGAGCCATGGCTTATTCCTTGGGTTTGGTTGGGTGTGAAGAGGCTACAGTGGTGTCAGAGAAGGGACCCCGGAGGTGGAAGAAGCAGCCCTGGCCCCCGGCTGGTACCCCCACCCACCCCATCCAGTTTGCCCATGAGCGTGATGGCCGTTCTCCCTCGGCTCACCTTGGCTCTGCACCAGACCTGGCATCACGTGCCCCTCCCCTTTGAAATGTGACGTAAATGTCATTGTTCCAAACTGCTGAAGTTGTCGTGGTTAAGTTCTAGCCTCGGGCAGAGAGAAGCTCCTTGCTGTCTTGGCTGTCCTGCTTTTAGCTGTGTGATGGGCCAGTCTGTCAAAGCATGCAGGACGGGGCCTCTGCGGCCCACAAGTCCAAGTCCCACTCATTTTACAGACAAGGAAATGGAGGCCCAGGAAACAAGGCCATACGTGCGGTCAGCATCACATCTTCTGACTTCCAAGTCAGTGTTCTCTCCGCTGTACCATGACCTCTCATCCAGCTGGTGTCGTGGAGGGGATGACAGTCTATACTTTCAATTTTGCTGGTGGCTAATAACCTGGAGCCCCAGCTCATTCATGTTTGGCTCTCTGTTGTAGAGTTGGGCAGCTGGGAGGCACTATACTGCACTGGACACTGGGCCTAGAGTCAGGGAGATTCGTCTTCTTGAGTTTCAGTCTGGCTTCAGATACTTACTAGCTGTGGGATCCTGGGAAAGTCGCTTCACCCTGTTTACCTCAGTTCCTCATCTGTAAAATGAGCTGGAGAAGGAAGTGGCTGGCAAAACCACTCCAGGATCTCTGCCCAGAAGATCCTGAGGGGGTCACAGAGTCACACGTGACAGAAAAAGACCAAACAGTAATAATCTAACAGTTGCAAATTGCTCTCCAGTTGAAGAGATGTCTCTGTATTTAAAACGGTCCCTTGGAAGTCCTGAGAGATTTACATTAGCTGCTGGGGAAAGCCCTGCCTCCTTCTCCTTGTGCCTGTGGGTACTGCCAGAGGGAGAGGCTGAGCCCCTTTCATACCTCGCTGAGACTCCCTTGATAGCAGCACCCCAGAGCACTCAGCCAAAGGGGCAGTAACCAAGCCTATGGGCGCCGAAGGGAGCGCCCAGCTTCTCCTGCCTCCAGCCTGCCCACCCCCGACCTCTGGGCCCAAGTTGTATCTGTGCCCTGTGCCGGGTGGTGATGTGGCATCCGCAGGCCGGAGCCTGGAGCAAGCTGGCAGGGTGGCATAAACAAAGCCAGTGATGAAGGGGCTGCAGACGGAAGGTCGCACTGTTCAGATCACACAGGTGTGTTCTTGTTTTGTTTTCATTTTATTTTGCTGGTTTAGCCTCAAGCCCAGGGCAGAAGACCTATCTGCATTTGAGCCTTCCAAGTAGGTTATTCCAAGGTACTTTGTGTGTGGTGATGGGACTGCCCTGTGTGACACTAACCTGTGCATGAGCTTGCCTGTCCTCGTGCTCTGGGATATCCTCCCTTCCTGCCCCCCAGGGCACTGGGCCCCCGGGCGACCGCAGCATGCTTGGTCAGGGGCAGGTTCTGAAGCACCCGGCCCTTCTCCCCCAGAGGTGCATGCCATGGACTCAGCAGGCCTGAACTCTCCTCTGGATGCCCCAGCTCTGCCTGCTCTGCTCTGTCTGAGAGTCCTTCATGTGGGTGACAGCACTGGCATGGAAACTAGTCAAGTGGGGCCTTTAACTCTTCTCCAAGATCTTTCCTATGGGGAGGAAGGGAGGGGTGGCCTTGCAGCAAGCATGGTGGTCCCAGCCAGTTGAAGAAGAGACTGCCCCGCCCTTCCATCTCTCTCCCAAGCCTCCCCTTCCTGACATGAGCATCTATTCCTGCCAGATGCTTGGAAGCACCCTGATCACATAGATGTCCAACCAAGTTCGGGGGCACAGGGTGGCTTCTTTTCAGTGCCTTCCCCAAAGCAGGGAATCGGCTTGTGGTCTGAGGGAATGTAGATTGAGAATGAGGCGGTCATTGTTAGTTCTGTACAGGCCTATGCACATAGTAGGTGCTTGGTAATATGCTTGTTGAGTGAAGTGATCCGCTTGTTTTGGCTGAATGATCTCAATTCCCTTCTAGCTCTAAAATTCTGAGAGACTGTGACGAGGAGCCTGCAGTGCACTCTGAAAGGCTTTGTACGAAATCCGCCATCACACTTGTCATGGGCCTAGGCATTCCTAGCAAGCCTTAGGCCTGGCATCCTAGGGAAGCAGCAGCATCCGTGGAGTTAGGAGGCCCAGATTCAGAACCTCTCTCTGTTACTTAGGACTTGTCCCATCTCTGGGACTATTTTCTCCTAAGCGGCAGGGTTGGACAAGAGGATACCTAAGGTCACCTCCATTCATCTCTGAATCCTGGGAACTGCCCAGCCTTCTCCCCTTACTCTCCCCCACATATCAGTTGGCCACCATTCATGGACTCGTGCTGGCCGTGAGCCGTACTGAGGTCAAGGAAAAAGTGAATGCATTGTTATTGTGCTCTCTGTTATGAAACAGTTAGTTGGGTTCATCTGGAATATCATGGAAGGGAAGCCAGATACTCAGATCCCAAAGAGACCATATGATGAGGGCCCTGGTCTGAGAGGCAGCTTCTGTGGTGACACCCCCCTCCCCCAAGACAGTCCTGTAGAAGAGAGGGGCAGTTCAACCTCTAATCCTGGGTTTTCTTATGGCCACTGTCCATTAAGTGCCTCAGTGCCAAGAGCAGCAGATACAGGGTCAGCATGAGCCTCGCTATGGACGGACAAATGGACATGGTCTGCTGATGCAGGGAAGAAGCCCAGTTGCCCAGAATGCTCTTGGAAGGGGAGCCTTATTAAGTTTTCTGATTAACTCAAGGTTAAGTAGAAAATCCTTTTTGTTTTGACCCTTGTTGAAAAATTTCATGAGATAAATTCATCTACCTTTTTGGCTAAGTACAGTAAACCGAAGAAAATTGAATCTTGCTTTTTTTTTTTTTTAACTGATGTAAGATCTTGAGATGCCTCAAGGCTGTGATTTTGAATGTCACTGTTCCCTGGGCAGTGTTATAGCCACAGAAGGAATAAGAGAATGGACCAAATCTATCCCTGAACTCGTCACTCTATTTAAAGTCAGTCCCAATATAAACTTGTTAGACAGTTTGCTTCCTTCTGTCAGGAGTAAAAAACGATGAATCCATTTCATTGAGGATTCTGGTTAATAGAGTTTTTATTGTTGCCTAAAAACTTGGACTTGGTTTATATTTGGCTATAGTTGCCTCATCGTCTCTTATTAAATAGTAGTTGTTTTGGCCACATTTGTAAAGTTTGATGCTCTCTCCATTTTATAGGATCTGGCTGGAGCTCTCTCCTACTGCCAGATGGCTAGACTTGCTCACAGTCTGGGCCAGAGAGGCCTTGCAGGCTTGCCTCAGGCGAGGTTTGTGTGCCCTGGGCTTTGTATGCTCAAGCGGGTGAAGTGAGGAGGGTGATTGGTAAACAAGGGAATTTTCTGGTGTTCATCTCCATTCAGATCACCCTGTATTGATTTTTTTCCTTTTTTCAGCCTTCGATTCATAAAACAAAAGTGTTTTCTAACTGAACAACCACCTCTTGCTACCATTGTGGCTTGTGGCTGTCAGTGTTCTATGTTATCTTGGGTAGCCTTTTCAACTGTGTGATCAGAATAGCCTTTAGGGGGTCTTTAGCATCTCCCCCAGTTCAAGGGGCTGACCTTTCTTCCCGAGCTAAGAACTGATTTCCCAGTGGTATCCTTGCAGCGAGGACAGCAGCTTCAGCTGGGGAAGGAGAAGGCTTTTTTTTTGTTTGTTTGTTTGTTTTTTTGCGGGGCAGTGGGGGTTAAGTGACTTGCCCAGGGTCACACAGCTAGTAAGTGTCAAGTGTCTGAGGCCGGATTTGAACTCAGGTACTCCTGAGTCCAGGGCTGGTGCTTTATCCTCTGCGCCACCTAGCCGCCCCCAGGAGAAGGCCTTTTAAAGACGTGTCTCTCACAGTCCCTGCCTAATTAGGAGGCCAGCCCTCTAGCCACTAATCTACCCAGCCACTTGGGTTTTAGGTTAGAAACTTTAAAAGAAAGGGGTGTGTGTGTGTGTGTGTGTGTGTGTGTGTGTGTGTGTGTGAGAGAGAGAGAGAGAGAGAGAGAGAGAGAGAGAGAGAGAGAGAGAGAGAGAGAGAGAGAAGAACAATCAGTCTGACTGGTACTAGTGATGACTGGGATATAATGTTACTGGGGTTTGGTGGGTGGGTTTTCTGTTCTCTCTGTTCTCTAATACCAATTGGTTAGTATGCCCATGCTGGCATTTCCATCTGAGTCAGAGGAATAGCACTGACAAGAGCCTTGTTTGTGACAGCTGCCGTCCCTTTTCAGTGGAGGCCCTGTGGAGTGGGTGCTGCATGAGCACAGCACGGCTTTGGGAACAGACCAAAGGAAGTAGATCTCATTGTTTGGGAGGTGTTTACCTGCCACAGAATGGTCTGAGGGCTAGGTAGTGAGTGATGGCAGAGATGATGCCACAGGTGGGGCCAGCCTGTGTTATTCAGAAGCTGCCCTGATGTCCACCCAAGGCCCTTTGAGGCCTCCACTCAAAGGACTCCCATGAGGATGGGTTCTTTGCACTTGGACTTATCAGAGTCTACACACTGACAAAATAGTCAGTGTTTTTGCATGTGTGGTTTTTAATGGAGGCCAAAGTAATAGAATGAGTGTCCAGAGGAAAACTAACAGTGGTCTTAGGGTCAGAGGTTGATGGTAGAAGAACCCCTTTACAAAAAGCCCAAATGGTTTAAATTTCCTGGTTCTGTCTTGAATTTGAGTCTTTAGTTCCAGGGTAGAACAAGGAGTTTGAGATGCTTATAATCTGTGACCAGCCTATTCTGGGCTAGGAAGACATAAAAGCCCAACATCATTTTTAATTTTGTTAGAATTCACCTCTTGCCACAGCTCCATTGATATCAATGGACACACTAAAACACCTCAGGAAATAACAAATCACGGAACAGAAATTGCATATTCATGAAAGGCATCTACTGCAATTAAAACAAATGGCCACAGCCACCTTGGTGACCTCTGCTCTGCACAGCCTACTTTGAAGCTAGCTGCTCAGTATTTTATGCTTAATTGTGTGGTTAACATATGAATCCCTATTTCTGACCCAAGTGAGTAGAGTTTTCGTGTCCTCCTAGACAAAGGAGGACCAGCATCAAGCATGGGTGCCAAATTATATATGGCTGACCAGAAAGGACCCTCCAAGCTTTCCATCTCTTCAAGATCTGTGCAGGACTCTTCCTCTCCTAGTCAGGACACTTTTTTTTTCCATTTCTTTTCTTTTTTTAAATCATAAAAATATTTTATTGTTTTCCAGTTACATGTAGAGATAGTTTTCAACTTTTGTTTTTATAAGATTTCTAGTTCCAAATTTTTCTCCCTCCCTCCCCCGTCCCCAAGACAGGAAACAATCTGATATAGGTTATATATGTACAATCACTTTTTTTTTTTCATTTCTTATGGCACAATATATTCCATCACCATCATGTACCATAGCTTGTTTAGCTGTTCCCCAGTTGATGGGCATTCCTTTGATTTCCAATTCTTAGCCACCACAAAACAAGCTGCTAGAAATATTTTTGTACAAATAGGTCTTTTTCTCTTTTGGGGGATGTCTTTTGGATATAAACCTAGGAGTGGTATTCCTGGATCAAAGGGTATGCACAGTTTTATAGGCCTTTGGGGACAGTTCCAAATTGCTCTCCAGAATGGTTAGATCAGTTCACAACTCCACCAACAGTGGATTAGCATGCCAGGGTACTTTTGATTGTTAGAGTTTAGGTTGGCTAAAGACTTAAATTAATTTCTTAAGACTACTTCTCTTTTAGAAGCCTAACTTTCTAGATATCTTCTTATTTTATTTGTTTCTGATAGCTGTCCAGATGACATCAGTAAAGAGCCTTTCCAAAAGATTGAGAGTCTCTACCCAATCAAACTGGCTTTTCATTTAGTGAGTGCCAACTAGTGACCTTTTTCATATTTGCTATACTGGACCGGAACAAGAAATGGCTGATTTTATCTTCTTGGATTTCTTCATCAGCATTTGGTTTGGTGCATTTTCTAGATTTATTTGGAAGAGGTTTTTTGATGAAGGGAGCTTACTCTGCTACTCTGTGCTCCTCTGCCATCTTGGCTCTGCCACCACTGGAGCTTTTGGAGCAAGGTAGTGCCGTGGTCAGACTGCACTTGGGGAATGTGATTTTTGGCATCTTTGTGTAGGATGGATTGGAGAGGAGGGAGATCAATTAGGAAGAGTCGTCCTGTTCCATTCACATACTACCCTCTCCCATCTTGATGGAAATTCCTCTCTTTAAAACCCAAGGCAGGCAACACCTCCACCTTGAAGTCTTCACTGAGCCCTTTTCCTCAGAATGACAGAGTTGAAAAGACCTCAGGTGTTACCTGGCCCAGGTGTGTCTGAGCAGGAGGGGAAGCCCTCTCCTTCTTCCCCCCCCCCCCCCCCGCCGTGGCATCCCGCTGCACCCATGGATAGCTGGCTGTTAGGGAGTGTTCCCTGGCGTCACCCTAACTCTGCCTCTCAGCAGCTTTTGCCTGGTTCTAACCTGTGGGGCCAGGCAGAAAGAGCCTGCCCTTCTTCGCCATCCCAGCCCTTCAGGTACTTGCAGGCGATGCACATGCTCCTTTCCTGCTCTCTGCCGAGAATCCTGACATTGCTTTGCTTCCTCCTCTGGGTTCTCGCACAGTCCTGATCACCTACTCTTAGGCATGACTCAGCTGTCAGTGCCCGCTTAAGATACGGTTCCCAGAACTGAATGCAGGGCTTCAGACATGGCCTTGACTGTGGTCACACGCCTCTTGTCTCCCTCCTTTGGAGCCCCATGCCAAGCCTGGCCACGATACGACACTGGCATCTCCTTGGTTGGTTGCCCAGTCTTGTTCTTAACTCACACTGGGCCAGAAGAACCCGACCTAATCTCGCTTTGCCGCACCCATCCTTTGCATGTAAGTTGATATAGAACTTTACCTTTATCTCCATTGAATTTTATCTTAATTTGACTTGCCCATAGTTCTAGCCTGTCAAGGCCTTTTTGGATTCTGGCTCTTACCATCTCTGTGGCCAACCATCTCTCCAAGCTTCTTGTCATCTGTACATTTTACAAGCCTACGTTGTTCTGTGGCTTCATCCATGAACTGTATAGGACCAAGGGTGGCTCCTTGGGGAGCTCCAGTTGGCATCTCTGCCCTCACATCTCCCCTAGCACTTTGTCTGGGTCTCTCCTCTTCATTTTTCTCTTTTCCTCATATCATAGATGCTTGTCTAGTTCTCTTTTCCCCCAAGGCATCGTAGGCTCCTCAAGAGCATTGCCTGTGTCAGAATTATTTTTTGTATGCTGGCACAGGGGTTTGCACATAGTTGGTACCTAATAAATAACATGTGTTGAATTCACTAGATAAATCTGAAGGGAAAGTGCATTGTGGGCTGGGAACTTAGGGGCTGTTTGGGGGTCATAGCTAGTAAGTTGTTTTGGGATGTGGGGACTCCAGAGGAGTGTGGTGGCGGTGGCCCACAGAAGGCCCAGATCTCATCAAGTAAGCCAAGTAAGAGGGTGGGGGCTTATTCAGGACTTGGTGGTGAGCCATTGAAGGTTTGGAGTAAGGGGTTGGCAGCCCAGGGTACTTTGGAAGATGAGTTTAGAAGTCCTTTGTCCCGATTGATTTTCTGTGTCTGGTGCAGGGAGGGTGAATCAGAGCCCAAGCATTCAGTCATTCTTTACTCAGAACATATTCTATACCCCAGGGTGGAAGCAGTTCCCAAGGCAGTTAAGAGTAGTTCTGGAGGATATAAACAGATAAAAGCTGGCACGTAGGACGCGGAGCTTCCCTAGTGCCTCAAGACCTCCCTAAAACTGCTTTTCTGTTCTTGTCACCCAGAGGGCCCTCCGCGAAGCGCTAGTCCCCTCAGGTCTGCGCCAGCATCCTAGCTGGGGGGTGAGCATGGCGGGGGGGGCAGCCCCCACTTCCACAATTTTCCTGACCCGCAGCCGAGTTGTAGCCGAAGACAGGAGGACCAGTTAGCGCGTGGTTAAAATAGCTGAGGCAAAGGAACAGAGTCCTGAATGGCAGTGATGGGAACAAGGGGGAGCAGGAAGGTAGGAAAAGGAGGCCACCTGAAAGGAGCGTCAGGGACAGCACCCAGGTGTTGAGGGAGGGCAGATTTCCACATCCTCAAGACGCCCAAGAAATCCGATCCTCTCCCCTGAGCCCCTCTGCCGCCATTCGGAAAGTGACTTGGGATGATGTGTGAGTCCTCCTTGCCTCATGGCGGTGGAGGGGAAGATGTTCCATCCGCCCTGTTCTAGCGGCTGATGGTGAGACCACAAGGCTAGAGGAAATGAGACGGGCTGAGCGCTCGTTCTCAGACGAGCCGCGGCCATGTCACAGCAGTGTCTCCATCCAAGGGGCTCAAAGAGCCTCCTAGACGGCCTAGTGAGGTGAGTCACTGTCATCATCCCCGTTTTCAGGTGGGAAACTGAGACGTACCGTCCCCTGGTGAATAGGGGCCTGCCTTGCAGAGTGCGCCATCTTGTCATTCACCGTTTTACTTCAGTTTGCTGCCTTGGCTGTGATAATTTAGCTTCTTCAACAACCCCTTTCTTATCAGACCCAGCCCCCCAAGGGAGCAGCATCTAGAAGAGACCCTCTGGAATTTCCTGGGGCAGCCTTCTTTCCTAGGACTGGTAAAGAAGCTAAACCCACATTCAGTTGGTTAATTAGGACAGAAGTGGCCATAAATGCTTCCTTTGACTAAGGCAGCAGGTGAGCCGTGGGCACGGTGTGAGACCATTTCTTTAGGAGAGGCTGGGAAAGCTTAGCCGCTTCCTATGAAAATCGGCCCCTGGATGCCCCTCCTTCCTCATTTGGAAGGAGAATGTTTATCACCCCCTGAGCCCCGGTGGTAGCGGCGGCGCTGAGGGCTGCAGAATCCGGCCCTCGCCTCCCTCCCCCGCTCCTAGTGTCCAGCCGGTGGAGGAAAGGGAGCATTTGGAGAGGACCGGCTAAGTTCCAGGGCTCGCCACCAGGTATTAGGTTAGTGTTTGTGAAATGGGTTTGCTGTGGTGGGGATTTCTTTTCTTAAGTGAATTAGCCAGAGCTCCAGCTCCAGCCCCTCTCCATTCCCCAAGGATCCAGGGACTGAGGAGAGGCCATCAGAGGGTGATTGGAGGAATCTTGGCCCCGTGGGTAGTTTGTGGGTAGTTTGTTCTCTCGGCTTAATTGTGACGTTTCCTCTCTTTGTCGAGAGCCAAAGCGGTGGGGGTATCCTGCCTGCCCCTCCATCCTCCTTTGCTGTAGGAACAAGATGATCACAATGCAGCCTTGTAAATCAATTTTCTCTCTGTGCTGATGAAAATGTAATTTATTCTTAATCAAGCAGCCTTGCTGCTGTAGGCTGCACCTTGCATATACATTTATTTATCCTTCTCTGGCACTTTTAGAAAGCCCCGGAGGGCCTCATTGAAGGGCCCAGAGGACCGTGGGCAGGCAGATCTTTCCAGAAGGAGGCCCCCTTAAGTAATGAGAGGCAGCATATTGCAGAGAAAAGAACGCTGGCCGGGAATCTGGGCTCTTTGCTGCTGATGTGACCCATCCCAAGACCCTCCACATCTCAGAACTGTCTCCTTATCTGTAAAAGATTGGCCTAGGTCAGCAGCTCACTAAAGGGGGGGGGGATTGCCAAGACTCTTTCAAGGAGTCTGTGAGGTCAAAGCTATTTCCATAAACGAGCTCTTTGGGAGGGGAGAGAACCACTGGCCTAGATAATCACCAAAGTCCCTTCTAACTCTCACTGCCGTGACCCCGTGGTGTGCAAGAGCCCCAGAGGATCAGAAGGAGAAAGGACCTTGTCTGTGTTCCAAGTCCTTTATTTCCTGTTTCCATAGTTCTGCACAGTGTTCCAGAGCACTTTTTTGTTTTGTTTTGTGGGGCAATGAGGGTTAAGTGACTTGTCCAGGGTCACACAGCTATCAAAGCACTTTCTTTACAAACAACTCCATGAGCTCCCATCTCTTCTAGAGCAAGACTCACAGAACACTTGACTTGGAGTGACCTTTTGAGGTAAATAATGCAAATACCCTTTATCTTACAAATTGCAAGACTGAGTCTTTGAGGTGTTGAGTGACTTCCCCAAGGTCTCTTAGCCAGTAATTGTTGGCATTTTGACCCAAAGGCTCAAAGTCCAGTGTCCTTTCCTTTGTAGCCTACAAGTTGGGCCACGCATACGCCCACAATGGCTGATGTCTTGGCCCTCCTTCCCCTCGTGGGGTCTGCTGTCTCTTGTCCCAGTGGCCACTGGGGCAGTGATGGCAGGAGGTGCCTGCAGCTCTCCCTCACTGAGCTGGGTCACACAGCCTTCTGCCACCCCACAGAATGGTAGGACTTGCTGTGAGACTCCACAGGTACCCAGCTTGAGCTTGAGGGGAGCCAGATGTAGTCTTGGGGGTGGTTCTTCTTTGTGGGGGAGGGGCAAGCTGCCTTCTTTCATCCAGGAAGCCTCATAGGGTGACCAGGGGAGCCTGCACCCAGCATCTCCGGTGAGGCCCAGGGAATGACCAGTGAAATACGAAGACACAGCAGCTTAGCCAATGGGAATGGGCCAGTGACCGAAATGAGCAGTGGGGTCGGGCAGGAGAGACCCCGACCCCAGGACTGCTCTGAATCCATGGTCCCACAGCGGTGTCTGCCATCACGCACTCATCCCGGCACCTGTGGGGAGCTCTTGAGCCGGCTCATGCCCTACTGAGCCGGGATGTCATAGAATAGTCCAATAATAATAGGAGCTGGCATTTAGATAGCACTTACTCTCCTCCAGGCAGTGTACTAAGCACTTTACAAAGACCATCTCATTTGTTCTTCAACAGCCCTTGGAGGGAGGAACTATTATTACCCCCATTTCACAGTTGGGGAAACTGAGGCAAACACGTACAGTGTCTTGCCCAGTCACACTAGTATGAAGTATCAGAGGCTGGATTTGAACTCAGGTCTTCTTGCACTGTGCCACCTTGCTGCCCCTACTTGCACTTGTATTGAGAGGGATGGTGCACCAGCCTCCTGGGACACCAGTGAGCCAGAATTGGCTGCAGGCCCTAAGTATAGAACTACCCCTGGACTCAGCTGCATCTGTCTTGGCCCAATCCTGCCCCTTGGTGTCTGGGTCCTGGGTCTCCTGCTGTTGCCCCAGATGAGGTCCCTGGCTCTGGCTCCAGCTCCATGAGGCTTCCTCCTGGGAAGCTGCCCAACAAGGCTGGGTTGTACAGGGCAGGGGACCACTCTGTGCCCGCCTCCTTGTGGCATCACAGGCACGTTTTCCAACCAGGGCCTTAGTTTCCTTATTGTAAAAACATTGGCGTGTGATCCCCAAGGCGTGGGGCGACAGTGTGCACACAGAAGGTGCTTACTGCGTGTTGGGGCATGACTGGCTGATCTCTAAGGCCCTTTCCAAGGCTGTGCCAGGTTAGGACATGGAAGAGCAGGCAGCTGACCTGTTGGCTCTTTGGGGAAACTGGGCACTAGCTTCGGGTCAGCCAGACTCTGGGAAGGGCCTTCCTTGAGCAAAGCTTTTGTGCTTCATGCGTTTGAGAAGCACATGGAAGGAAGCCCAGGGTTTCCCTTTGTCCTTGGCCTGCCCCTTTTCTTGTCTCCTGCCCCTGAAGAATCTCTGGCTCCCCTGGCCAGCCTGATGGAAGACCAAAGGGAGACTTGTGGGCAGCCAAGATGGAGGAGGGTGCCAGGAACAGGCCCCTCCATGGAAGCAGATGGGATCTTGATTGTGCAGGGAAGCCTTCGGCACCAGCAGTGACTCGCTTGGAGCCCCAAGGCTCTACAGGAGTTGGAGCCACGAGGACCTGGTGGCAAAGTGGGCCCGTGTCTGTCTGTCACCCTCGGCGCTTGGTGCTGAGCCCTAGCTGACCGCCCCCAGGAGCCTTTGACTTGGCTCCTCTCCTCTGCCTTTGGCCTCTTGTCCCAGAGCCCCCGACCAGGTTGAGTCTGCAGAGGTGGTGAGTGTGAGGAGTGTGAGCAGCCTGCTGCCCCAGGGCCCTCTGTATACTAACAAGCACACGTGCCCGTACCTGGAATGTGGGGCTGCTCCCACTGCCAGAATCCTCCTCGCCCGCCTTTTGGGCAAGGCCAACCTGGCTCATGTGGGATCCAGGAATTCTTGGACTCCAGCACCGGCTCAGGAGCCGGTGTGCGAGCCATGGGTCGGCTGCCTTGGGAAGTCTGCTGGCCTGCACTCACGGCCCAGCCTGGCCGAAGGAAGGAGCCCGACCCAGGCGCACCACAGGTGACCCGGGAGCTCGCATGCCTGCCCGAGGAGGGGGCCCTCTTGCCTCAGTCTACAGACGCTAGTCACTTGCTCACCCTCATTAGTCTTCTCCCTAGAAGAGAATGGAAATCAGCATTGGCAGAGAAGGAAGGAAATGGGATGCTGGCAGACAGTAGCACAAAGAGCCTCTCTGTGCTCAAAAGCAAGCCCCTAGAACAGCTTCAGCAGCTCCCACCTCGATGCTTGGCGTGTTTTCACCAGGGCAAACTGGTGTCCATGCTGCCCCTTAGAGCCTCCGAGGGCAAGAAATGCGGGCAGTGCCATGGGAGGGGACAGGAGTCAGAGCCAGATCCTCCTCCTCCAGCCTCAGAGGCCATGAGGTGCTAGATTTGGGGTTTAGAGACCTGGACCTGAGACCCAGCTCTACTGCGGTTCCCTGTGTACCCTTGGGCCTCAGCCGCCTTCTCAGCCCCTGTGAGTGCCACCAGTGCTTTGTTCTTAGAGGCGCTGGGGGAAAGCGTAGAGACAGAAGGGCTGTGCCACATTTCATCTCCAGACTGCCCGTCAGGGTGTGGGGGCAGGGGGACAGACCTCTGGCATCTCTCCTCCTTCTCTCTCTCTCCCTCTCCCTTTCTCTCTCTCTCTCTCCCTCTCTCTCCTTTCTTTCTTTCAAGGTTATGATCTCATTCCTGTTCATCGTCAGCACTAGCTCAGTCATCCCTACTCATTTTCCGTGGGTCACTGTAGGAAGGAGCTCTGGGCAGATCTTATTGGAAAGCTGGTTTTCTCCAAAGACCTCCCTGGATCCCCACCAGACAAGGCTGCACCAGGATCAAGTGCGCGTGGGGGGCCCTGAAGCACATGGCTGAGCCACGTGGCCACCACCTGTCAGGCCAGTGGATCTGGTGAGAGCTCCTCAGGCCGTCCCATTTGGAAAACGCGCAGGCTGCTGTTCCCAGCCCGATGCTGCTTTCCCTGTAGAGCCAGTGCCAGCGTCAGGGAATCTTCAAGGCTCAGAGGCTGGGGCAGTGACAGGGAGCCAGGACTCCTGCCAGTGCTGGCTTCACCCTCAGCCAGTCACAGCCTCCTAGCCTCGGTTTCCTTCTCTGTAAAATGAGGGCAGTGGGACTTTAACATTCCCTTTGGTCACTTCTAGCACTGAGTCCTGTGAGATGGTGGCAGAATTTCCTAGCTCGAAGGTACCTTAGAGAATCGCCCAGGGCAGCCCTTGGATTTTGTAGGTGGAGACTCAGGCGCAGAGAGGGCGGCTGGACAGTGGCTTCCCTGAGGCCCCGCGCCCCAGTTGGACAGGACCAAGACCAGAACCCTGCTCACCTGGTGCGTGTCCTGGGGTCTGTCCTGGACATCGGCTTGAGGGTTTGGAGCTTCTCCTCTGTCCTGGAGCTCTCTCCCTGCTGCTGGCCTTCGTGTGCCAGATGTTTGTGGTTTGACTGATTCTAGGCAGAGATAAAAGAGCAGCCCGGCCAGATCTGCTCCTGGGCAAGTGACCCTCAGAGCAGGGAGGTCGTTGCAGAAGCGTCTGCTCTTCCTTCCAGAGCTCTCTCCATGGGTCCTGCCCCTCGGCCCATGATCCATTGCTTGTGAGCCTGAGGCAACTGCGGAAGAGACAATGCCATATAGGCCGTGCCCCCGACCTCACATCCACATCCCTGCACACTTTGGGGGCAGCCTTGCTCGCTGCCTGCCGTGGGCTTCACCATGCACAGCGTGTTAGCTCTTAACCTCAGACCCTGCGCGGGAGGGTGCGAGGAGAGCGCCTTCCATCTGGGCCCTTCCCAGAGGTGAGACTTGGGTAGAGCAAGAGGAGGAATCCTCCCCTGGGCCAGGTCACTCTGGTGCCCAGAACAAGCCTCATCCCGGGTGGGCTTCCCAAGTGGCCTCTCTTCTGAAATGCCCCCTGCTCGCTAAAGTGGCAGGGCTCCCGGGGGGCATTTCTTTGGTCACCCACAGTGGAGCGGCCATGGCCTCTGCGTTCTGAACTTAGCATCTCCCTGAGCCTGGGAGGGCCCCCTTCCTGGTCGCCAAGCCCTCCTTTTCTGTCTGAGCCACCTAAGACCTGTTTGTGGCCAGGGGAGGGCAGCGGGCCTGCCTTTCACCATTTCCTTCTCTCTCTTACAGCTCACCTTGCAGAGCACCAAGTCCCGAGTGGCCTTCTTCGAAGAGCTCTAGGAAGCCACCAGCCGTCCAAGGAGTGGCCACTTCTGCCTGGTCATTCTTGCGAGCCACGGAAGCCATCCCCGGACGTGCCGCCTAGATGATGAGCAGCCCCTGGAACTTGGCCTCCAGCCGAGTGGTGACCCCAACACCAGTGATGTGCAATGGCCTGGAATTGTAGCCCTTCCAAGGATTTCTGGTGGGGGATACAAGTTCAGCCCCACGGATTTAACAAATATGCAGTCTCTTTTGTCTCATGTATAGTCGTGGGATCCCACGTGGTCTTCAAAGACACGTGGTATGTGACTTTTTGCTACCTGCAGTATCAGCCTGTTCCGCCAAGGGGAGAGGGGAAGCTGATGTGAGGGAGGGTCATCCAAGTGGATGGGAGCGGCGAGGCCCCTGCCTGCCCTCCTTGTCTCGGCTCGTCAAACCTCCCAAAGCACCGGGGGTCAGGAATGGCTGGGTATGTGCTGCTGCCCCAAGCCAGGGCTCCCGAAGAGGGGAAGGGCAGGGCCTGGGAAGGAAATGTCTCGGTGCTGGTGGCGTAGAGGTCCAGAGGAGTGAGGCTGGACATCTTCCCAGAGTCTGGGCGTGGGCTGATCACAGCCGTCGGGTTTCAGGCCTCAGACCCTCTGCCCTGAGGACAGGCCTCAGCTGTCAGAAAAACACTACGATTGCAGCTTCTTCTTTGAGAAGGAGTTGGGCCGAAGCGCGGCCTTGCCCGGGCTGGTCAGGAGCGTCTGCAGTTGGGCCAGCTTCCTCACTGAGGGGAGCGGCTGTCCCAGGGCCCTGCCTCACCCACACATCCTTTTCCCTTGTCCTTCACTCCCCATGCTGTGGTTCGCTTAAGACGTGAGGGGCCTCATCGTTCTTGGGACCTCCTAGTAACCAGCACAGAGGGCCTGGGTCTTTCCAGCGCCCCCTCTGGCTCACAGGTACTCCTCTCCCCTGCTGTCGATGGCAAACCTTTCTTTGCCTCCGATTTATCTTGTATTCTTCCTTGGCAAGAAAATTGCTGCCCCGGCTGATCTCTGCCTTCCACATCTTGAAACGTGCTCCTTAACCTTGCCTCGTCTACATGCTTCATCTTGTTCCCCTGCCCTAAGCCCTTTTTAAGAAACTCCCCATTGAACATTTCAGCCTTTTGTATTCCCTTTCCTCCCCCCACTGTGCCTAGTACAGTGTTCTGCCCCATACTGGGCGCTCAGTATGTGCTCTTTGATTGACTATTCTATGCTGAGTTGGTGGCTGAAGAAACAACTCTCCCTTGTACTTGGTTAGGTGCTGCTCCCTTGAGCCACCAGCTGCTGCACCCTGTGTGACCTGGGGGCTTTGCTTCTCGGTCTCTGACAAGCAGTCAGAGGGAGCTGTGGGCTTTGTTCTGTGGCCCCTCCACAGCCTCCGGGCTGCCCTTTGGTGCTCAGGGAGGAGCAGTCTTCACTGCGGGGAGGCCTCCCGTGCTCTCCATCCCTCAGCCCCTGCCGCCTGGCCCTGTTTCTGTCCTCCTGCTGGCAGGAGGACAGCCTCAGTGACCTCATGCTTGCTCGTGGCTGTTAGGCAACAAATGGGGGATCAGGGGTTCTGCTCCATCTGTGTGCAGACGGTATGTCTTGCAGCCGATAGGAAGGCCTGGCATCCGGCACCCCTGCTGGCCTGAAGAGCCACCCCCTTCCCCCGCAGCTGCTCTATAGGACGGGGCATCAGCTCCATGGTACCGTGCCATCCCTGGCTCAGCCACCTCTATGACCAGTTTGGGGGACAACGGGGAGGTGTCTGAGCTTAGCTGGGGAGTCTCTAACTTTAGATTTAGCTCCTTGCCTCCAGGGAGGGCTGCACTTATTTAATTAGCAGTGAAAGCCAGCATGAACCTGGCTGGCTGGCTTCAGTGTCTCATTCTTCCTTCCTCCTCTTCCAAAGAGGTTTGAGATTTGTGAGTGAGGATGCCCTGGGTCCCAACAGTTCCTCCCCGCAGGGAGCAGGGTGTGGCCTGGGCAGTGATGCCAAGCCCTGACTCCAGGGCCCTCCTTTCAGAGCCAGTCTCCTGTTTTCTGTGAACTGCATCAGAATCTTACCCAAATTCTTGCCACAAATACCATTGCTCCTCTTTAAAATTGAAAGATGTGACCTGGCAGGGGGAGAGAGCTGGCCATGGAGGCCGGAGGCCATGGGGGGCAGAGGCGTGGGTGTGAGTACTGGTTCTCTAACTTAACTTCTCGGTGCCCACGCCCTTTTCTCCATACAGGGGAGAGCCCCGAATGTCTGTGAAAGCATAGATCCAGTCCCCACCCCCACCCCCGAGGCAGTGACCCAGGGCCACAAAAGCAAATGGGTGATCTGAAAAATAGGAAACCTCCAAGCTTCCTTGGTCACAAAGGATTTAATGGGCACTCTCTGCTTATGGGAAGGGAAAGCCACGAAGAGCCAATTAGTTCAACTCAAGAGCTACCCCTCCTGTCTGCCCCATGGGGCTCCCCCACCCCCACCCGGGTTGGGGAGTGGAACAGGAAGTAAATGGACCCTGAGGAGGGGTGGGTCATTGGCTTCTGGACGCCCGTTCCCCCAGAGCCTGGAGATGGCTCTGTTGGGTGTTTTTTGTGTTGATAAAGCGCATAAGGTGTACCGTGTACCTGAGTTGCTGACATGCCATTGGAGAGAAGGGAAGAAACTGCAGAATCCACAGGGATTTCGTCGAGGAGCCAGGCAGTGGGGTGTGTGGGTGGCTCCCACCGGCACCCCCCAGAGGCCATGTTGGTGGTCTCCGTCTACCCTCGCTCCTGCATCCACCCTGACGCTCTCACCTGAGTTACATCACAGCACTTAGGAATACACCAGAGTGTTGTGCTCAGCCCCCAGGGCTCCCCACACCTCCAAGCAGCAGTGCATGTCATCTTGCAGGGAGAGGCCCTGCATCTTCCTTCCTCTCTCTTGAGGCCACTCTGTCTCTGCATTTCTGTCTCCCCATCTCCACTCTCTCCAAAGTAAAAGTGCGTCCAGACCTCCTCAGTCCAGCGCTGAGAAATCAGCCTCAGCTTTGACGAGGGCTCTGAGCTCCTGCCTGGGGAGAAGGAACCCATTGCTCCCATCTGTGCCAGGGGCGTCGGCCTCTCTCTCCAGTCTGACTTGGCAGCTCACACCCCCCAGCGTGGACGTCTCGTCCAGCACGCCTTGTGACTGGAGGGGTGGAGCCCCCTCCCCCATCGGGTGAAATACTCACAAATCTGTTTTCTATTCTGGGGGATTGTTATATTTTAACTGATTGTTATAATAAAAATTCAAAGCTGTCAAAGTCTGTGGTTGTCTGGGACTGGCTTAGAGGTCTGACTCCTTCACCTCTGCTCCTGGGGAGGGCGGCCAAGAACACGGGGTTTGCGATCAGAATCTTGGCTTGGCCGCCTCCCTGACTCGGTGACCTTGGGCAAGTCATTCCACTTCACTGTGAGCCTCCATAAGGCAGTTTCCCTGCCCCTGCAGCCCCAGATCTGGGAGGCCATTGTCTGGGAGTCGGGGCCAAAATGATGGTCCACCCGGCCGCATCATTTGGCGTCGATGAGACAAACATCCATTTCAAGGCTGATGTCAATTCAACAAAGATCTTTGTATGTTGTGTGTGCGTGTGGGTGGGTGGGTGTGCACTCACATGTGCACACATGGTCCAGTGCTAGGGGGCAGAGATGAACACAGGCAGGCTCTTCTTTCTCTTAAGGTGTTTTACCTGTGCCAGACTCAGGAGCCCAAGAGCCACACCTTGCCTAGAGTTGGCATCTCCCCCAAATGAAGATCATCCATGAAGGAGGGGACAAAGGGAGAGCACTGAGCCCATGGGGGCAGCGTGGTGTGCCCCGAGACTCCCCAGGCTGAGGTTCTCCACCCAGCCTGGCTCTGACACCATCTGCATGACTCAGGACCATCCAGCCCCATCCCATGAGCATTGCTTATGGGCTTGCTGTGTTCCAGGCACCAGGAATGCAAAGACCCAACCTTCCTGGGAGCCAAGCTCCTCTCTAGAGTGAGGGGCTTTGTCTAGACTGTCTCCTGAGCCCCTTCCACCTCTAAACCCCAGAATGCAATGGCAGGTTTGGGCCATCGTTTTAAAAGCTGAAACTCAGCTGCTATTTGGGGGCTCGGTTCTATTTACCCAGAGTGGTGCAGTCAGTAAGCATTTATGAAGCACCTACTGTGTGCTAGGCACTGTGCTGAGCAGTGGCAATGCAAAGAAAGGCAGGCAGTCCCTGCCCTCAAGGATCTCACAGTCTAATAGGAGAGAAACATGAAGACAACAGATAAATACAGGATAAATCAGAGGTAACCAGTCACTAAGTCCGTTGAGGGGCATCAGGAAAGTCTCAAAAGGTGGTATCTTAGCTGGGACTTGAAGGAGGTGGAAGTGAAGGGCAGCACATTCCAGGCTCTCTAGGGGACATCTGGGAAAATGCCCAGAGTCTGGAGACACAGAATGTTCTGTGCAAGGAACAGCAAGGAGGTGGGGTGGAAGGCGCTGAATTCAGGGCCAGGAGCGCTAAGACAGCTGGGGGGTGCAACAAATAGAGCGACAGGCTTGGAATCAGGAAGACCTGAGTTCAAAACCAGCCTCAGACACTTTCTACTTATGTACTTGACTGGGCAAGTCCCTTCACCCATTTGCCTCCATTTCCTCAGCTGTGAACTGGAAATATTACCTCCCTCCCAGGGTTGTTGTGAGAACTAAATAAGGTCATGATTGCACAATGCCCAGCTCGTAGTAAGTGCTATATAGAAATATCACTTGTATTTATTATTGCTGCTACCCACGGGCCTCGGACAGTGCATTTGATCTTTCTGAGCCCGGGTTTCCTCCCATGTGAAAGGAGGGGACTAGACAAGTCCAGGTGTTTCTAACCTTTTTGTAACGGGGACCCCTGTAGTTAGTCTGGTGGCCGATGCTTTGAAATGCATAAATAAGATCCGTGAGACTGCAACAGAAACCAGTGGTTTTGAAACAGCGAAATATCGCTCAAAGTCCACAGTCCCCGGGGCTGCGGTGCCGATCACTGTCCTCCAAGCTTTCCCATCCCGTGGGATTCCTGGATCAGAGTCATGCAGGTAATTAGCGTTGAACTGATCCTCATCCGTGTCCTAGAAATTCTCCATGAATACAAGAAACCTGGAGAACGCTTACGTTTTCTGTTGCCCTGGAGCACCCTCCCATGAGCTCTGTGGCCTCGGCCCCTCTTCCCACAAGCCAGTTCACCCCTGATTGTCCTGCACAGGCTGGTGCATGACAGGGTCTGCCGAAGCAAGACCAAACAAAATGACAGCAGTCCCGGCCAGCAGCTAGCTGCCACCAAAGGTGTCCGGGCTCTTGTGGAAGGGCGGAGGACTGAGGAAGTGATCCCGCACCATCCTGGTCTCCAAGCCCAGCTGCTTCTTTGGTATATCTGGTCATCCATTTGTGACAGCCGTATTGGAATCCCCAGGTGGCTCCTGGGAGGGTCATTTGTGACCTGATGGCTCAGGAGGAAGCACATGGGGGTGAGCCAGGCAAACCCAACCATAGACCTCTGACAGGGAGCACCATCCCTGCTGTCGCCCACCTTTAGAATTCACTGGGCAGGGCAGCTAGGTGGCACAGTGGATAAAGCACTGGACCTAGATTCAGAAGGACCTGAGTTCAAAAACGACCTCAGACACTTGACCCTGGGCAAGTCACAACCCTTATTGTGCCACCAAAAAATAAATAAATAAAAATAATTCACTAGGCATCACACAGAGTCCATTGCAACCCTAGCCCTTCCTTCCCCCTCCCACCCAGCCACTGGGATCGGGCAGACTGCATAGGTGGAGAAGTGGGTGTGTGTGGTTTTTAAAGGAAAACAAAAGTGGAACTTCCAAAACGAACACAAGAAACCACTATCCAAGTTACCTATAGGCTGGCTTCCTAGTAACAACCTCAGTAACTTTGCTTCCTTTGTACTTAATAGAAACTAGTCAATCTAAAGCAGCCTTTAAAGGTAAATACATTATCCACAGAAAATCTGCCTTGTGAGCTGGGGACCTTTCTCTTTCAAAGAATAATAATACTCGGGCTACTAGGTGGCACAGTGGATAAAGCACCGACCCTGGATTCAGGAGGACCTGAGTTCAAATCTGGACTCAGACACTTGACACTAGCTATGTGACCCTGGGCAAGTCACTTAACCCTCATTGCCCTGCAAAAATAAAATTAATAATACTCCACCGATGTCATCCTGGCTAAGTTTGAAGGAGTTCTTCACCAATTTGGCTTCAGGGTCATAACATTATGCCTACAGTGATGAAACCCAGGGTCTTTAAATTATCTGAGTAGTCAGCAGCTAGGTAGCCCAGTGGATGAGCTCTGGGCTCGGAATCAGGAAGACTCATCTTCATGAGTTCAAATCTGACCACAGGTACTAGATGTGTGACCCTGGGCAAGTCACTTCATCCTGTTTACCTCAGTTTCCTCATCTGTAAAATGAGCTGGAGAAGGAAATGGCAAAGCACTCCAATATCTCTGCCAAGAAAAGCCCAGATGGGGTCACCAAGAGTCAGACACGAATGAAACAACTGGACGACAACAAAATAGAGAATATGGACTCTCCCTCAGTTTCTCCTCGTCGTAAAGAAACATCCTGGGTGTGTGGGTGTGTGTATATACACATACGCCACCATCGTTGCCTTTACTGCACAACTCAGGACTGGCACAATGTTGTGTTGTTTGTCCCCTGTTCTTGGTAGCAGCCCACCGCAGAGGCAGCTGCCTCTAGGGAGCAGATGAGGGTCTCGGCTACAACAGGAAGAAGGGTCAGAGGGGAAGACTGCAGCTGTCGCATCTGCTCCCCCCATTCACAATGCCTGAGAAGCAAATAAAGCCCTCTTTGCATTCATTGCTTCCATCCCATGCACATCCCAGATGCCCTCGTGTCCTGCCCTCGGTGGGGGCTCCATAAATTTGTGGCCCCAAGCCCCCTCCCTCCTCAGCCACGATGGCAGTGATCCTGACAGCCTATTACTGTGGTAGGGCATAAATCAGCAGAAGCAGGTCTGGCTGCAAACAGCGAGAGCCGGGAGCTTGCTTACAGAGAGAGGTAACTCCCTCTTAGCGGTGACAGAAGCAGCCTGGAAAAATTAGAGTGACAATATATCAGAAGCGGAGAGCCTGCCGCTGACTCGGACTGAATTCTCATCTCCTGTCCTGGAGCCCAGGCTGTGTGTCACCAGAGCAGCCCCTAATAGGCTTGTCTGATTGTGGAAATCAAGGCAGATCTAAAGAGGTCTGTCGTGCTAAGCAGACCTGTCCCCCTCCATCTCTGCAGCTGTCTTCCCGGAGAACTGGGCTCTTTCTCCCAAACCGAATTGTCTTGTTAACGCAGTGGAGAAGGACCAAGCTAGGCTCTGCCTGCTTCAGACTTGGGGATAGGGCACCCTCTCCAAGCTTCAGGCACCTCAGGTACAAAATGGGAATCCATATCGCTGCTCCTCCCAATGTCAGGAATTGTGAGGGTCGCTGAGAGGGGTGGGAGATGCTTAGGAAAGAAAGATAGAAATCCAGACAACCGAAGCCACTCGACCTAAGAGACATGGGAGTGTTTCAATTGTAAAAGGTCATGGAAAATTAGATTGTAAAGAGCTAGGAGGAATCTAGGAGGTCATGCGCAGTGCAGTCTCGCACCCCCTACAGCAGGGGTTAATAACCTGGAATCTGTAGACTTAGAGAGAGATGGGTAGATAGGTGGAAACAGAAATAGATGTACAATCTGTGGCTGTAGATGTACAGTATTCTGAACTTCCCATAGAAACAATTCCCTTTGCAGTCTGTGTTTTGTGCATTTAAAAAGCATGATTCTGGGAAAGGACTCACGAGCGTCCCCTGAGGGCCGAATCCCTGCATCACCAAGAAGACCCTTACCCTTGCAATTCAGCCTGTTGGAGCCCCTGGGGGAATTCAACAGCTCACTAGACCGCCGGCTCCATTTCTGACAGCCCTAATTGTCAGAAAGGTTTTACTTAGCCATTGGAGCAGTGGAAATCTGCCTCCCCTGTAACTCTTTTCCCTTCCCTCCCACCCCATTAAAATGCTAGTTCTGACATCTGGACCTGGCCAGAATGGGACAGGCCCTTCTAACAGAAGCAAGCTGTCAATTGGGGGAGGGGTGGGGGTGGAACTAGACAACCTGTGAGGTCCCAAATCAATGATCCTGTGTCCTCTCTGCCCCCCCCCCCACCATGCCCTCTGAGCCCTTTCTTCTCCAGGCTGAACACTCCCAATGTCTTAAGGTTAGTTCAGACATATCGGTCACCCTCCGACCAAAACTGGTCCCAGAGGTGAGCACGATACCCCAGGAATGGGTCCGACCCGGGCAGAGGATTGAGCAGTAACAGCTTCAAGCTCATCTAGCTGATCCTTGTGTTTTTGTTTGTTTGTTTGTTTTTTGGTGAGGCAATTGGGGTTAAGTGACTTGCCCAGGGTCACACAGCTAGTAAGTGTTAAGTGTCTGAGGCCGGATTTGAACTCAGGTCCTCCTGACTCCAGGGCCGGTGCTTTATCCACTGCACCACCTAGCTGCCCCTGATCCTTGTGTTTTTACAGATGAGGAAACTGAGGCCGGGAGTAGCAAATAACAGGCAGAGTTCAAACCCAGCCCTTATGATGTAATTCTCCTTTGATGAAATTTCTGCTCTGACACTTCTTTGCTGTGGAACCGAGGGTGGGTCCTCCACCCTGACCAGGCCCTAGCTTTCTCCTCTGTAAAATGAGATGGTTGGACCGGATGTAGACCTTTCACCTGTCAAGTGGAGAAGATATCCCTGTGTGGTTTTCCTAAGTGATCCCGTGGGATCTCCCTGCTTCCTTTTCCCTACCTACGCCACCATGTCCCCTGCCCACACCCTGCGCCCCTTGGCTTTTGTTGGCAGCCTTCACTTCTCTTTGTCCTTAGCTTCCCCTTCCCCCCCCCCCAGGGCCCAGCAATGACCCCAGAGGGGAATGAGCTGGAGCCCTCCAATGGCCTACCCTCAGATCACCCCGTGCTCCACTCCCATCTGCCCAGGAGGCTTAATGAGCCCCGGGTCTGGGTTGTTTATCGGCTGCTGTGTTTGCACAGTGCCAAGAGCAAAGCCGGGACGATGATGTATCACCCCCAGCTAGGACTGCCCGAGAAGGATGCTCCTGTTTTGTCCCATTTATCCTGGCTGTTCAGGTCAATAATTTACTGACAGTTAATGGCAGGAGAGGAGTTGGGTGGGCCAATCCAGCCTCCTGAAGCCCTCCTATTTCCCATGCTATGAACTGGGTGGGTACCTTGGCTGGGGGGGGGGGACCCACTGCAGAAGCCAGGAAAGGGAGGGGTGCTGACCTAATTTCTCTTATCAGACATAAGGAGGGAGTCCTGGTGGAGATTTGTCTATTTCCAGGATAAATAATGCAATTCTGTACACACTCACACACACACACACACACACACACACACACCCATTGCCACGTGAGCTCTTGGAGGAAAGGAAAGCCTTTGATTGAAAAGAATGAAATCCAAAAACCAAGACAAAAGGGAGGTGCCTGGTCCTAGGGGTCCCCCGTGGTCTTTGTCTCCCCCCCACTCCCCGTCCTCCCCTGCCCCATCCACGAGCTCCCTCCCAGCCAGAGCAGAGTCGAATCCAGAGGCGGGAGCAAGTCCAGGACTCCCCCGAAGAGTGATGGGGATAACCTCTCCTCGGTGTCTCCCCGACGGGAGCGGGCCCCAGGAGGCAGGCTGCCTGGCGGGGAGCAGCGATACCCGAGAAACCTCCGCCTTCCTCCACAGCTGAGCGCCAGTGACATTTGGCTGCCTCTTCAGACATCCCTGCAGCTATCCGAGCAGACAAAATGAGGTGCATTCATCTCTCCCTTTCCCCTCTTCCCCCCTCGCTAATGCCACAACTCCGCCAGGCTCGTTTTTCACCTGGGAGAGAAGTAGCCGGTGGGGATGTTTGTCATCAGCCACCGGTCATTAGCACTTTGCGGTTTATGAAGCGCTAACAGGTTTTCGAGCTAATGACGGTGGGGCTCGACTTCCTCTTTTGAAAGAGAAGGAAACTGAAGAGGAGGAGTCCCTTGCCCAAGTTCACGGAGCTAGTGAGTCTGGAGAGGCAAGATTTAAAACCCTGGTCCCTTCCTTGGATCCTTTTTCAGGCAAAGAAAGCGAGGCTCAGAGAGGTGATAGAGATGACTCGTCCAGGGTCACACAGCTGGGATTCGAAGCCCCGGTACTGAGAGTCCAAAACCAATGCTCTTACCCACCGGGGACAGCTGGTTATTCAAGGGAGCTCAGGTCCAGGGAAAGCTGGTTTCTGGCCCGAAAGGGGGATCACAGCCTCAGTAACTGTCTTCCGCTCTCTCTGGGGGAGATCACCCAGGCTGAAGGACACAGGCATCATCCCTTACATCTGTCTGCAAACTATTTTCATGTACACGACCCCATTTCTACCCCTCAGCAACCCTTTAAGACACTTAGGGTGTATATTATTATCCCCATATAACAAGGAAGAAAACTGAGTCCCAGAGAAAGAGGCTTGCCCAAGGTCACATAGCTGGACAGCCTGCTGATCATCCTGCCTGCCAAGAAGCCCAGGGAGCAGCGTTACCCACCAGCAAAATGTCAGGGCTGGATCCGAACTCCGAGCACCTGGCTTCTGCCATTGGCTACCCGTGTGACCTTGAATAAGTCCTATTCCCTCGATGAGCCTCCCTCCATTTCTCCCCCTCTGTCAAAGGAAGAAGCTGAGCTAAGGTTCCTTCCAGCTCTAGGTGATGGGGGGGGGGGAGCGGGGGCCGGGATGCTAGGATGACATTGGGTCTCCTAGGAGAATAATGAAAGAGTTAATGCGGAGGGAGGGCAGGAGCTTGGCAGAGGAGTACAAAGAGATGTTAATACTGCTGTGTGCAACAGAACTCAGCCTCTCTCCCGTCTCCAAAGGAACCAGCACCAGCCAGCTCCTGTCAGAACGCAGACGAGGGGATTTGGAGGGGAGGCGCATCACTGGCCCGGCCTGGCCTTTATGACAGTTCCTCTGTCCTGAAATCCACAGGGGACTTCCTCCTCCCGCTCCCCTCTGCCCCCCCACCACGCTGAGATCTCTCCCTCCCTCCCCTCCCCTGCACTCAAGCCTTCCTTTCTCAGGTTGGAGAGTAGACGTTCAGTGAATCCATTAAGTCCTTCATATTAACTGGCAAGGAAAAAAAAGGGGAAACACAACAGTTCTCTTTCATCTTAACTGTGGTGTATTTGCATTAACACCTGGGGAGTTCTCTGGGCCTGGAGAAGGTACATTGCTATTCTGCAGAGCACGCACAGAGCTGACTTACTTGGAGTCTCAACCCTTCCCGGTATTAATGTTATAGACTCACTCTTTCCCCCGCCTGCCTCCACCTCTCTCTCTCTCCCTCCCTCCCTCCCTTCCTTCCTCTCTCTCCTCCCCCTCTTATCTCTCTCTTCTCCCTATTCTCTTGCACTCTGTCTCTCCCATCTTTCCTTTTATCCTTTCTCCCTCCCTCTCTCTTCTCTTGTACTTTCTATTGTTCTCTCTCTTTGTTCTCTTTCTCATTCACTCTTCCTCTTCTCTTTCTCCCCTTCCTCTCTCTCTTCCCTCTCTCCCTCTTCTCTTGTACACTCTGTCTCATCGCTCTTTCTTTTTAGTCCTTTCCCTCTCCCTCCCTCTCTCCTCTCCCTCTTATCTCTCCGTTATCCCTGTGCTCTTGCACAGTGTCACCCATCTCTCTCCTTTTATCCTTTCTCATTCATTCTCTCTTCTCTTCCTCTTGTACTCTCCTGTTCTGTCTTTGTCCTCTTTCTCATTCACTTTCTCCTCCCCCTCTCTCTCCCCTTATCTATCTCTTCTCCCTATTCTTTTGCACACTGTCTCTTCTATCTCTCCTTTTATCCTTTCTCTCTCTCTCCTCTCTTCCTGTCTCTTTCGCTCTTGTACTTTCTATTGTTCTCTCTGTCTTTGTTCTCTTTCTCATTCACTCTTCCTCTTCTCTCTTCCCTCTCCCTCTTCTCCCTCTTCTCCTGTACACGGTCTCATCTCTCTTTTTATCTCTCTCCCTCCTACTTCCTTCCCTCTCTCCCTCCCTCCCTCCTTTCCCTTCTCTCTCCTCCCTCTCCCTCTTATCTCTCCCTGTAATCTTGCACACTGTGTCCCCCATCTCTCTCTTCTATCCTTTCTCCTTCCCTCTCTTCCTCTTGTACTCTCCTCTTCTTTGTCCCCTTTCTCATTCACTCTCTCCTCCTCCTTCCTCTCTCTCTTTTTTTTCTCTCTCTCTCTCCCTCTCTCCCTCCCTCTCTCCTCTCCCCCTGCTCCCCCTCCTCTCTCTCCACCCCTCCTTCTTCTCTCTCCCCGGTGCTGGGGATTCCAGACTGCATTAGGAAGGAGTCTAATCTCCCTGCAACCCAGCAGAAAACCCCCAGGGATGCTGGAGGTGGGAGGAGGTTGTGTGTCAGGTAGCTGAATTGGCAAACTTCCAGATGGAAAGGAACTTGCTCTGCCTGGGAAGGCCAGGGGACTATCCCCTCGAAGGGTGCCTGGGCAGCAGCAGTGGATCCAGAGCACAGAGAGCAGGCCAACACACTGCCTAGTCCATAGCAGACCCTTAAGAATGGCTTGTGGCTTGGTATTGGTCATCGGGGCAGTGTGAAAGAGGACAGCCTGGGCCCACTGACCCACATGCGTACTCCCCCACCCCTCCAGCCCCACAGGACCTGCCACCATTTCCCTCCCCCTGCCTTAGAAGAGCTGGTACTGTTACAGTACTTGCCCACATGCATCATTTGGTACAAGTATCATGGGGGACGATTTCATAGATGAGGAAACTGAGGCAAGTGATCTCCTATGGAGATCTATTTCCTCCCTGTTTCCTCCTCTCTAAAATGAGATTCAAAGGATCCTAACCTTAGAGCCAAGAGGAATGTTAGAAGCCATCTAGTCTAACCCCCTTGTTTTCTAGAGGAGAATACAGAGGCTCACAGCCGGGGGTTACTTGACTGAACCAAGGGAACTGGCAAAGTGAATACTTGAACCTAGATCTCAGAGCCCAAAGTCAACATTCTTTCCACTGAACCCCACACATCAGGCAGTCGGCCCTCAAGGTCACTTCTGACATTCTGTGGCCTTGATTTTGAAACTCCAAGAGAAGAGATTCCAAGTCACCCGGCTGGGAATGACTTACCCATGTGCCAAGCCCAGGATGAAGTGACAAGGACACATGTAGAAAATATAGACAGTTCCTGCTCTGGGGGAGGGGGAGAGACAACACCTAGGGGAGGTCTTTGCTGTAAGCCAGATGGAAAGAGCCGGAGGTCCCTAGAGGATAACATTAATAAGGCATGTGGTAGTGAAGTCTTTTAGTGGTGTTTTCATTAATAAAATGCTATTTGTTTCAGCCTATCTGATGGTGCCAAGGACTCCAGTGGTGAGAACCTGCTTTGGGGGGTCTTCAGTCAATGATTGCCGGCTCTCATCTCCACAAAGCTCGCTTCCCTGGAAGATTGCGGCTGGCAGGGGTGTCAGGTGCTGTTCTTGGGCTTGGCTGCCCATTGGGTTGGTGACCAATGGGCAGTAGTAAGTTCTGGTGGTCCCCTCAATTCTGGGGGGGCAGGCTGGAGGCAAGCCCATAGTCTGGGGACTCTTGGGTTTGGCTGCCCTATAACTCAGTGGTAAGTATCTAGCCAGAATTTGGACCTAGGTGGTCTGACTATGCCCAGCATTTTCTTAGGGTGATAAAAACGACTTTATTAAATTAATAGCACATACTGGAATAGCGGGCCATTTTGTTCTATGTAGATCAGTGATCGACTTTGTCGGGGTGGCTGGAGGCCAAGGTAAAGGCCCTTTAAAATATTGCATTGGATGGATGGCATGCAAATCTCCCCCAAAGGAGCCTATAAATTGTTCCACCTGGACAACTTGTCCTAGGAGGGACTGAACCCTTTCTGTTCCCATTTGGCCCCTCTGTGCTCTTAGGCCAGGCTATGTTTGGGTCTGATTTCCCCTTTTCATCTTTCTCCCCCACCCCCGCTGGCTTCAGTAGTGACTCTTGGTACCAAATGATGCCTGGGACAGGGGGCAGCAAGGTCACGCAGAGGATAGATAGAGTGAAGAGCCTGGAGTCAGGAAGACCCGAGTTCAAATGTGACCTCAGACTCTTACAAGCTGTGTGACCCTGGGCAAGTCACTGAACCCTGTTTGCCTCAGTTTCTTCATCTGTAAAATTAACTGGAAAAGGAAATGGCAAATCACTCCAGGATCTCTGCCAAGAAAATCCCAGATGGGGTCACTGAGAGTCAGACAATACGAGAAACAATTCAACAACAACAATGAAAATGACGGGAACACTCAAAATCCCAGAATCTCTTATTCCCGACAGCTCTTATTGGCACTGACATCAATACCCGGTCTTCCTCTCTGCAGCCTCTGCTCTCATTTCTGCCCACTTGGGCCAAGCAGAGCAGCCTCCAGCCTCCTCTTTGGATCCACTGTATTCCCCCCACCCTTTTCCCCTTCTCCCCACCCCATTTATTCCCTGGTAGTGAAGGCAGCAGCCGGGCCCCCAGTAATGCTCTGTCACGGCACCTGCTGAGCCCCATGGAATCTTCCACTCTCCCCTCCCCTCCCACTGCCAGACACCTCCTCCCCGAAGCCTCATTAGCTGTGGAAGGCGGTAAGGATATGGAATCGCCCCAGGGGTGGAAAGCAGGTGGCCGTGGATGGAGGCAAACAAGGGCCGTCTGCAGGTTGTCATCCGAGCAGAGGCAGGCGGGTCCCTCTGCCCCAAACAGCTTCTCTGATACCAAGTACCAGGAACACGTCCATCAGCCATTCGGGCTCTCTGGGTTCTCAGCCTGTGTCAGTGGAAAGAACCCCCAACAAAACAGAGCACATCATCAAACTGGAGTGTCGAGGCCTGGCCCCAGAGAAGCCGGCACAGGACACCCCCCTCCCTGTGCTGCAGAGACTAGGCCCCAGCCTGGGTGCCAGGCTCTGGGAATGCAAATCACAACAAAGCCTGGCCTGCCTTCAGGGAGCTTTAGAGGGGTGTCGAGGAGGGAGGCAGAGCCTGCGAAGAGACAGGAGAGAAGGCTCTGCGAGGTTGTGCAGCCTGGCGAGAAATGCAGCCACGCCCAGATGAGCTTGAGCCTTCTCTGCCCCTTGGTGGCCATCTCCTCACCCGACCTCTACTCTCCAACCACACCCACCCGAAACTGGGAGGCCTCCCAGCCCCTTGGCTTCCCTGCCGTTCTACTCCTGCTGTCTCCATACATTAGAATGTAAACTCCTTGAGGACAAGGAGAGTCTTGTTTGGGCATATTTGTATGTCCAGGCCCTAACATATAGCAAGTGCTTCTCTCTCTCTCTCTGTCTCTGTCTCTCTCTCTATCTCTGTCTCTCCTCCCTCTTTTCTCTTTTTTCTCTCTCTTTCTCCCCCTCCCTCTCTCTCCCTCCCTCCTCCATCCATCCCTATTCATCTCTTTATCTTCCTATCTATCCATCCATCTACCTCTCTTCCTGTCTACCTCTCATCTCTGTCCATCTGTGGGAGGAATTGCTGGATCAGGGAGGGATATACTTGGAAATGAATGCGATATAAAAACAAAAGGCATCATTAAAAACAAAATTAAATAAGGCGGGTATCCTTTGGGAGTCTATACAAACGTTCCTGGGCTAGTACTGGATCAGGATCTGAAACCACATCTTTCTACTTGGGGTTCCAGCACTCTAGGCACTAAGCTGGACCGATGCTGTTTCCCAAAGGGTCCTGACCTTCTGTTCGCACACACATATACACATGTGTATGTATCACATTTACATGCAAGTGTGTGTATGTGTGCGCTCACATGTAGGCATGTAATAAACACACATGCATATGCAGTACTTACACGTGTGCACATACACACATACATGCATACACTGTAGCATTTCCAGGCCTCAGGGGCTCCGCCTGTGATTTCACCAGCCTTGGGACCTTCCAGGGAAGAACTCCTTCCACCAGTTTGGGTTGGATTGTCTCTTCAGTCTTAGAGCGTTGCCTCCTACAGAGAGGAAAAGGCAGAATTTGAACCCACAGCTCCAAGGCCAGCTATGCTGCCTTTTTTTTTGTTTTTTGTTTGGGTTTTTTTTTTTTTTGAGGGGCAATGGGGGTTAAGTGACTTGCCCAGGGTCACACAGCTAGTAAGTGTCAAGCATCTGAGGCAGGATTTGAACTCAGATCCTCCTGAATCCAGGGCCAGTGCTCTATCCACTGTGCCACCTAGCTGCCCTAAATAGTTTTTTGGGTTTTTTTTTTAATTTGTTTTTTGTTTTGCAGGGCAATGAGGGTTAAGTGACTTGCCCAAGGTCACACAGCTAGTAAGTGTCAAGTGTCTGAGGCCAGATTTGAACTCAGGACCTCCTGAATCCAGGGCCAGTGCTTTATACACTGTGCCACCTAGCTGCCCCCTATGCTGCCTTTAATAGCACAGTGTGCCTCAGAACCCCAGGTCTCTGGTCTCTCTTCCAGTGCCCTCTCTACTGCACGAAGTTGCCTTATGTGGGTGGTCAGGACAGAGGGAGGCAAAGGTGACCCCCACAGAGGCCCACAGAACAGGAAGGGGCCGAGCTGGGACTGTGCCCCAGGTCTCCAGTCAGCTGCATCCCCGTGGTCCGCGGGATTGCTTTCCAACAGGGCAGGATCATGAAGGAAAAGAAGGAAGCCGCTGCGGGGATGGGGAAGGAGGAGCCCCGAGGAGACAAATCTCCCCTCCTTCCCAATTCCAGAGGAGCCGGTGCTGGGTCTGAACCACACGTGTTCCTCTTCACTGCTTTGGCAACAGTGCCTGGTACATACCAAGTGCTTCATAAATGCTGGCTGACTGTAGTCGGCCTGGCGGGCACTAAGAGCGCCATGCGGGCTCTCAAAGGCTTTCTCCGCTTGCTGCCTGCGTGACCCCGCCTCAGCCCCATCCCATCTTCGTCGGGGAGGATCCGGCGGGCTCTGCATTTTGTGCTCTGGGACCTCTCTCCCGCTCCGTCCACCCTGACCACCCCCATCCCCCTAGGCTTCAGCCCGGGGCGGGAGCAGAGATCTGGGCCTCCCGAGGAAAACCTCCGCAAGATGGTCTTGAGAGGAGAAACTGATCCCATTCCTCTGGGCTTTCCCGGGTAACTGTTTACAGCCTAAGTGACTGTGCCGGGAAGAATACAGGGCCCTGGTGGTCGCTGAGAAAGTGCCTGCTGTCCCCTTGATCTCCGCCCTCTGGGGTGGGGGGGAGGAGTCTCCAGAATCCTCAGCCGCCTCTAGACAAAGGCCCCCTTTGCTCTCTTCCCCAGGGGATTCCGCAGAGGACAGCAAGAAAGGCTACCATTATTCCCTGAACATGGGCTCCATGGGCTTTGGAGGGGCGATGGGCGGACCCCAGGCTTGGGACCAATCATGTCTCTGCTGCTTGCTAGGCATGGAAGGTTACACCTTTCCTGGACC
The DNA here is from genome assembly GCF_019393635.1 of Dromiciops gliroides. NCBI lineage: Eukaryota > Metazoa > Chordata > Mammalia > Microbiotheria > Microbiotheriidae > Dromiciops > Dromiciops gliroides. Next base: position 9,896,933 of record NC_057861.1, on the reverse strand, counting down.
TCTATTCTCTTCTCTGCAAAAAGGGGGTGGGGGCGGGTCACAACACCCGGGCTACCTTCCAGGGTCCTTGAGAGACCCCACCCCCACCCCGCGAGATAGCGTGTGGAAGGGGCCCTGTAGACCGTGACACCCTGCACTTCAACCTGCACTCGGGAGTAGGTAGCCGCCCGGATCTCTTCCCTTTCACCAGCAAAGTTCTAGAAAAAAAGTCGTCTGTTCACTTGTTCCCTTTCCTCAGCTGCTGTTCATTTGTCAAGCCCCGACCTCTGACCCCTCGCTCCACTGGAGCTGTTTTCTCAAAGGTTATGAGTGATGTCTTAACTGCTAAATCCACTGGCCTTTTCCCAGCGCTCATCCTGCCCGACCTCTCCTCTCCGAATCAGCGCTGGGCACCCCTTCTCCGGCACGGGGTTCCGTCCCTTGGCTTCTGTGCTATTGATTCTCCCTCGTGAAAGCACTTTGTGTGACTGAGCGTGCTTTGTTGTTGTTCAGTCGTGGCTGACTCCCTGCGACCCCATTTGGGGTTTGCTCGGTGGAGATACTGGAGCGGTTGGCCTTTTCCTTCTCCAGCTCATTTTACAGATGAGGAACTGAGGCAAACAGGGTGAAGTGACCTGCCCAGGGTCTGAAGCTGGATTTAAACTTAGGAAAATGAGTCTTCCTGATTCCAAGCTCAGTGGTCTATGCACTATGGCACGGCCTAGCTGCCACAGATGCCTGAGCATCTACTTTGGTACATGTGTGTGGGGGTGTCTGTCTGTCTGTTGGATGCTTCCTTCCCCCTTCCAGTAGAATGTAAAATTCTCTCTCCTGGTTGGTGAAGGTTTTCCCATCAAGAATATGGAAGCTTAATGGATGCCTCTGCTTGTCTGAGAGCTCCTCCCCAGCAATGATTTGTAAATAAGGTCTAGGTAGCTTGTACCACATAGTGCTTGGGTGCCTTACTCAAAGCCAGAAGTGGGATTTGAACCCAGAGCTTCCTAATACCAAACCTCTATGTACACCATAGCCATTCCATCCAATGGGGCATAGTGGAAAGAGCATGTCTGCAGACAGAGATCCTGAGTTCAAAGGCCCCCTCCAGCATTTACTACCAGAGTGACTGTGGACAAGTCATTTCACCTCTCTCGGCCTCATTGGTTGGATGAGATAACATCCAGAGTCCTTTCGTTGACCCCATTCGATGTCCTCTCCCTCCTCCCTCCTCCCTCTGCACATCAGCTCCCAAGCATAGGACTCCCACATCTATATACTCAGCCTGCCTTTCCCTCCTGACCTCACCTGCATCCAGGTGCCTGCTGGCTAGCTCCACCTGGTTGTCTCCCTCCCCACCACCTCCCCAGGCATCTCAAATTCGAGTCCCAAACAGAACTCACAATCACAGGAGCACAGGTTCAGGTTGGGAGGAACTTGACAATCATTTAACAAGAGGAAACCGAGTGCCAGAAAGTGACTTGCCCAGGGTCATACCACCTATGAATGACATGCAGAAATACAAACCTGGGTTCTCTAACTGCAAATCCAGCACTCACCCCACCATACCACACTTCCTCCTTAAACTGATCCCTCTTCCAACTTCCCTCATTTACGTCAAGGGGATCAGGAACCTCCCAGTTTGAAATCTTCCAGATTCCAGATTTCAAGTGCATCATCGGTGACTCATTTCCCCCCTGCTCCCACTTTGTTCAATCAGTCACCCATTCTTGCTGATTCTGCCTCCAGAGCATCCCTTAAATCTTTGCCCTCACAACCACTACCCTAGTTCCCCGGTCTTCATCACCTCTCTTCCCCAGTAACAGCCTCCTCCTTCTGGTGTCTTTCCTCTCCAAGGCATCTCACACGTGATTGCCAAATGAATATTCCTAAATCATGATTCTGACAGTGGTCATCGTTGTTGTTCAGTCATGTCTGATTCTTTGTGACCACGTTTGGGGTTTTCTTGGCAGAGACACTGGAGTGGTTTGCCATTTCCTTCCCCAGCTCATTTTATAGATGAGGAAACTGAGGCAAATGGGATAAAAGGACTTACCCAAGGTCACCCAGCTAGTATCTGAGGCTGGATTTGAACTCAGGTCTTGATTCCAGGCCAAGCACTCTATCCATTGCACCACCTAGCTGACTACAGTTATGCCCCTTCTCAAAAGGCTTAAGTGGCTCCCTGTTGCCTCTGGGGCATTTAAAGTGTCCACCAACCTTTCTGGGCTTTCCTCATATCACTCTCTTTCACCTATGTGATGCTCCTCCCAGTTGTTCTCCCATCTCCAAACCCTCACAAACCCGTACTGCCAGCCTCACACACTTCTCTCACCTCCCGTTCCCTGGCTTCCTTGGAAGGGTCGGACAAGAACAATGTGGCCCAACAGCCACGAGGGTGGGGGAAGCAGGCGCTGTGGAATGCCTAGAGCTCGATCAGACACAAAAGACACTAAGGTCACCCACTGCATCCCAGACAATTTCTGCTCATCCTGCCCTTGTCCTGAATCTGCAAGAGAGAGGGAGGCTGCTGACTTTGTGCCACTCTGCCTCCCTCAAATCCAATTCACCCTTGAGTCAAGACGTTCAAAATGAAGGATGAACAACAATCTGTGTATGGTAGAACACAGACTCCTTGAGGTCAGCAACTGACTTTTCATTTTGTGTCAATATCCCCAGTGCTTTACACACCATAGGCACTTAATAAATGTTTGTTGGATTGGATTGAAGGCACTGTTGGTGCCTGATGATAAAGACCTATTCTGGATCCCCCAGAACCCAGCTCACAGGGACGACCTCCTTAGCATGGGGGACCTCCCAGCCCCTCTTATATGCCAGGCATTGGGGCAGTAGGATGGGGGCAAAGCCAAAAGATAAAAACACAAAGCAGTCCCCGCCCTGACTACCGGGGAAGACAGCAGGCACAGGTGGGAGCTTGAGGAAGCCAGGGATTCCAAGAGGCAGAGGAGGTACAGTCTATGCAAAGGCCCAGAGATGGGAAATGGGAGATGGGATGTTAGGCACAAGGGAGGACAAGCAGGCCAGTTGACCTAGAGCAAGCTCTGTGATGTGTAAGGGTGAGAAGACATGTTGGAGCCAAATTGGGAAAAGTCTTTAAATGACAGAGAAGTTGGTATTTTATCCTGCAAGAAATGGGGAGCTACTGGAGCTTCTTGAGATGAGGAATGGTGATCATATACATATATATATACACACACATATATATAAACACATAAACATATATGTGTACATATATGTGTATATATCTATACTTATAATATATTTAATATATAAATAATATAATGAAATCGAAATATATAAAATTAATGTATTATATGATATAAAAATATAAACAATACATTGATATGTAATATATATTATAGGTTACAGAGGCAGTAAATGACAGAATCAGGGTGAGAACCCAGGCCTCCTTCTCACCTTTCCACTCACTTTTTTCCCTGAGATAGGGATCTGCTCACTGAACCCACCCCCATTCCCATCCCCCTGCCCCTACCCCCAGCAATGACCCTTCACTTCTGGCTTAAAGGGGCCAGGTGAAGGTGACTGGAGATGCCTGGAGGCCCAGGGGAGACCCAGAAGGGATTTTCTGCTTGGCCCCCTGGGGGCAGAACCAGGGGGAGGAGGGGAGGAGGTAGCAGATTTCTGCTAACCAACATCAGAACAGACGGCCCGTGGAGGTAAGGAGCTTCCCATCCCCAGCTCCAGAACTACAGAATGGGGCTCTGAAGCATCTGTGGATGCTCTGGGGCAGCCCTGAACCAGCCTCCCTCAGAGTGGATTGTTCAAGGACCATTTCCCAGTAGATCCCTCCAAGTCAGTGTTTTTGCCCCAGGATGTCAGGCAGGCAGCCCCCCACCTGCTATTAACGGGGAGCTGGTGGTCTTTGGGAAATTCAGATGGAGGGTGGGCACATTCTAGACCCCATCCATGGGCCATGGGAGTGGGGATGGGGCCAAGGCCATCAGCATGCCAGTGGCAGCCCCAGCCCTTTGCCTTTGTCACATGGTCCCCTGCAGGAGTGACATTTCTCATTCCTGGAAGTGACCGCTGAGACATTAAATCACTCCCAGCCCCAGGCTACCCTGCTGGCCCAGCCAGCTGAGGTCAGGACTCAAAGTGCACAGGGGAGGACATGGAGGGGAGGGGCAGAGCATGAGGGGCTCCAGGCTTCTCTTGCCACACCTGGAGAAGTGACTAGCTACAGTTAGAACTAGAACTCAGGTCTCCAACTCATTTCCCCCTCCACTAAGCCACCCTTCAGGGATTAGGGGGATTTTAGAACTGAAAAGACCTTGGAGGTCATCTAGTGCCTCTCATTTTACAGATGGGGACACTGAGTCACAGAACAAGTCAGTGTCAGGATCAGGACTAGGACCCAGGTGTCCTGGTCCAATCTGAATCCTTTCACCTTTGGGGGGACATGGACACTTTGCCCCAGGCTGGTGAAGCCGTAGCCCCCTTCTCCGAATCATGTTTTTCAATGCATAAAATAAAATACATGGGAATTATAAAGGAAAATATCTTGAAATGTAGTTATCAAAATATGGGGTAGGGAAAAGTTCATGAAGCTCTGATCATGGAAGACGCCTGCTCTATATCATTCTTCTTTCCCCCTAGATCTCCCCCCATAGCATAGACCTCGTCTCCGGCCCCAGGTCTTGTCCTTCTGACTCCCCAGCTGACCCCCCTACTTTATCACAATACTAATAAGAGCTGACGTTTGGAGAATAAGTACTTCACATCTTTTATCTCAGCTGAGTTTCACAGTGACCCTGGGGAGTGGGTACTGTGGGCTTTGGGCCCAGATTTGTTGTTGTTCAGTGGTGTCCGACTCTTTGTGGCCCCATTTGGGGTTTTCTTGGCAAAGACACTGGATCCGGTTTGCCTGGGTTTTAATCCCAGGTCTGCCTCTATTCAGGAAAGATAGAATAAGGGAATAAACATTTCTAGGGCCCCTCTTAAGTGAAGGCCCTGTGCTAGGAACTATACAAATATTATCTGCTATTTTTATTATTATCCTCACTGTTTTACAGTTGAGGAAACTGAGGCAGACAGAGGTGGAAGTGACTTGCCCAGGGTCACACAGCCAGTAAGGGTCTGAGGCTGGATTTGAACACAGGTCTGCCTGACTCCAGGCCCAGTGCTCTAAACACTGAGCCACCAACCTCAAAATGGAAACATGGGGAACATTCAAAGGAGGCTGGCCTTGTTTGCAGCCGTTGACTGGGGAGTGGCCTTGGCCAGTGACCCAGCCCTCTAGAATCACACCTCCAGGTATGATGCTGATGGCTTCCATCTCCCTGCAAATCCACAGAGGTCCCTCTGCATTTAGAAGAGAATAAGGGGCCTCTGGGGCGGGACAAACTGTAATTACTGGCCAGGCTCTGAGGGCAGGGGGGGAAGGGGGCCTCCTTCCAGCTTGGCGGCTCCGGCCCCAGTGAGCCATCCATCAATGTCTCCTTCGCCTTCTCTCTCCCCAAGCCCCTAGTGGCCAAGGCCTCCAATTAGCCGCTGGCTGCTTTTAATGAGGCGGCCGCTGGCCAATGCTGAAGCCAGCCTGTCAGAGGAGGATCAGGTGAGGGAGCTGGGGTCCCTGTGCCTAGAGGGGAGAAGACTGTGGTCATCAATCTTCCTTTTGCATAGATTTCTGTCACTCCTATGCTCTAAGCCCGCCTGTGGCTCCCTGGTGCCTAATACCTTGCATTTGTATAATCATATGAATAATGGAATCATATGAATAACGTCGTTTCTGGGGACAAGGGCAAAGAGGGCACCAGGAGGCAACCGAAGGCCACCAGTGATGGCTGGGGTGTAAAGAAGGTGCATAAGGACAAATGGGATGCCTGACATGGTGGGGTGGTTAGAAGGGGGATGACTGATGGACAGCCCCAATGAAAAACTGCCCTGCTGGTCACTGCATGCCCTCCAAGAAGCCCCCAATGCAGCACTCTGGGCAGGGCACCTCAGCAGAGGCTGGAGGAGAGAACTTGGTCAGGGATCATAGGACCAGAAGGGATGCAGGGGAGATGGCAGAAGGAGACCCTGACTCGGGCTCTGCAGGGAGTGGAAAAGGTTTAAAGTGAGAGGGCCTGTCCCTCGTGCTGGCTGTGTGACTTTGGACAAGTCGATTCCTCTCCCTGGGGCCTCAGTGTCCCCATCTGTAAAATAAAGGTTTGGGACCAGAAGGCTAGCTAAGGTCCTTTCCATCTCTAAATCTAGGGACATCCACAAAGCAGTAGACGTACACTTGATTATATCATTTGATTCTTGTCAAAACAACAACAAAACCCCATGAGGTGAGCAGGATTGACCCCATTTAACAGATAAAGAAACTGAGGCCAGGGAAGTGGAATCACTTACCCAAGGTCACAGCTTGCAGTTGCCTATCTAAGCCAAGTCACCTTCTTCAAGCCCAGCACCTGGTCCTTTGTACTTGTCAAATTAGATTCCAGCTCTCTGGCCTGGCACTGCTCTCCCTCCACCATCTGGTGCCAGTTTACCTTTGCCCTCTTGTCTCCTGCCACTGTCCTATAGCTTCCTACCTCCACATTCAGAACTTCAGAGTTGGGAAGTTCCCCCATAACCACCGAGTCAATCAACTGGGAAGGATTTATTGAGTACCTACTATATGCCAGGTACTGGGTTAGACACTGGAGATGTATTAAGGGAAAGAAAAGAAAAGAAAAGAAGAGGAGAGGAGAGGAGGGGAGGGGAGGGGAGGGGAGGAAAGAGAAAGAGAAAGAGCTCCTACCCTTAAGGAGGGAGAGAGACCGCGACTAGCTGGGTACCTGCAGGATACATCTGGTGTTGGAAAGCAATCTGGGAGGGGAAGGCACTAGCAGTGAGGGGCCTGGGAAGATCTCAAGCAGAAATTGGGTTTGAATGGAATCATAAGGCAAGTTAGGAGGGGGAGGTGGGGAGGGAGAGCACTAGGTTGGGGTGGGGTGGGGGAAGCATTGTAAAGAAAGAGAGACAGGAGAGTAAAGAGGCCAGTCTGGCTGTATGGGGAGAGTAATGTGTGAGAAGCCTGGAAAGGCAGGAGGGGGCGAGGTTATGAAAAGCTTTAGCTGCCAAACAGCATTTTATATTTGCTCTAAAGGCAACAGGGAGCCACTGCAGCTTATTGAGTAGGGGAGTGACTAACATCACTTTAGTGGCTGACTAGAGGAACTGGAGGGGGAGAGACCAGAAGCAGCAGAACACCCCCCCCCCGCCCCCAGTAACTACTGCAATAGTCCAGGCATGAGGTGAAGAAGGTCTGGACCAAGCTGAGGGCAGGGTCAGAGGAGAGAGGAGGGGACATATTTGAGAGAGGAAATGACAAGATTAGATAAGTGGGTCTGGGCTGAAAGAGAAGTCAAGAGAACAGGGAGGTTCTTAGTGATTGGGAAGACAGTGGTTGCCCTTGACAATAACTGGGAAGTGGAGAAGGGAGGGGTTGGAGGGAAAGCAAACGAGGCACCAATTAACTTCATCCAGACACGTCTCCAGTGATGGACAGGGGCTGCCCCTCATTCCTGGGGTCAGATCACTTCTGCTTTAGAAACTCCAAATCCAGGGGAGGGCCAGCTCCTGGAGTTCTCCAGCATCCCGTCCCATCATGTCAAGCCTATCCCCAGGCTAGTGAGATCCTTGCTACCTAGAACTGCTTCCCTCTCCCCTTCCCCATTAAAATCCTGCACAGCCTAGAGAGGTTCACTCAGATGACCCCCTCTGTGCAGTTCTCCCTCATCGCCCCCATTCCCCACACCCCAGTCTGTAACTATCCCCCTCTGGACCTCATATAGCCCCGAATGTCTGACTTTTTACATTCTAGTCATTTCCCAGTATGCCTTCTCTCGAGGACTCTTCCCTGGTAAGGAAAGAGAAGTTAAACAAAACCCAATTGACAAGCAACACAGTGGAACAACATGAGTTTTTCTGTGCCTGGAGCCCCCTACCTGCCTTCCCAGGGGAAGGGAGATGTGTTCATCGCTTGAGCTTGGCAGACCAAGATTGCTCCATCCCGAGCTCTCGGTTTGCATCTGTCTTAGGCATCGTTATCACTTTGCGTGATCATTTAATTACCCATTTTTGTCATTTGCCCCTGCTAGACTATTAACTCCTTACAGGCAGGGGCCACTTCTTATGAGGCACATGGGTGAGAAAGTGTCATTTGTGAAGGAGGCAGAAGAATGTGGACAGTGTGGGGCAGTGCAAGAGCTCTGGATTTGAATCAGAAGATGTGGGTTCAAATGCTACCTTTACCATTGACTCTGTGTGACCTTGGGGAAGTTGTTTAACCTCTCTGGGCCTCGGTGCAAGAGTTGAGAGCTGGTCTAGAGTCCTTGGGGGTTCCTTTGAGCTGTAGATCTGCCCTAAGCCTCTAACCTCCTCAACTCCATCCCAAGCCAGGAGCTGCCCCAGTTTTAGGGGCTGATAAGAATCCTCCCTTGGGGCAGCTAGGTGGCGCAGTGGATAGAGCACTGGCCCTGGAGTCAGGAGGACCTGAGTTCAAATCCAACCTCAGACACTTGACACTTACTAGCCGTGTGACCCTGGGCAAGTCACTTAACCCCAACTGCCTCACCAAAAAAAAAAAAAAAAATAGAATCCTCCCTGAGCCTGTTACATTCCACCAAGTCACTGACCAGACCAAACTGGTCGTGTAGCCAATTGGTCATGGTAACTTCCATGTCTTGAAATCTTTAGATACTGCAAAGTAGTTTCCTCACAGTAATTCTGGGAAGAAAGTAGAAAGAAAAAGCCTAAAGACCTTGGGCCTGAGGCCTGGCTCAAGTCTTACTGCCTGTATGACCTTGAGGAAGTCATTTTCCTTCTCTGAGACTCAGTTACCTCCTCTATAAAAATGATGGGGGTTGGGGGTGGCTAGGTGGCGCAGTGGATAAAGCACCGGCCCTGGATTCAGGAGTACCTGGGTTCAAATCTGGCCTCAGACAGTTGACACTTACTAGCTGTGTGACCCTGGGCAAGTCACTTAACCCCCATTGCCCCACCAAAAATTTTAAAATTTTAAAATTTAAAAAACAAATGATGGTGGTTAGGGGTGGCTAGGTGGCACAGTGGATAAAGCACTGGCCCTGGAGTCAGGAGTACCTGAGTTTATATCCGACCTCAGACACTTAACACTTACTAGCTGTGTTACCCTGGGCAAGTCACTTAACCCCAATTGTCTCACTTTAAAAAAAAAATTATGGGGGTTGGACTTTGTCATCTCTAAGATTTTTCCAGCTCTGGTGTCTGCCCCAATCTCCTCCTTGGTCTCAGTTTCCTCTGGAGGAAGAATTCATAGGAAAATTAAGTTGTCAGAGACCATGGAGATCAGCCCATGCAATGGTCTTATTTTATAGACTTGTGTAAGTGACTTGGCCAAGGTCACACAGTGAGTAGCAGAGCCAGAATTCAGACCCAGGTCCCCTCATTCAATTCCACTGCCTTGTGCTCTATGGGGATTGTAAAAATGAAGCTGGGGGGGAGCTTTTCTAGTTGCTACCCCATTGAACCTATAATACCTCCCTCCTCAGGCCTCCTGTAGCCCCTCCTCTGCTCTTCCATCCCTCGCTCTGACCTCTTTCCCCTCTGCCCCCCTCCCCCTTAGCCAGTGTGATAGATGAGGCTCTGGGTGACGTGGGGGGGACCAGCTGTGACACATCCTAGATGTCAGCTGCGTGATGGATCTCTTCTCCCCCTCCCTCCCCCTCACTGGGGGGCCTTGGCTCCATCTGGCTCAGTTGAGTGCCTCAGTTGATGGATGGTCCCTGCACCCTGGCCCTGATGTGCTTCTGCTGAAGGAAGTGGCCCCCTCTGCCTGGCTGGGGCCTTACCGGGGCCCCTTTATTATCCCCTCCTTCCCACCGGGTGTCCAGCATCTTGTGGAGAGGCTCTCAGCAATCCTTCCTCTGTCTTGTCTCTCCTCGGCACCTGTCACTGCTTCCTAGCCTCCCAGGGATGGTCCTCTGTTGTGCCGGGCCAGGCAGGGCAGAGGCTGGGCAGTCCATGTTTGGATGCCCAAGTCCCTGGATTCAGGAGGACCTGAGTTCAAATCCAGCCTCAGACACTTGACACTTACTAGCTGTGTGACCCTGGGCAAGTCACTTAACCCCCATTGCCCTGCAAAAAAAAAAAAAGAGAGAGCAGGACTTGGAGCTGGAAGACCTGAGTAGTAGCTGTGTGACCTCAGGGATGGGTCATCTGCTGCCCAAACCTCAGTTTCTCCATGTGTAGTTCGTCAGGAACATGAAATATACATAGCAGAGCTGGAGGAAGATTGCGAAGGAGGGGGCTCAGGGGAGTACTGATGAGGAAATGGGAAGAGCCCAGGCACCGGGGTCCCGGGTTCAAATTCCCGTTCTGCAGTGTACTCCCAGCATGGCTTTGGCCAAACCACCTCCCATCCATGGATCTCAGAGATCATCTGCAACTCAGTGTGAAAAGGTAGAAAGTAGGCTCAGATTTCTAGGCAGAGGACCTGGGTTTGAATGCCGGCTTTGCCACTCGCTGCCTTGTGACCTTGGGTAAATCACTTAACTTGGATGCCTTGGATGCCAAGGGGCCTGCCAGCTCTAAGCCTGAGCTTGTGTGAGGGTCAGGGGCTTGGAACAGTCTCTTCCAATTCTAGAACCATGGTGCGGTGACCCCAGGCTGATAAATGAGTAGGCATGGAAAGGAGACAGATGGGAATGATGGAAATAGAAGAATCAGTATCTTCCTTGACAATTGGGGGGCGGGGGGAAGAATAAGCCTGGATGCCCCCCCCCCGCATGCAATCTGCCCTGGGGTCGGGCTTTCCAGGAGGGATGGGGCACAGTGGACTCAGCAGCCCCTCCCCAGGGAGGGTGTTCTGCTCTGGCCAAGCCCAGAGTGCGAGGCGTCTCTGCCCAGGCCTCTTGGGCACCAGGAATCCAAAGGCACCTTCTCCCCGAGCCGAGCAGTGTTCAGGGAGGCAGCTGCCCCCTCCACCACACAGACTCCTGGGGGAAAAATCATGTCATTAAAATGATAAATCCTCTCGTTAACTCCTCCTGAAGGCCTGAGTCCCTTGCTGGGATTCTTTCTGCTTTGGATGACTTGCTAAGGACCCTTCCGCCCAGGAGGAGATGGGCAGAGCCCAGGCAGGAGGTGGCTTCCTACCATCCCTCTCTCGGAGAAGCCAGAGCCCCTGCCTTTGCCTCAGTCCCTGTACCTCTCAGCCTCGGTTTCCTAATCTGTAAAATGTGGCTACAATACCAGTAGTAGTGACCTCCCAGGCTTGTCCTGAGGCTCAGATATGGTCATCACCATATGATAGACTATCAGGCAATTTCGAACCCTTACCATTTCGAGATCGGTCAGTGACTGTCACCATCCCTATCATTCCAGGGTCCTCAGAACAACCCTCCAAATCCTTGAGAAATGGGTTGTAATCATTCCTCTGGGTCAGTCATGTGCGCCAACACAATGCACTACAGCCAACAGCCTACATCTGTTCATCGTCATGTCAGAGAAAAAAGCACTTCGCATACCTCAGACAACAAAGGGTTAAGTCATGACCAGACTTCCTATGAGGTGTGAGGCCTGGGGGCGTGAACTTCTGTATGCTTCTCTAGAAAAAGATGGGGTTGGACTGCATGAGCTCCAAAGGACACCCCCCCAGCCCTGACATCCCCTGTTCCAAGACCCCCCCAGCCCTGACATCCCCTGTTCCAAAGCCCCTCCCAGCCCTGACATCCCCTGTTCCAAGACCCCCCCAGCCCTGACATCCCCTGTTCCAAAGCCCCCCCCAGCCCTGACATCCCTTGTTCCAAAGCCCCTCCCAGCCCTGACATCCCCTGTTCTAAGGCCCCCCCCAGCCCTGACATCCCCTGTTCTAAGGCCCCCCCAGCCCTGACATCTCCTGTTCTAAGCCCCCTCCCATCACTAAAACCTTTGATCATATAATCACAATACCCCTAATCCACACATGCACATATATAAGTCCCTTCACATATTTTTATATGTATCCACAGATAGACAAAAACATATACATACATAATACAAACACAAGGCAGCTGGGTAGTACAGTGGATAGAGTGGCAGACCTAGAGTCAGGAAAACCTGAGTTCAAATCCAGCCTCAGACACTTGCTAGCTGTGTGACCCTGGGCAAGTCACTTAGCCCTACTGGCCTCAGTTTCTTCATCCGTAAAATGAGCTGGAGAAGGAAATGGAAAACCACTCCAGAATCTTTGTCAAGAAAACCCCAGCTGGTATCATTGAGTCAGACACAACTAAACAACAACAACAAAATATATGTGTGTCTCTGTGCACGCGTGCACGCACGCACGCATGCACAGAACCATACACAGACCAGGTGTATCCCCCCAGAGATTCTCACAGGACCTGTCCTGAGAGACCCAGCCTCCTCTGTCACCCCTGCCTTGGGTGAAGGGCTCAGTGCTAGCCTTAGCTTCAGCCTCCTTTGCTGGCCCTCCCCTTCTAGATCCAGTGGGCTCAGTCCCCCAAGCCTGGGCCCCAGTTTTCTGGTGATGACACCTGCGCACTTGGCTGTCCCTGGTGAAAGAAGCCCTGTCCTTGGACAGAGGCGGCAATGCTCGGGGAAGCTGTCTGGCACTTCTGTCTTAGAGAGGACAGGATCTGATTCTTCACCCACCCCACCCCCCGCTTCCAACAGCCCAGAACAAGTCGTAGTCTGCCCTTCTGGGCACGAGCAGCTGGCACTGTCTCAAGTGGGGTGGGTGTAACCCCGGGGATGGGTTGAAACAGACATTTGATTGTGGTGGGGGAGGGAGGCAAGAAGCCACAGCCACTGCGGGGCAGGGCTGGCAAAGATGAGTATTGAGCCCAGTGTGCACAGGGTTCCCATCCAGCCTTTGAACACAGTGGATCTCCAAGCACCAAAGATGTCCCTTAAGGGACAGCCCTTCAGAAAGGATACCTGCTACCCCCCTCCCCCCCCAAAATGGTGGATTACTTTCCCTGTCTAAATAGCAGAGCTCCAAGGTGAGGGCCTTAATAAGGGCATGTCCCTCTCCAGGAAGCTAGACCAGAGTGGGCATCAGGGTAAAGTGAGAACACCAGCCTGGGAGGTAGGAGACCTTCAGCAGAGAATACCTAAGGGGAGAGTGTTGGCCAAGGTGGCAGGGCCAATGACCAGATGTCCCAGGATGCTTTTGTCTGCAGTGGGGAGCTAGGTATGGCCTTTGGAGGTACAGGCCTCAGGATCGTTGTTCTCGGTGGAAAGGTTCCAACAGCAGGGAAAGGTGCAGTACTTGGGCTAGGGAGGCCCTAGTGTCCAGAGGGTGACTTCTAATGCTGATGGTCTTTTTTTGCCATATAAATATTTTATTATTTTCCAGTTACATGTAGAGATAGTTTTCGACATTTGTTTTTATAAGATTTCTAGTTTCAAATTTTTCTCCTTCCCTCCCCCTTCCCAAGACAGCAAGTAATCTGATAGAGGTTATATATGAACAATCACATGAAACATATTTCTGTAATGCTAATCTTCTTTACTCTGTTTTAAGGCCCCTCCCAGCTCTGACATCCCCTGTTCTCAGGCCCCTCCCAGCTTTGATATTCTATATTCAAAAGTCCCCTCTAGGGGCAGCTAGGTGGCACAGTGGATAAAGCACCGGCCCTGGATTCAGGAGGACAAATCTGCCCTCAGACACTTGACACTTACTAGCTGTGTGACCCTGGGCAAATCACTTAACCCTCATTGCCCTGAAAAAAAAAAAGAAAAGAAAATCTCCTCTAACTGTAACATTCTGAATATTTCCTGAGGTGCCCGGAGCGTAGGAAAGTCACACCTGGATGACATAAGCTTCTATCTTCTCTCCACAATCCCCTTGCCAAGAGCTCTGTCCGATCAGGATTGCTTAGAGAAGCCAGAACAGATAGTTGACTTAGCTGCTGAGTGGGATGGGAGCTAGTGGCACCCCAAGAGCTTGCCAGGGCCTGCTGGGAGATGGCTCATTGAGCAAAGTGAGCACCAGGCTTGGTGTGCCCAAAGACCCTCGCTATCCCAACTTGGATGCCTGTTCCTCTATAGTTCTGGTACCTTGGACAAGTCACTGCCCCACTATGGGCCTCAGTGGCCTGTACTGCATTAAAAACGGAGGGGCTTTGTGACCCTTCAGCTCTTCAAGCTGTCATCTTCCTAAATATTCCCTCGGGCACTCACTGTTGGTGCTCAGTGGGCTGTGGGGTGCAGGGGACACCAGCTGCATTCCCTGGGACTCCCTGGGGTCCCGAAGCCCCATCCCTCTGGTGAAGGGGGGGGGACAGAGACAACGAAGCTTCCGCTAGCTAGGCCCGGGCCCAAGATGGCACCTGCTGCTGGGCCTGGCACAGCTTTCCCTTAATGGTCCCCATTCATCTTAACTTCCTGGCATTGTTAACCAGAGACATACATCACCTGGAAAGAGCCCTAGAGGCAGCTGGAGGGGGTGGGGGTGCTGTTAATGGGGAATAAGAGGAAGATGGGCCCTAGGGGGAGGGGAGGACAGATGGGCACTGGAGAGAGAGGAAGGAGGCCAGAGGGGGAAGGGGCCTGGGGAGTGGGGGTGATGGGGAGGGGAAGGGAGATGGGCAGCTGGAGGGACAGGAGAGGAAGGAAAGGAAGAAATAGAACCTTCCTGGGGGCAGGGCTCTGCTCAAATTGTGGTAGGAAGAAGTTAAGTAGACTCATGGTATCCAACGCCTAGAGCTGGAGGGGGCTCGAGAGTCTAATGTTTTACAGAGGAAGAAACTGAGGCCAAGAGGAATAAAATACCTAGGCGCCACAACGCAGAGTGCTGCCCCTAAAGCCAGGAAGACTCAAATTCAAATCCAGCCCCAGACACTAACTGTGGGACTGGCAAGTCACTTCACCTCTGCCTGCCTCAGTTTCCCCAACAGTAAAACTAGTTTTATATTTTTACAAATGGTGACAGCACCTCCCTCCCAGTACCTGGTAAGCACACGATAGAAGTTTATTCCTTTCCCTTTCCCCTCCCCCTAAGGGGCTGGGGGAGGTCCTCTCTCTGTGAGCCCGCAGGAGGATGAGGGGAGGGCTGGAGCCAGCCCCACTTGTGGGAAAGGTTATCTTGGGCAAGTGAGCAGGTGGGGAGGACAAGGGGGGCGGGGCTCTGCAAAGGGCTCCCGCTGAGTGAGTATGAGCTAGCCGATCAGCAGGTGTGTTTGTGCTGGAGAGACGCTGGAGAGGGAGAGGGGAGGCCGCCGGGCGGTGTGTGCCCGTCCCAGCGCAGCGGCAGCCTGAAGGGTAGGGGAGGTCACTTTTAATGGAGTTCAGGAAGAAGCGGCGCCCATGCCCAGGCAGTGGGGGGTGGGGGGAGGCTCAGCGCTTCCCCTTGGCAGGGAAGATGGTGATGTTATCTCCCCCCAGCCCTGCCAGCATCCCCCATTAACTGGCTAATTTACTGGGCAATTTGTCCTTTGTCAGGAGGGAGCACAGCCAAAGAGGGAGGGAGGGGCCTGACTGGGCAGCAAGAGTGATTGAGCTAAGCAGGTCCTGGGGTTCAAATTCCAGCTGTCCCACTCACTACCTGTGTGACCTTGAGTGACTCACAATCTGTCTGGGCCTCACTTCCCTCCTTTGTAAAATGAGAGCAACGGCTCTAAATCCCAGTGTCCCAAAGGGATACCCCCCCCATTCTGACAAATGAAGCCTAGAAAGGTTGACTTGCCCACTGTCACACAACTCAATGTCTGGTGCTGGATTCGAACCCAGGACATCCACAACATGACGAATGGAAGATTCGAGGAGGAGCTACTGCTGGAAAGACCTGGTCTGAGGCAAAATTCGGGGTCGGCTTTGGTTCTGCCTTTTGTTTTTATGCCGGTCATTGCCAGATGTTTCCCCTCCCTCCCAATGAGCTGTCCCAGAAAAAAAGATAAACAAAACCAGAAGATGCAGATGTGCAGTAGTGTATGTGCCATTAGACTTCTCCAAGGTCTTCCCCTTCCTCCTACCCCTTCTCTGCACTGTCTCTCATCTACCCCAGCCTGTCTTCTCCTTCCTCATCCCTTCTTTTTCCCTACCCTGTATTGCATCCCTTCAGGACTTGGCATCTCAGCCTTCCAGGGTGACAGCCAGTCTGAGAAGCCCTTATACTTTTCCCTCTACCCTACATAAGCTGATAGGGACTTTAAAGATCAGTCCATCTACTCCCCTTCTCATTTTATAGATAAGGAAACTGAGGCCCAAAGAGGGGCAATGCTTTGCCCATGGTCACATAGGTAGTAATCAGCAGTCCTAGGATTCAACCCCAGATTCCCTTTCTATTCTTTGCTATGTACTGTAGCCAGCTACATTTTTTTTAAATCTTGTTCCATTTTATTTTTATTGTATTTTTACCAGTATCTTTTGTTTTTACCTCATCACCATCTCAATCTGTTTCTCTCCCCACACAGTGATCTTTCCCTTGTAAAAAAGAAAAATAGGGAAGTAAAATCAGCAGATGGAGGGCCCAGTCCAGCAGTGAATGCAACATTACATACCCCTTGTTCCCCACTTGAACAAGAAAAAAAAAGGGAAGTTCATTTCCTCACCTCTTCTCAACATCAAGCTCAGTCATTACAATGACATATGATTCTGCTTCTTTTTACTGGTCTTTCCACTGGCATTGTTGTAATTGTTCCATATTGTGTTTCCCTGGTCCCACTCACTTCCCTCTGCATCGGTTCATTTGAGTTTTCCTATGTTTCTCTGAGTTTTTCATATTCATCATTTCCCAAAGCACAGTGATGTTGCACATTTGTGTACTGATGAGCACCCACTTTGTTTCTGGTTGGGGTTTTTCTACTATGAAAAGGGCTTTTATGAATGTTTTATTGCATATGGGACTTTTCTTTGTCTTTGATTTCCTTGGGCAGGGGGTGGTGCCCAGCAGAAGGATTTCTGAGTCACCAGCTGCATTTAACAGCCCTCAGGATTCTATGCCCCCCAACTTTTTAGTCTAATCCAAATGGAGAAGGAAGCACGTTCCTACGATCTATACTGAGGCAGGCTAGTGGGGCAATATCTTTGGCCATGTGGGTGCTCATGGCCCTTTGTATTGTACTGTGCAGTTGTAGGTAAGAGACTCAGGGCACTAACATTGGGGAGCCCATCCCCTTCCTCAGAATAAAACCACCGCTGACCTAGATCCTCGTATGATCTACCCCTACCTTCAGTGAAGTCCCCAGGGCCAGGCTGGTGAGAGAGCCCCATCCTGGGAGATATCTTGTGCTATCTTGGCTCTGCCTTACCCAGCAGCCACTTAGCCAAGACTCCTACTCACTTTCAGGCCCAGGGCAAGGGGAAGGGCCATTCTAACAATTTAGTCATCACTGCAAATTACAAAAATGTGACTCTACTGGACTGACCTGGGCATGAGGTGTAGATGTCACAGGTGTTTTGTAATTGTCGTTGTTTGTCCTTCATTCTTTTTTTTTAAGTGAGGCAATTGGGGTTAAGTGACTTGCCCAGGGTCACACAGCTAGTAAGTGTTAAGTGTCTGAGATCGGATTTGAACTCAGGTCCTCCTGACTCCAGGGCCCGTGCTCTATCCACTGCGCCACCTAGCCGCCCCTTGTCCTTCATTCTTGAAGAGGACTATGACATCGGGAGGTGATATCATGGCTTGCAATGAATTGGATTTAAGTGAGGGAGGGCTCTGCAAAGTCACCAGCCTCTTTCCTCCAGAGTCATCTGGGTACAGTGGCAAGATATACATGAGACTGGAGATGGCCCCGGGTGTTTGGGGTTAAGTGACTTGCCCAGGATCATACAGCTAGTAAGTGTCAAGTGTCTAAAGCCGGATTTGAACTGAGGTCCTCCTGACTCTAGGGCCAGTGCTCTATCCACTGTGCCACCAAGATGCCCCAGTGTTTTGTGATAACATTTTGCTTCTGGAAGCTGAGGTAGTAAGGTATAGTGGATTGAGCACTGAACTTGGAGTCAGAGGAGACATGGGTTCAAATCTTGCCTCTGACCCTTAGTTGCTGTGTGACCCTGGACAAATCACTTAACCACCTTATCTGTAAAGTAAAAGGGGGTTAATAATACATGTAGTCTGGGGGCAGCTAGGTGGCACAGTGGACAAAGCACCAGTCTTGGATTCAGGAGGACCTGAGTTCAAATCTGGCATCAGACACTTGATACTTACTAGCTGTGTGACCCTGGGCAAGTCACTTAACCCTCATTGCCCTGCAACAACAACAACAACAACAACAACAACAACAATAATAATAATAATAATAATAATACATGTAGTCCCTGCCTCACAGGGTTGTTGTTAGGCTCAAATGAGAAAACAAAGAGAGCCTTGAAAGCCTTAGAACCCTGTAGAATCATTCACCCAACCAGCTTTTATTAAATGCCTACTGTATGCCAAGCACTGGCATAGGGGAGAGAGATACAAAGGCTCTAATGAAAGGTCTCTCTCCTCAGGGAGCTGACATTCTGTGTATCTATTGCTTTCCTCCCACCACTGAATTAGAGCAAACTCAAACCTCTCCTCATCCTTTAAAACAACTACAATAGGGGCAGCTAGGTGGCGCAGTGGATAGAGCACCGGCCCTGGATTCAGGAGGACCTGAGTTCAAACCTGGCCTCAGACACTTAACACTTACTAGCTGTGTGACCCTGGGCAAGTCACTTAACCCCCAACTGCCTCACTAAAAAACAAACAAAAAAAACCCACAACTGCAATAGACCCTACTAGTCCCAGTGCTCTGTCCTGTATCTCTCTTCCCTTTCCCAAACTCACTGCTTCCTCTTTGTCTCCTCTCCCTTACTCCTCAACCGTTTGCAATCCAGCTTCCAACCTCATTCTTCTCCAAACCTACCGATGATCTCATAATGGCCAAATCTACTGGCCTTTTCTCAGCCTCTCGTCATTTGGCATTGCTGACCACCATTTTCTTCTGCACACTCTCTCCTGGTTCTCCACCTCCCTATACAATGGCTCCTTCTTCAATCTCCATGCTAGTCATCATCCATATCACACACCCCCAAATTTGGGTATCCCCCAAGGCTCTGTCTTGAACCCTCTTTTCTTCTCCCTCTGTCCTCTTTCCTTTGGGTGACCTCATAAACTTCCATGGATTTCACCATCGTCTCAATGCGGATGACTCACCAAGCCCTGGCCTCTCCCTTGTGTCACCAGTATCGTTTATAACCTATATCACCAACTCCCTATTCAATATCTCAAATTGGATGTCCCATAGACGTCTTAAGTGCATCATGTTCAAAACTGAACTCATTCTCTTTCCCCCAAAACCTCTCTCCTTCTCCAAATGTCCCTATTCCCATGAAGAGCCCCCATCCTTTGTCTCCCTGGTTTGTAACCTCTGAATCCTCCTGGTCTCCTCACTACCTCACACAAACACACACCCTACATCTGATTGGTTTCCAAATCTTGCTGCTTCTGCCTCACAACTCCCCTGGCAGCCAACCCCTTCTCTCCATCCACACAGCTACAACCTTAGCTCAGCCCCCATCGCCTCTTGCCTAAACTGTTGCAACAGCCTCCAGATGAGTCTCCTTGCCTCATTTCTCCCCACTCCAGTCCATCCTACACAGCGGAGATGCCAGAGTGAGGTTCCTTAAGTCCAAATCGGACCATATGCTTCTCTTAATTCCTCTTGTCTCTAAAATAAAATATAAACCCTTCTATTGAAATTGTAAAGCCCTTCACAAGCTGGCTGGAATCTGCCTATAGAGCTCCATTGAACGTGATTTCCCCTCTTGGACCCAGTGATCCAGGCACACTGGCCTCCTCTCAGTTCATCACTCGTGACATCCCACCTCAGTCCCTTTGCCCTGGCAGTGTCCCATGCTTGGAATGCCCTCCTTCATTCCTTCTCACTCACAGAGTGACTCTCTACATCTTTTTTTTTTTTTTTGTGAGGCAATTGGGGTTAAGTCATTTGCCCAGGATCACACAGACAGTAAGTATCAAGTATCTGAGGTTGGATTTGAACTCAGGTCCTCCTGACTCCAGGGCTGGTGCTCTATCCACTGTACCACCTAGCTGCCCAAAGATTGTGTCATTTTGGGGGGTGGGGCAGGGCAATGAGGGTTAAAGTGACTTGCCCAGGGTCACACAGCTAGTAAGTGTCAAGTGTCTGAGGCCAGATTTGAACTCGGGTCCTCCTGAATCCAGGGCTGGTGTTTTATCCACTGCACCACCTAGCTGCCCCACATAGTGACTCTCTTTAGGCTCACCTCAAGCACCATCTTCTACAGGAAGCCTTTCTGGATCCCCCTAGCCCTCCCAGACTATTCATATTTTTGCTGTGTGCATGCAACATTAGAATGCAAGCTATTTAGGGCAGCTAGGTGGTGCAGTGGATAAAGCACCGGCCCTGGATTCAGGAGAACCTGAGTTCAAATCCAGCCTCAGACACTTGAGACTTACTAGCTGTGTGAACCTGGGCAAGTCACTTAACCCTTATTGCCCTGCCCGCCCCCCCAAGGAACGTAAGCTCTTCCCAAGTAGGAAATGTTTCATTCTATGTATTTGTATCCCCAGTGCCATGCACAGGGTCTGGTCCATAAAACACACTCAATCTGTGTGCCGTGGATGGATCCATACAACAGCCCTGTAGGGGGAGGGCTGAGAGTGTGTGATAGTGGATAGAACCTCAAAGCAGAGACCAATGCCCAAGTTCCTGCCCTTCCCTGGGCCTCTAGATTCCTCTGTTCCCCTCTGTAAGATGACGGGGTCAGTTAGTCTAGGGGATCACTAAGGACCCTTCCAACGAGCAGAGCCCCAGAGGGATGAGACTCTTCCTTCCTGGAAGATCAAGAGGGGACTGGCTTGGAAGACCAATTCTGTGTGTGTGTGTGTGTGTGTGTGTGTAGAGGGGAGGCAATGACAGTTAAGTGACTTGCCCAGGGTCATACGGCTAGTAAGTATCAAGTGTCTGAGATCAGATTTGAACTCAGGTCCTCCTGAATCCAGGGACAGTGCTTTATCCACTGTGCCACCTAACTGCCCCCAGAAGCCCAGTTCTAACAGAGGAAGCTGTGTGATTGACTGTCTCTCTGAACCTAGTTTCCCTCTCAGTAAAATGGGAACAGTACCTGTTGCTCCTGCCTCAGAGGGTTGTTATGAAGCTAATATGAGATAATCTGGGCTAAGGTCCTTAGAAACCTTAGAACACCACATGAATTCCAGGATGTCAACACTCATGGATGGATGCACACTTGTCTGCATACATAGACACATGTGCACACACATGAACACACAAACCTGGATACAGGCCTGTGAAGCCACAGGGCTGGGGGAGAGGAACTTATGCCCAAGCTTTTACCAGCTTTGAGATCACTCCTGGTCTTGAAGTCAGAGCTCAGAACCAAAATAAGAGAAAGATGAGATTAGGCATGGGGTCCCACAGGCTTGGGAGGTGGAGCAGGTGGCCACACCCAGACTTGTAAGGCCCAGTGACCTGGCTTCAGGTGAGCTGTGGAGTGACAGGGGCCAAGCCTGGAGTTGGCATGGCCTTACTTGGCCCACTGGCCCCCCAACCCCACCCAGGCCCCCAGTTCACCCCAGTCCCCCCTACTGCTCCTCTAATTACATGGTCATAAAGCTGAAGGCTCTAATGATCCAATTAGTCACGCATTTACTGCGCTATCTGGGATTAAAATGACCAATTAAAGTGCTGTCGATTTTATCATCACTTACACCCGACATGAGCAAGGAGCCCACAGACAATGGGACTATTAGCTGAACTGCAGGCAACCGAAGATGGGAGGGGGGGCAGGAAAGAAGGGGAGGAGACCAGAGCAGGGGAATGGAGTCAGCAGAAGGGAGGCAAGGAGAGCCTTAGAAGGAAGCCCTGCTACCCAACACAACCTGAAGCAACTCCCTCCTGCCCCGCACCCCAGTTCTGTTGGGCCCCCCATGCTGTACTCCACCCAGCTCCACCTACAAGTCCATCCCTATTGGTCTACAGCTGAGGCTCCAGGAACAGGGAATGTTAGAGCTGGGGTGGGGGGGGAGGGGGCTTAGAACTCTGAATGTTAGACCTGGTAGGACCTTAAACTAGAGAATATTGGGATTGGGAGGAATTTAGGGCAGAGAATGTCAGAGCTAGGAGAGACCATAAAATTCAGGATGTCAGAACTGGAAAGGACCTTAGAACAAAGACCTTCAGAGCTCCAAGATTCTGTGATGCTGACCCGGGATCAAGACCCATCTCTGCCACTTACTGCTTAGGTGACAGCAGGCAGACAGATGGCTGGATAGATAAAGGGAGAGACACATAGAGAAATATAAAGATATATACACAGATACATAGAAAGATATGGAGATACATAGAGAAATAGATAGATTTATTAAATGATTACTATGTGGCAGGCACTGTGCTAAGTACCTGGGATACACATACAAACAAGAAAGACAGCCCTGCCCTCAAGGGGTTTACATTCCAGTGAGGGGAATGACAAGACATAAAGGGGAGCTAGAAAAGGAAGGGGGATCAGGGAATGTCCTCACGGTGACATGGCCAGGAAATGACGTAGAGACCTGGCTCTAGGCAAGATAAACCGAAAAGCATCAGCCACTGCTGGGTGGGCTCATCTGTAGACAGACCCAGTCCATGGTCTTCCATTCCTGTTGTCTTCTTTTCTTCCTCTTGTCTTGGTAAAGACAGGAGAGAAAAGCAAGGCAGCCTCTCTATGTATGTAGGGCAGCAGAGTGGGGGCTGGGATTGTTCTGGGAGGAGGGTCAGGATCCCTGAAGGTTGGGTACAGACAGGTGGTAGCAGAAGAGACACAGAAGGGGCCCCACCCACTCCTCCCACCCCACAACAGCTCTGGGGGGATGGCCTACATTAGAGTGCAGGTAAAGAAATCCCAGGCGGGCCTGAGCCTCGATTTGGAGCTTCCCACCCCCACCCACCCCCATCCTCACCAGCTTTGCCTTGGCATCTTGGCCAAGCCACATGAATTAGAACGAGCTGTTCTCAGCGGGAGAGGAATGAGGGCTCTGATGATGGCAGCTCCCGTTGGGCAGAAGGACCAGACAGCAGGCTCTTAGACACCCCCTTCCCCAGCCCAAGTGCCACCAGACACCCCAGGGGACTGTGCCTGATTTTTCCAGAACCTCTGTCAAGACCCCCCAGGGGGGTGACCAATGCTGGGGCCACTGGGAATAGTATCTCCGTAGGGTGGAAAAGCAGGAACAGATTCAGCTGTTCCTCCTCAGATAGGCAGCCCCTTTCTGTGGAGAGAATATTGTCTTTGGGGGCAGATAAACACTATTTGCTTCCTAGATCAGCTGATTACAAGCTATGTGACCTTGGGCCACTCACTTAGCTTCCCTAAGACTGTTTTCTTATTTGTAAATGAGGAACAATGGACGAAATGACCTCTAAGGTCCCATCCTGTGACCCCCATTTCAGAGATATGGAAACAGAGGCCAAGAGGTCCTATGCTCAAGGTTATAGAGCCAGTCAGTGTCAGAGGTGAGCCCAGCATGCTCCCCACTAACAATGACAAAAGAAGGGGAAGAGACCCAAGACAAGGGGTGACAAGGTCTGTGCCTCCATACATCCTAAGGGCATTTCCCCCATGTTCATTATCCTATTATACAGAAGGGCAAATAAAGGCTCAACTTGTTGGAGTGAATTACTCAGTTACAAGCCTAGTAGGTAACAGGAAAAATCTTTTGATGTCTTCCCGATGTTGTTCCAATTAAAGCTCAGACTGAATCTTTGTAAAAAGTTCTAGGGTACCAGATTCCAGGTCTAGCATTGTCGTCATTCCCAGATCTTAGAGAAATGTTTGTTGGATGCAACTGAATGGGATCGGGTGCCTCTTGTCCTCAGGTAGAGCCAGAATTGAGCACAGTCTGACCATCCCTCCTGTGGCTACAGGATGGCCTCAGGGCACAGGGAGAGGGCCCCCCCATCTTGAGTCCTCTCCCCAAAGCACCAACTTCTCCCCAGCCTCCTCGGGTTCTACTGACCCAGTTCTGGGGAAGGCTCTCTTTTGTTGTTCGTGATGAAGCAGCATGGGCATAATGCAGGGAGGCCACTGGCCTGGGGAGCTTGGACCTGCAGGGAACAATGATGGGCAGAGCTGCAAGGACAAGACCAAAGAGAACAGGGCAGTGCCGGCTTTGAGTGCTGGCCGGGTCACAGGGCAGGGCAGAGCTTTGTCCTAATGCTCCCCACTGCTCCTCCCAGGGCCCAGCCCTGAAACGCCTGTCTGCAAGACACCAATGCCCCTCTGATGGACAGACGCAGTCAGAGACAGGGACAGCTTCAGGAAACAGCTTGGGATGAAGTTGCGGTGTGGGGCAAGGTGAAGCAATTAGGCAACTGGCCCGGGGCCAGCTCTGCAAGCCAGCTGCTCCAGCTGTTTCAGGAGAAATCAGGGCCCAGGAGCCGCCAAGGGGAGAGGGCCTGGTGGTCAGAATAATAAGAATCTTTTTCATCTCGATTGGACTTTCTATTCTCCAAAGTATTTTCTCATCTGATTCTTACATCAACCCTCTGGAGAAGATGGGCCAGGGGTTATGTTCTCCATTTGATGAAAGCAGAAACTGGACAGACAGACGGACAGGAGAGAAGCAGAAGAGAGGACAAAGAGGAGAAACAAGAATCAGGGTAGTGCTCATCTGCCTGTCTGAGATTGTGCGTGTGTGTGTGTGTGTGTGTGTGTGTGTGTGTGTGTGTGTGTGTGTGTGTGTGAGAGAGAGAGAGAGAGAGAGAGAGAGAGAGAGAGAGAGAGAGAGAGAGAGAGAGAGAGAGCATGTGATTGAGCGGTTGGAGTGTGTGGATGATTTTGTAGGTAAGTGTGAGCTGTTGAGTGTCTTTCCTTCCCAGGGGCAGAGAATTGATCCAGCTCTTGACATCAGAACATGCCCTGAGGGCTTCCCTCATCTCCAACCCCCAGAGGCTTCAGTTTACTCTGTCTTTGGCTCTGAGGTAGCCGGCTGGCACCTGGACTCTGATAAGAGGACAAAGGCAGGCTTCCTCCCCACCCACCAGCTGACTTGACCCCTTGGCTTAAGCTCCAAATTCTCCCCTCCCTTCTCTTTTATTCCATTCTCTTTCTTCCCCCATTTTACCCAGTCAGATTAATGCCATCATCTTACAAGGCCAAGGCAAGATGAGTAGTTTTCAGAGACAAAGGGAGGGAAGGAGACCCAGGGGACCTGGGGGCAAGATCAGTCTTGTGGCTCCTGAAGAATCAGCTCTGCTCTCCATCCCCAGTTGTGGACTCCCTATTCCTTCCCACCTCAAGCCTCTCTCTGCCCTGGAGCTCTTCAGATCTTCCCAGCTTGCTCCTTACTAGACAAACTTCTCCTGTCTTAAGTCTCTTTTCTGCTTCCATTTCTGGTACTCACTGAGACCTGGCTTTCTCCTTATGACACGGTGTCCCTGGCCATCCATTCCAGTACTGGCTACACTCTCACTCATACCCCTGACTCATGGGTGGAAAGATCAGAATATTCCTTGCACCCCATTGCCACTTCCAGACTCTCTCTGTTGACATCACTCCACCACTCACATTAATCACCCCATCCAGATGCTGGTAGCTATTATCTATTGACTCACAAAACAGTCTCCCTTGTTTCTCAATTAGTTCAGTTTGTGGCTCACAGTCTCCTGGGACAGCTAAGTGGCACAGTAGATGGAGCACTGGCCCTGAATTTGGGAATATAGGAGTTCAAATTCACCTCAGACACTTACTAGCTGTGTGACTCTGGGAAAGTCACTTAACCCAAATTGCCCTAAACATCTCAAGCCATCTCCAGTCTACCTATCTGAGCTCTCCTTGTCAGTTTCCTTTGAAGGGTCTTTATCTACACCATGGCCCCTAACTATGGAGGTCCCCCGGGGCTCTGTCCTGGGAAGTCTTCTCTCTTCTCTTTATCAAAGCTTCTTGGTGTCATTCTTGAATCTTCCTTCACTTTTCCTTCACCTCATCTATCCAATCAATTGCCAGTTCCATCCTCATCACTTCACTCACAAGGCCACTACCCCAGTTCAAGTCTCCATCACCTCTCACTGGACAATTGCAATAATCCCCTAATTCATCTCTCTTCCTCAATCCTCTCCCCATTCCAATTCATCCTTCACTTAGCTGCCAAAATAATTTTCCTTTTTAATTTTTTTCAGTGGGGCAATGAGGGTTAAGTGACTTGCCTAGGGTCACACAGCTTGGGAGTGTCAAGTGTCTGAGGCCAGATTTGAACTCAGGTCCTCCTGAATCCAGGGCTGGAGCTTTATCTATTGTACAACCTAGCTGCCCCCAAAATGATTTTCCTAAAGTGTCAGTCTGAACTTGTCAACTCTCCTTCTATTCAAAAATCTCCAGTGGCTCCCTATTACCTTTAGGGTCAAATATAAACTTCTTTGTTTGTCATTTAAAGCCCTTCTTAACCTAACCCCTTTCTACCTTTCTAGCCTTCTTTTTTAAAAAATCATTTTTATTTTATATTCAGTTCCAAATTCTCTCCCTCCCCTTTTTCTACCCTTTGAGAAGACAAGAAAAAACAACTCATTACAGACATGTATAGTCATGCAAAACAAATTCCCACATTAGTCATAGAGAAGAAAGAAAAAGAAAGAGAAAAAAATGTGCTTCAATCTGTACTCTGAGTCCATTAGCTCTCTTTCTGAAGGATAATAGCATATTTCATCATGAGTCTTTGGAATTGTGGTGGGCCATTGTATTGCTCAGAGTTCCCAAGTCTTTCAAATTTGACTATCTTTACAAGATTGTGGTTATTGTTTTAATCTTTCTCCTGGTTCTGTTCACTTCATTCTGTGTCAGTTCATAAAAGTTTTCTCACATTTTCCTGAAGTTTTTCCCTTCATCATTTCTTATAGCACAATAGTATTCTATCTTGTTCATATACCATAGCTTGTTCAGCCATTCCCCAATTCTTTGCCACCACAAAAAGAGCTGCTATAAATATTTGTGCACATATGGGTCCTTCTCTTCAGTCTTATCTCTTTAGAGTATAGACCTAGCAGTAGTATTGGTGCATCAAATAGCTAAATTGGACATAGTTTCAAATTGCTTTCCAAAATGATTGGACCAGTTCATAGCTTCACCAATGGTTACATTAGCATATCTGTTTTCCCATATCTCTTCTAGCATTTGTCATTTTCCTTTTTTTTCATCTTGGCCAAACTGATGGATGCAAAGTGGTGCCTCAGGGTTGTTTTAATTTGCAATTCACTAATTATTAGTCATTTAGAACATTTTTCATATAACTATTAATAACTTAGATTTATTCCTCTGAAAACCGTCTATTCATATTGTGAGAATATTTTTGATGACTAGCCTAATTTGGGGGGACTAAAGCTGATTGGGGTGACTAATTTGGGACTTATGACTATTTGGCTGTCTGACTTCGTTAACTTAATATGGGCCGTTTATAAATTTCCACCACACTACTCTACTCCCAAATTGATAATCTAAAGATTAAGAAGCCTCTTAAATAAATAATCAAAACAAAGTTTATTTATGAGATACTATGAAAATTAAGAATACAGGGAAATAAAATGTACAACCTGACTGCTTTCCTTCGGTCTCTTTCCCACCTGCTGAGCCTCGAACTTTTTTTAATACAATAAGGGCCTTAGCCGCCTCTCCCCTCAGGGCACTCAGGTACTTTATTCTAACTCCTCTTAATCTTCACTTTCTCCAACCTATACCCTGTGCTGACCGATTCTGTGCTCTCTGCTGCCTCCTGTTCAGTTCTGTCTTCTGCCGCCTTTGCTCCTAGTCCTGCATTGCTGTTCTTCTCGTCCCCTGTCTCTCCTTTCTAATCTCGTCAGCCGCCCTCTTGACCTCTTCTCAGCCCCCTCTCTCCTTGCCCAAACTGAACCGCTTCATCCTTGTCCGCACCGCCTTTGCTGTCTAACTCCCAGGTCTATATATACCTTTTCTTCTCTCCACTCAAATCTCGGGGCTTTTTGCACCCACATACCAAGCTAATCCACTAGCCAGGGCTGGGGCTGGGGGGGGGGGGGTGCTCCCGCCTCACGTGCCTCAGCACAGGCTATCCAGGATCTTTCAGATAGCTCCGCTCAGGTCGGAGGGAGCTGGGGGCTTTTTTTTTTTCCCCAGCTGTATGAAAAAGCCAGGGCTTTTTGACTCAGCTGAAGCTGAGGAGGAGGGGAAGAGACCCTGAGGACCTAAGGCTTTCTAATCTCAGCCTAAAGGTAGGGTCCCCAAATCAAAATAAATTTCCACAGTATCCTCTGACCACTTATCAATTGGGGAATGGCTCTTTTTCTGGAAAATTTGGCTCAATTCCCTATATACCTTAGAAATGAGACCTTGATAAGAGAAACTTGCTACAAACATCACCCCCACCCAGTTTCCTACTCTTCTCCTAATTTTAACTGCATTAGTTTTGTTTGTGCAAAGTAATTTTTATTTTATGTAATCAAAATTACCCATTTTACCTCCTGAGAGCTTCTCTATTTCTTGTTTGGTCATGAAATCTTCCCAGATCCCTAGATCCGTCAGGTTATTCCTTCCATGCTTTGCTAATTTCCTTATGATGTCACCCATTATGTCTAAATCACATCCATTTGGAGCTGACATGGTGTGAGATTCTGGTTTATACCTAGTTTCCTTTCCATACTTCATCCATATTACTCCCTTCCACAAACTCTACATTCAAGTTATACTAGGCTACTTGCTTTGACTCCAACACAACATTCTCTTTCTCATCTCCCTGCCTTTGCACTGTATGCCTCCTATGCCAGGAATTCCCTGGCTTCCTTCAAGACCCAGCTCAAATCCCATCTTCTTAAGGCCTTGCCTAGTCCTCATGCCATCCCCATCTGCTAGTACCTTCCTCTGTGAGATCATCTTCCATCTCCTCTGTATTTATCTTGCACATACCTATGTAAATGCATGTTGTCTCCCCTATTGTGATGTGAGCTCCTTGAGGACAATGGCTCTTTCCCACCTGCCTCTTCCTACTTTTCCAGGCTTCTGACACATTACTACCCTCCACAAACTCTACACTAAAATTAAACCGGACCACTTGCTGAGTTCACCCTCTTTCTTCCTACCACCAAAATGTCCTCCAGTACAATCATTATTTTTTAAGCAACTGGTGGTGCAGTGGATAGAGTGCGTGGCTTGGAGTCAGGAAGACCTGAGTTCAAATCCCACATCAGACACTTACTAGCTGTGTGACCCTAGACAAGTCATTTAACCTCCAATTGCCTCAGTTTCACCAACTGTAAAATGGGGGTCACAGTAGCATCTACATCATAGGGTTGTTGTGAGGGTCAAGTGAGATAGTATTTATAAAGCATTTAACACATACAGTGCCTGGAATATAATAGATGCTTAATAATGTTTCATTTCGGGGCGGCTAGGTGGCACAGTGGATAAAGCACCAGCCCTGGATTCAGGAGGACCTGAGTTCAAATCCGGCCTCAGACACTTGACACTTACTAGCTATGTGACCCTGGGCAAGTCACTTAACCCCCATTGCCCCGTAAAAAATAAAAACAAAAACAACAAAAAAAAATAATGTTTCATTTCTTCCCTCCTTTCCCTTCCCCTCTCCCTAGTGAGACGGGGGTGCTGGTACATGTGTGTCCTGTGTGGATTAGTGCTGTTTTCTCTGCCCCCTTGACTTCTAATCTTACCCACAAGCCTCGACCTCTTTCATTCTCATTGGTGAGAGCCAAGGTCAATGAGAGTTAGATATTTTGAGACCCTTAAAGGAAAATGGATGGAATGATGAGGGTGGGGGAGGCACTAAGGATTTAGCACTCACTGAGATTGGGGAGAGGACAGGGTTCCTGCTCTTTCCTTCCATCTGCTCCATTTGGAGACAGTCATCTGTAAACTCCATACTCATCAAGGGAAGGAGTGAGTTTGCCCAGGCAGTGAATATTTTATTCATTTCCAGACACTGTCCCCAGTGAACACTTGAGACAACATTGTCCCTGAGCCAAGAAGCCTGAGAGGGAGAGAACAGACTCCTGGGATCTACCCCTGCCTCCTAATCCCCATCAGGGTAACTGACCTTGAATTCCCACTCCCTCGCCTTCATCTCGAATCAGGGGCTCAGAGCATGAGGGCTGGGAAGAAACAGGAAAGTCAATTAGTCCAGCCCTTCTCTGGTTTTTATAGCTGGAGGAAAGCAATGGCCAGAAAGAAAGAGGGACTATAAGAACAGGGTGGAGATTGCAGAGAGGCATATTTCTGCATTTATGTCAAGACAAACTTCCCAACAATGAGAGCCGTCATGTCCAAAATCGGAAGGACCTGCCCTTGGAACTGGTGGGTTCTGCATCTAGGAAGAAGCTCTCAAGCTGAGGGTGGAACACCAGCCGTCGGGGCAGGGGATGTAGAGAGGTCCTTGTGCAGGTGGGGAGCTGGACCAAATGCTGCTCGTGTCCCTTCCATCTCTGACTTACCCAAGGTTACATAGGAAGTTAATGATGGAGTAATCAATTCCCCAGGGAACCTGTTTCCTCTCTCCTCAGGGTATCAAGTCCACTATCTTCCCAGCCCCCAGCCAGCCAGACTGTCGTTATGTGTCCTTTCCTCTCTTTCCCTCTCCTCTCCCCACCTCTTTTCTCCCTTCCTCCTCTTTCTAATCCCCCATACCTTCTACCTCTCTCTCCCCTCCTTCGTCATTTCCTCCTTTTCTCCTCTTTCTTCTCTCTCTCTCTGTCTCTGTCTCTCTCCCTCCTTCATCCTTTCCTCCTTTTCTCCTCCTTTTCCTTTTCCTTTTCCTTTTCCTCCTCCTCCTCCTCCTCCTCCTCTCTCTCTCTCTCTCTGTGTCTCCCTGTCTCTGTCTGTCTCTCTGTGTCTCTATCTCTGTCTCTCTCTGTGTCTCCCTGTCTCTGTCTGTCTCTCTGTATCTCTGTCTCTGTCTGTCTCTCTGTCTCTCTCTGTCTCCCTGTCTCTGTCTGTCTCTCTGTCTGTCTGTCTCTCTCTGTCTCTGTCTCTCTGTCTCTCTCGGTTTGTCTGTCTGCCTGTCTCTCTCTCTCTCCAGGTTGTTTGAGCTCCTTGAAGGGCACAGATTGGGTTTTCCCTTTCTTTGAATCCCCAGAGCTTACCACAGTAATAGGCACATAGTAGGTGCTTAATAAATGCTTGCTGACTGACTCTTAAACCTCATACCCTCCCCCTCTCCCCTTCTCTTCCTCTCTTCATTTCTCCCCGTCCCCCTTTTCTCCTCTCTGCCCCCTTCAAAGCTGACTACAGATTTCTTTCTCCCCCTCTTTTGCCAGCCCCTGTGCAGCCTCCACTTTTGTCCCCATATCTAAGCCAATGCCATGCAAAGAACGCTGAATTGGGAGTCAGAACCCCTGGAGTCTAGGGCTGGCCCTACCATTAACATCAGGATAATATCAGGAGAGTCCTGTTGTTTTGTTCCCATTGTTTCCTTTTTGTCATGGTAGCCTCAGTGCCTCACACACAGTAGGTGCTTATTAAGTCTTTGTTGAGTCAGACTGAACTAGCTGCATGCTTTGGTCAATCACTTCCTTTCTCTGGGTCTCCAGCCCATCTCATATAAAATGGAAATCATAGCAGCAACCTGGCCAGTTCACAGACTCTCAGAGCTGCCCCTAAAGATCACCGTGTCCAGCCTCCTCATTTTCCAGGTGAGGAAACTGAGGCATGCTGAGGTTGTGACTTGTTCAAAGGCAGACAGACGGCCTGGGGGTATGTTGGTTGTCCTAAATCCACTGACTCCAAGGGCAGCATTCCTTCCACTACCAATCCTGGGATAATAGGATGTTCTGTAAAGTATGAAATGCCATGCACAAAGAAGACCCTTTCTAGAAGGGATGCTTTGGGGAAATGAAGGGCTGCTGATACAGAATGAGGCTGCCCATGTTCAACCTGTCACAGCCCCCATCCTTCCTGGCTCTTACCAACCAAACCCGGTACTGTGTGCTGGAGCTGTCCTTAGTGCTGAAATGGAGCTAGGCACTAGTGCTGGGCCCCTGAATGAGGAGGCAGTTCTAAAACTAAAAAGAAAGGATCAGGTAACGTCTGAGCTGAAAGTGCCCTTAAAGATCATCTAGTCTACTGCCATTTTACAGATGACCCAGAGGAGGGGAAACGACTGACCCAAGGTCACACAGGTGACTGAGATAAGACCTTAGAACCTAGAACTTCAGAGTAGGAAGGGCCCTTGTGGGTCATCTACTCCAGGGCTTCTTAAACTTTCTCCACTTGAGACCCCTTTTTACATGCCTCCAGGTTTATAGGTATGTAAGGTAAGTATACATAACCTTTTACTGTTGTCAATTTTTGGAGGTCCCCACAATTCAGTTATATGACCCCATAAAGGGTCCAGACCCACAGTTTAAGAAGCTTTGATCTAGGGGCAGCTAGGTGGCGCAGTGGATAAAGCACCGGCTCTGGATTCAGGAGAACCAGAGTTCAAATCTGGCCTCAGACACTTGACAGTGACTAGCTGTGTGACCCTGGGCAAGTCACTTAACCCTTACTGCCCCGCAAAAATTAAAAAAGAAAAAAAAAGAAGCTTTGATCTAGTCTAACCTCCTTCATTTGATATGAGAAAACTGAGGCCTACGGAGACTGAGTGATCACATGGCTAGTAACTGGCAGGGCTGGGACCTTAGACTATAGAATATCAGAGTCAGAAAGGCTCCTAAAACACAAAACAGGCATGATTAGGACTCGAAGGTGCCTCAGAAGCTAGAATGGAATGTTAGAGCTGGTGGGACAGGAGTTTAGAACATCAAACACAGAATATCAGAGCTGGAAAAAACCTCAGAGACTAGAACATCTGAGCTGGGAAGCCCTTAGAAGAGATAATGTCAGGAGGAATCTTAGAACAGAGGGTTTCATCAGGAGAACATTGTACACCGTCACAGTAACACTGTGTGATGATTGACTGTGAGAGACTTAGCTCTTTTCTGCAATGCAATGATCCAAGACAACTGCAAAGGACCCATGATGGAAAAATCTCTCCACATCCAGAAAAAAGAACTGTGGATTCTGGATGAAGATTGAACCATACTGTTTCTACTTTTCTGAGGTGTTTCCCTTTTGTTCTGATTCTTCTTTCACAACAACTAATGCAGAAATATGTTTAATGTGATCGTACATATAGAACCTATATCAGGTTACTTTCTGTCTTGGGGAGGGTGGGAGAAAAGGGAGGGAGAGAGAACAATTTGGAACTCAAAATCTTATTTAAAAAATGTCAAAAACTATCTTTACATGTAACTGGAAATTTTTTTTATTTTGGTGAGGCAATTGGGGTTAAGTGACTTGCTCAGGGTCACACAGCTAGTAAGTACTAAGTGTCTGAGGCCGGATTTGAACTCAGGTACTCCTGACTCCAGGGCCGGTGCTCTATCCACTGTGCTACCTAGCTGCCCCATAACTGGAAAATTTAAAAAATACTTTTATGATAAAAAAGAACAGAGGGTTTTATAAATGTTCAGGACCTTAGAAGAGAGAATATCAGAGCTGGGTCAAGCTCTAACAACACGTTTTGTGCTCTAAGATCCTTTCCAACTCTGACATTCTATGTTCTAAGGTCCCATCCCTGCCATTTACTACCTGTGTGACCTTAGACAAGTCACTTAGCTTCTCTAGATCTCAGTTTTCTCATGCAAGTGGACATTAGATTAGGTGACCTCTAAGGGCCCTTTCAACTCTGACATTCTATGTTCTAAGGTCTTAATTCTGCCAACTGCGTGACCATCTTAGTTCCTATATGACCTTGAGTTAATCATTTTCTCTCTCTGAAATTCAGTTTCTTCTTTTGTAAAATGTCAGTGGGCTTAAAATATGAAATGTCAGAAATAGGAAATCCCCTAAAACAAAGAATATGGAATTTCAGAGCTAAAAAAAGAACCATAAAACCTTTTATATTATGTCAGAGAATGGAGGTTGTATAAAGATTATGTAGTTCTAGGGGCAACTAGATAGTATAGTGGATAGAGTTCTGGGGCTGAAATCAGGAATGTTCATCTTCTGTATTCAAATTTGCCCTCAGACACTTACTACCAGTGTGACCCTGAGCAAGTCACTTAACACTGTTTACCTCTGTTTCCTCATCTGCAAAGTGACTGGAGAAGGAAATAGCAAGCCACTCCAGTGATGCCAAGAAAGCCCCAAATGGGGTCACAAAGAGTCAGAAACAACTGAAAAATGACTGAACAAAAAACCCTGCAAAGACTTACATGAACTGATGCATAGTGAAGTGAAGAGAACTAGGAGAATGTTATACAAAGTAATGATATTCTGGGGCAGGTAGATGGCACAGTGGAGAGAGCACTGGCCCTGGATTCAGGAGGACCTGAGTTCAAATCCGGCCTCAGACACTTGACACTTACTAGCTGTGTGACCCTGGGCAAGTCACTTAACCCCAATTGCCTCACTAAAACAAAACAAAACAAAGTAATGATATTCTTCTATGAAGAACTGTGAAGGACTTAGCTTTTCTTAGCAATACGATGATGAAGTATACTATCTGCTTCCAGAGAAAGAACTGAAATTGATTGAATACAGACTGAAACATGCTATTTTCACTTTCCTTCATTTTTTCTTTGATTTAAGTCTTGTACAAAATGACTATTATGGAAATGTTTTACATAATTACACATGTATAACATACATCTGATTGCTTGCCATCTCAGGGACTGGGGAGGGAGGGGTAGAATTTGGAACTCAAAACTTTAAATTTTAAAAAATGTTTTTAAAAATTAAAAAAAGTGGGGGCAGCTAGGTGGTTCAATGGATAAAGCACCGGCCCTGCAGTCAGGAGTACCTGAGTTCAAATCCGGCCTCAGACACTTAACACTTACTAGCTGTGTGACCCTGGGCAAGTCACTTAACCCCAATTGCCTCAATTAAAAAAAAAAGACTCATTATCCCCATCTCACAGATGAGGAGACTGAGGTCCACAGAAGTTATGGTGGATTGGACTTAAAAGACTTTTGTACAAATCCTAGCCCTGTCCTCACTAGCTATAGAACTCTAGGCAAGGGGGCAACTAGATGGTGCAGTGGTTAAAGCACTGGCCCTGGATTCAGGAGTACCTGAGTTCAAATCTGGCCTCAGACATTTGACACTTACTGGCTGTGTGACCCTGGGCAAGTCACTTACCCCTCATTGCCTGCAAAAAGAAAAAAAGAAAAAAAAGGAACTCTAGGCAAGTGGCTTATCCCCTCAGCCCCAGTTTCTTTCTCTGTAAAATAAGGGGACTGGACTGTGAAGAAGCCCATGATCCTGGAACTTCCCCAGAGTCACACAGCTAGACAGTGTCAGAGGCGGGATCTGAGCCATCCTCATTCCCGGCTATACCATAGTGCTCTCCTCTTCTGCAAAGCTGCTTTCCAGACTCCTTAGCCCTTTCAGCACCTCGTTAATTACCACATCATCCTTCACACTCATTCCTAAGCTTTTTCTCTTCTTGACCCCTATAAAAACCTGCTTTCAGGAAAGAACCTCATTAACACAAGAAGCTGCTAATAATACCAGTGATAATCACTGATATTTAAGACCACAGAAGTGTTGGTTTATAGCTAAAAGGAACTTTAGAGTTAATCTGGTTTGAGGGGAGGGAATTGAGGCCCAGAGAAGTTAAATTAAAACTAGTTAAACTAGTTCAAGGTCACACCAGTAGTGAGCAGAAAGAGGCAGCATTTGAACTCAAGTCCTTAGATGCTGAATCCATCATTCTTTCCATTGTGTCTCCCATGCCATGTAGCATATAGCTTCACAGTTACCCTTTGAGGTAGATAGTACAGATTTGATTCTACCCATTCTACAGATGAGAAGACTGAGGCCCCGACCAGGCCATATGGCTCAGTGGGAAGAGTACTGGCTCTGGAGGCAGAGATCCCTGTACCAATCTCGATTGTCATGAGTACTGCCTGTACTTCGTCATCTATAAAATAAGGGGTTTCTTTGATCTTACAACAAGAGGTGCCGTGACAGGTCACATAGCCAGAGCTGGGACTCAAACCCAGGTTTTCTGACTCATCAGTTGTCACCTTCTTCTCACTGTTCAGCAGTCACCTCATAATTCTATTTCATATTTAGATAGCACTTTGCAGCTTTAAAGGGGGCCTTCCAGTGTTTTACTATGTCACTGAATTCCAGAAGGGTTCTTTTCAAGTCAAAGGACTGACTCTCAGATGGTGAAACCTCTCCTGGGGAGCAGGGGAGGGTGCTCAATGAGTGTTCAAACTGGTGAAGGTCATCAGGATGGTGAATGAAGGGCCTTCAGATTGTGCCATAGGAGGGTGATTTCTATGTTTATCCAGGAGAATCGTCAGGAGCAGGCAGGGAATGTAGTAAGTCCCATTCAAGTATTTGAAGGGCTCTTCTGTGAAACAGGGATGAGACTGTTTTCTGCTTGGCCCCAGAGGACAGAACTGGAAGTGGTAGGTGGTAGGTGTGAAGGCTGTAGACAGCTGGCAAGAAGACCTTCCCAGCTATGGGAGCTGAGCCCAGATGGGATGAGCTGCCCCAGGAGGTGGTGGGCTCTCCTTCCTTGGAGGGCTTTCAGCAATTGGCAGGGATGTTACAGAGGGGACTCAGGCTGGCATCCAACTGAGCCCCAACACAGCTTTTAAACAGTCTGGCCTGGAGCTGGTGCCTGTACTCCATGGGCCCATCTCCCATCTGAGTTTGTGTGTTTGCACTGGCTATCTCCCATGATAGCCATGCACCTTCTGAGCTCGGCCTTTCCAAATCCTCTTTCCTCCGAAAGCTGCTTCTTCTGGAATGCCTTCCCTGATTGATCTGGCTCTGAGTGTTCTCTTCCTCTTTAGGCTAGATCTAGCTTTTCACTCCACCACATTCATTCAATTGCATCTTTTACCTCCCCCCCCCCCTAAGCAGCATTAAAAAAGCCATTACCCGAGGGAAGCAAGGGTACTAATTTCAAGGTCCCAGGAACCTAGATCTGGAGCTGGTAGAGACCTCAGAGGTCCAAGTGCATCATTTTACAAAGGGGGAAACTGAGGTCTATCAAAGTGAAGGGATAGACCCCGAGGTCACACAGATAGTGAGCAAAAGACCGGAGAGTCACTGCATGAAGCCACTCCTTGTGGTGCTTTCAAATGCACATTTGCCGAACTTAATCCAATAGAATGAGCAAGAGCATCAAGGCAAGAAAGAAAGGGAGTCACGTAAGGAGCTGGACAGGCAGTCAGTCAATCACGGGCAGGGGATTTCTGGTTAGAAGACACCTTGGAGATCTTTTTGTCCAGTGCTCTCAGGAAAAAAAAAAAAAAAACCAAAGATGTTTAATTGGAGAAGGCCTTGAATGCCAAACTAAAGCATTTGGACTTGAGTCGCTGGGCCCTGGGGCTTTGGAGTTCTCCACGATTCCTTCTCATTCATCCCTATCCTATTCCATATGGTTCAGCTCCAGGGTTTTAACATTGAATTCAAAAAGCATATATTAAGTGTGCACAGAACTCTGCTAAGTTCTGAAGCTACAAAGCTAATAATGACTCAGTCCCTGCCCTCAAAGAGATTCTATTCTACTGGGAGAAAATGACACGAGCAGTTATCCCTTCCACATTTCCACTTTCCCCATCTCAGTTTCAATATTTCACTGGTTGGCAGAAGAAATTAAATGGGAATTTAGGGGGAGTTTTGCAGAAGCCACAGATGACACAGAAAAAGTTTAGAAGCTCAGAAATGCATAAAATATATGTATAGTGTTATATAATATCAACCCAAATTTCCCAACCAGGTACCATAAATACCCAATAAAAGAAAAAGAAAAAATCCTGACTTCTCTGGATGGAGAAGCCACCAGCGGAGAGCCCAAATGATTTGGATTTGAATTGAATTGAGGAGGCATTGAGCCCTTAACCCCACCATTGCCCCCGCCAAGATGTGCAAGGAATAACGATACATATTGTAGCATTATGTACAAGATAACGAACCAAGGGATATACCAAGAGATTTCCAGCAGGTGGCCAGAGCTAACTACGAAGGGGCTCAGGGAAGGCTAGAGGTAGGAAGTGATAAAGGAAGCTAGGGTTATAGGGGCTGGATTCCAGGCACGGGGACTCACTGGGCAAAAGCAAGGAGACAGAAGGTGGAATGTGTGAGCCTCTGGGATCAAATAGAAACCCCTTTGGCACTGATACCTCAGGAACTTTATGTCTTTCTACATTTCTAGTCTCATACCTTAGTCTTCTCAACATACTCTATAATGCAACTACACTGGCCTGCTTACAGTTCATCCAAAGTGACACTTTGTCTCCCATCTCCATGCCTTTGCACCGGCTGTACCTCATGCCTAGGGTGCTCTCTCCCCTCACCTCCACCTCCTGGTTTCCCCAGTTTCCAAGTATAAGCTCAAATCAATTCCACCTCCAGCAAGAGGCCTTTCCCAGTCCCCCACCCCCTCCAGCTCCTAATGCCTTCCCTTCTGAGATGGCCTTCCATCTCCATCTAGATAGATGGAGAGGGGCAGCTAGGTGGCACAGTGGATAAAGCACTGGCTCTGGAGTCAGGAGTACCTGAGTTCAAATCCGACCTCAGACACTTAACACTTACTAGCTGTGTGACCCTGAGCAAGTCACTTAACCCCAATTGCCTCACCAAAAAAAAAAAGAAAAAGATAGATAGATGGAGAGATATCTTGTATTATCTAGTTATTTTCATGTTGTCTTTCCCATTAGAATGTACACTTCTCAAGAGCAGGGATTAAGTGGTTTTTAAAATTGCCTTTTTCTGCATCACCAGCATTTAGCCCAATGCCTGAACTCAATAAATGCTTGTTGACTGACATACAAACACAGATATGCTACTGAGAAACCTTAGTCTTGCCTTGAAATAATTAGGAAAACATCTCCTCCTCTTTCTCCTCCTCCTCCTCCTCCCCTTCTCCTCCTCCTCTTCCTCCTATTTCTCTCCTCCTCCCTTCCTCCCCTTCTCCTCCTCTTCCTCCTTTTGTCCTCCTTCTCAGCCCCCCCCCCCCCCAGGATTGTTGCAATGCCAGGAGTTTCCTCTTGGCCAATTTCCCCCACAGGTCCTCCTCCTCCCCCTTACCCCAGACTGAGGCCCCTCATCTCTTCCCTCAAGCCCTCCGGATTCTGTGGTTCCCGGGTGGAGCTGTGATTAATCAGTGACAAGGTTGAAAATAAGAAGAAAACTGTAATCAGCGAGGGGAAGGGACGAGCAGTAATTGAAAAAGCGCTTTGGAGTTAAGATCACTTTAATCAGCTCCTCTCCCTGCTGAGGGCTATTTGACGCTGATTTCACCCAAAAGCTGGGAATGGGGGCGATGGGATTGGAGGGGGCGGAGCCTAACCCCAGGAGTGGATGGATGAGTCGGGGAGGGCGGGAGCTGGAGGGTGTCCTTGGGGCATCCATCACACAGATATAGCTCTCTGCATACATATATGTATATTGTGAGAGTCAGGGCCATAGTGGTGTGGTGAACAAGGGAAGTCCCGATGACCCAACTCTGACACAGACCCTGGGCAAGACTTTTAACCCTCAATGCCCCGGGGAATTCTTAAGGCGGTTCATTACAGTTGTCAATCTGCATTAGTAGAGGGAGTTTTCGCTCTGGGAGGTTCCCACACTAACTCACAGGTACAGACACAGAGATAGAGAAAATATACTAGTGAGCTCATGTCTGTTAAGTATTTTGAAAATCTTAAAGTGATATATTAATGTCAGTAAAAATATGGCTATCCATAGATGAGGTGCTAAGTGTGATGGAAAGAGAACTAGATCTGAAGTCTGAGTTGCAATGTTGACTTGGGTACTTACTAGCTTGGGGAAACAGGCTCAGGATCCAGGGCTTGAGAGTTAGGAAGCACTGGGTTCAAATCCAGAATAGGAGAGCGGAGGGATCTTGGAGGCCATAGTCATTTTATGGAACAGTGGATAGAATGCTGAGCCTGGAGTCAAGAAGGCCTGAGTTCAAATCCAGCCTCAGACACCAGCTGTGTCTGCACAGTGTTGTCTCGAGGATCGAATGAGAGAATATTTATCAAAGTGTTTAGCACAGTGCCCCGCACACAGTAGGAGCAAGAGAAATGCTTCTTCCCTTCCCCCTTCTTGATGAGGAATTTGAGGCCCACAGAGGGAGAATGACTTGCCCAAGATCACACAGCTAGTAAGGGGCAGAACAGGGTTTGGAAGTGGGGTTTTCTAACTTCAGATCCAGCCTCTTTCTCCTGCACCAGGCTGCTGCCTTCTTCTACTCCTCGTGACTTCTCCCCTTCCTTTTTCTGACTTAGAAAGATTTGTGTTAATTCGAGCTTGTCTCTGGCCCATGGGGACAAGGAGAGTTTCCCCATGTAAAGGACTCAAGAACTGGGGAAATCGTAAGACCCTGAGGAATGGGGAGCCGGGGGAGGGACCAGCACAAGAGGTTCCCTGACTGAGGCTCTCCCGTTGGCACATTCAGTGGAGGACGGCGCAACCAGCTGAGACGGGAATGTCGGCACGCTGCCCCCCACCCCCATCTCTGCGGGTCTATTCGCAGTTGTGTCCAGGGAAGGCACGGGGCTTCCCTTTTCTACTTGCTCCCCCTCTTGTCTCCGACCCGTGTGTGTGCGGTGGGGGTGCTGAGAGGACTCTATGCCTTGCCCACAGGAAGAATCGAGAAGGGGGGCCGTAGCTAGGGGAGCCCACTCAGACAACTGCGGGAAGAGTAAAGGAATGGGGGGGGAGAATAGAGGAGCCACGGCTGACCCCTGCTTCATGGACCCCCAACACACACACACACACACACACACACACACACACATCCCGAAGGAACTGGGACGCCAAACGGACAAGGTCTCCCTGAGCTTGTGCCTCCCCCCCACCAAACCCCCCAGGCTCCCAATGGCTGAGCTACTTTACAGAAGGAGCCAGAGACCAAACCTTCGGCCAAAGGGGCCGAAAAAAAGGGTTTCGTCCAAAAGAGTGGACCCTGTGCTGGGAGCCCGGATTCCTGGGTCCTGCCCCATGGGCCCACCTGCCTGTGCCGCCATTTCCTTACCTGCTTCCCTTCCCCTAGGAAGTGCAAAACACTTAGAGGGCCCTGGAGAAACGAGCTGCCAGCTCTACTGGTGCAGGGTGGGTGGGCGTGGAGAGATGCCCCCGTGACAGAGGGCGCCGGGGCTGGAGGCTGGCGAGGCGGGGGAGTGGGCAGCCCCAGCTCCACGAAGCCGCTGGTTCAGCCTAGGTCCCGATCCCTGCGCCCGCTTCTTTTTGCGCTCGGGGGGTCAGCCTTGGGGCGCCCCTTTCTCGGGTACTTTTCCAGTTTCTCTTCCGTCCCTCATCGGGATATATATATATATATATATATATATGTATTGGGCATTGGGGGGAGCGCGTGTGTATTGTACGTGAGAGAGCGCAGAGAGGAGAGAAGGGAGAGGGGAGAGCGCAGAGGAGAGAGGGGAGAGAGCACCGACACACACACACACGCGCGCGCGCACACATACACACACACACACACACACACACACACACACACACACACACGCACACACGCGCGCGGAGAGGAACCGGAGACACTGGGAGGGAGCTCGGCACCGAGAGCGAGCGAGCAAGAGAGCGAGCGAGCGAGCCCGAGCCCGAGCGGGGAGGGAGGGCGAGCGCCCGGGCTGGGCCAGAGGGAGCCGGCTCTCCAGCCAGCCAGCCGGGCGCACCGCACCACGCCGCGCCGCGCCGCACCGCACCGCACCGCACCGCACCAGCCCGGAGGGCGCAGAGGGGGCCGGGGAAACTTGGGCCGGGAGGGGGGCGGTGGCTGCGGCCCAGGGCCAGCTGCCCCCGGCGGGCGCCATGCGGCCCTCGGGGCGGGGGCTCCGGGCAACCCCGGCCGGGTGGAGCGGACGCCTTTGAGCAGCCAGCGGCGGCCCTTGGGAGGGGGCTGAGTGCCCTGGCGAGAGAGCGGGCGGAGGCGCGCAGGAGGCGGAGGCGGGGGCGGAGGCGGGGGCGGGAATGGCCCGGCGCCCAGGGGCGCGGGGCTCAAGCGGGCAGTAGCCAGCCGCCACCGCGGGCCGCGGCCGGCCCTCCCTCCCTCCTTCCCCCCCTCCCCCTCCCCCTCCCCCAGCCCCCGAGAGCGGGGGGAGCGGGGGGAGGGGAGGGGAGAGGAGGGGTGGAAGCGGAGCCCAGAGTCCAGAGCCCGAGGAGGCTGAGCCGGAGGCGCGGCCGCAGCCGCCGCTGAGCGAGCTGCCCCTGTCCCCGGGCAGTCGGCTGGGCGGGCGGACGGACTGCTGCCCTGGGCTCGGACACCCTCCCCGCGCCGTGCCCAGCCTCGGCTCCTCCCGGGGCCCGGCGGGCTCCAAGTGAGCGCGAGCGGCCGCGGCTGCCCCTGCCCCTGCCCCTGCCCCTGCCCTGCCCCCGCCGCTGCCCTCCGGGGGGTGGCCCGGCCCGCGCAGTCCATGCGATTCGGGATTAAAGTTTGCGCTCGGCGCAGGAGTCCCCAAGATGCCGTTCCACCCGGTGACCGCGGCGTTGATGTACCGGGGCATCTACACCGTGCCCAACATCCTCTCCGAGCAGCGGCCCGTGGATATCCCCGAGGACGAGCTGGAGGGTGAGTGCGGGGCCCCAGAGCAGCCCTACCTGTTTGCCCGAGTTGGAACCGCCGCCGCCGCCGCTCTCTAGGGGGGCTTTGGGGACGTGGGTTCCCCCCCTCCCCGAGTGACCACTGGGAGAAGGGTCTGTAGGTGCAGGGAGACAGGTGGGAGCGGGCTGCGGGGCGAGTGGGAGAGGGCTCCTAAGAACAGGTTGGAGGGAGGGAGGTCTGGGGGGATAGGACCCGAGCCCGGAGCCCAGACCCATTCCCAGGACCTGGGGGAAGGAAGGGGGAGGGGGGGGAAGAAATTGGTTTTTACCAGGGATAGGGGGACCAGGACCAGAACTAGTGCTCGTACAACCTTCCTCCATCGTTCCCCCGCGCCCCCCTCACGGGGCTCGATCTAGGGTTTCAGATGATTGGAGATGGGCGGGG
The DNA here is from genome assembly GCF_019393635.1 of Dromiciops gliroides. Classification (NCBI taxonomy): domain Eukaryota; kingdom Metazoa; phylum Chordata; class Mammalia; order Microbiotheria; family Microbiotheriidae; genus Dromiciops; species Dromiciops gliroides. Next base: position 9,854,032 of record NC_057861.1, on the reverse strand, counting down.
GGGGGGGGTAAACTTCCCCAACCCCCTCCCCTGGGTCCCACGGGTGGGTGAGGACCCGAAGCGTTAGGCAGAACTAGCAGAGGAGACCCCCCACACGCTGCGGGCACCGGCTCGGAAAACTTGCTAACCCCCTCCCCCTCCCCAGACCAGGCCAGGGGCCCTCCTCCCCTGCCCGCACCCACCCGATCGGTAGTGGTGGCACTCACCCCCAAGGGAGGGGACAGGGTCGTGGGGGTCAGCATTCCCACGGTGACAGTGCGGAAATGGGCGAGCACCGCTGCGGCCCGGGCAGGGGGCGGGGCCCAGGGTTGGGTGAGAGCCCCCCGCCCCAGTGAATGCGGGGCGGGGGAACCTGCGCGGTGGGTGGGCTTCCCCCTCCGCCACCTCCCCCCGCTCCATCACCCTCGCGGCTTCTAGCGTAGCTGGCTGCTTCTGTACTGGAATTGACATTCCAGACATGTCGCTTTAAAAATCCAATCTGTTTGGGCTGGAAGAGAAGGGGAGAGGGGGACAGAGATGGCCGCCGGGCCCTCCCCCCTTCTCCGTACACACTCCTGCAGAGAGAGCCCCCTCCCCCTGAGCCGCTGGGGTCGAGCCCCCTTCTGGGGAAGGCAGAGCCGCTCCCTGGGAGCGACACAACAAGTGGATGGGGGTGGGGGTGAGGACGGCGGCAGCTAAGTGCCCAGTGCCCCATCTCTTCTGCTGGCCTGGTCCCCTCTCCTCACCATTCTCTAAGGGTCCCCCAGGCTCACAGTGCAGCCCAAGATCCCTAGATGTGTCACCCCTTCCCCCCACTCCCTGCATCCCTAAGGCTGCCCGTGCCACTAGTCCCCAGACACCGTGTCCCTCCAGGACACCAGCCTGTCTGTTCTCTGTTCAGCCTTCAAGTGTCCTCACCCTTGCTAGGGGCACCAGGTGGCAGCTGAGCCCAACTTTACCTCCTTCTATTCCCCAGGCCCTCTTGGCCATCCTTGGCTTCTCAGGACAAGGGGAGCCCACCCAGCCCTGAGCAGAGTGAGGCCCTTGGTCTAGGATGGAGCTGGGGACTGGGGTGCTCAGATGGCTGCCTATCCCCGAGTCCAGTGTCTGGCCTGAATAGAAGGTGCCCACAAAGTACCGCAGTGCTAGAAAAGCCCTGGCCCACCTCCTACACTTCCCTGCCTCCCCCTGGGTTTCTGTCCACCAGCCTGGCCTGGCCTCTCTCCACACTAGCTGTTGCTTGCGGGGGAGTGGGTCTGCGTGCCTGGGGCTGCGAGGCCTGCTCCCTCATAAGCCCTCTGCAATGCCCTTTCCCTCCCGGGCTGCCTTGGGGAGTCGGAAGTGGACAGGTGGATGAAGCTGGCAGGGTGGGCAGGCAGGCCGTGCCAAGCTGCAGGGAGAAGGTCCTGGTGCTGCCAGAGGCCCGGGTAGGCAGAGGAGACCACAGCAGCTCCCCCTCAAGGCATCCGAAAACCTGAGCCCTCTTAGAAGCCAAAGAAAACTGCCCTGGCCAGCGGCTAAGGCACCAGTGCTCAATCCTCCTTTGCTCTCTCTCTAGCTAGGAGTAACAGACTAGTCCCTTGACCCCAGTCTATTGAGTAATTGGAAAGACAAATACTGGGCCATTAGAATGGGCTGGTCAGGTGCTTTGAGATCACGAGAAGAATGCAGTGATTGTCCAGGTGGGGGGGGGGGATGACCCATAGCTGTGAGTGTCCCATGTCATCAGAGGGTGGCAGAGGAGAGGGGGAGCTCCCTACTGCAGAGGGGGTGCAAGCTGCAGCTGGCTGGGCTAGGATCTGCGTATGTTCTGAACAGCTGGGAGATTGGGGGCGCTGATGATGAGAACTCACTCCAGGCTCTTTGGGGGCAGGGGGAGCTGGGAAAAGTAGGAGGCTGGGCAGCTATGCCTCCTGTCCTTGCCTTTTGGGGAATCTCGGCGCGTTAGAACTGCTCGCAGACCTGAAGTCAGAGGGTCCCCTTCATGACTCTGGCTACCTCTGGGGTGCCCGCGCCTGCCACAATGCCTTGGGAGGCTGGGGAAGAGGGCAGATGGGGGTGTCAAGTGGTGCATAGAGATAGTTGGTGCGTGGGGAGAGCCAGAGGAAGGGAGGATAGTGGTAAGTGTCGGAGGTAGGAGTCACACTCAGGACCTCTGACCCCAAAGGTAGCATTCTCTCCACTGTGCCTCCAACCTCCACCAGGCTAATCCCTTGCTTTAGCCCATTCTAGTCTCTTTCCTGATCCCTCCCCCTAGCCCTGAGGCTGAATGGAACCCTAGCAGACCCCAGGCACCACCTAAAGCCCTTCTCAGCTCTGGGCCTAGTTAGAGAGACATCAAGAGAATGGGGCAGACACAGCACTGGGCCAGGGTGATAGGGAGGAGGTAGGGGGCTGGATGGGGTGGGAGTATGTCTGGTCTGGCTTTAGGCATTAAGGAGAAAGTGATGGGGAGAAAGTGACAGTGAGAGATTGAATGGGGGAGTGAGAAAGGGTAAAGACCTGGGACTTCTTGGGGGGAAAATGAAGGGGAACTTTCCTTTCCTGTCCTCTTCCCTCTCCTTTCCTAAGACTTCCATGTCCCATCCTTCTCTCCTCCTCTCCCCTCCCCTCCCCTCTCCTCCCCTCTCCCCTCCCCTCCCTTCCCTTCCCCTCTTCTCCTCTCCCCTCTTCTCCCCTCCCCTCCTCTCCTCTCCTCTCCTCTCCTCTCCTCTCCTCTCCTCTCCTCTCCTCTCCTCTCCTCTCCTCTCCTCTCCTCTCCTCTCCTCTCCTCTCCTCTCCTCTCCTCTCCTCTCCTCTCCTCTCCTCTCCTCTCCTCTCCTCTCCTCTCCTCTCCTCTCCTCTCCTCTCCTCTCCTCTCCTCTCCTCTCCTCTTTTCTCCTCTCCACATTGCCTTTGCTACCAACCCCCCCTCCTTGTCTGTTTTTGCCAGCCTGGCAGTCCTGCCTAACTCTGCCAATATTTTTGCCACTGGCAGCAGAAAGGACCCTGCCCATCTGCCTCTCCTTGTTTCAGGATCCCAGTAGCCCTGGCCCCCAAGAAGGGGCCCCCTCCCCATTCTCTCCCCCTTCTCCTGAACTCCCACACCTCTGCTCTCTGCTTCTCTCCTGAAGGCGCCCCCCAAACCCGCTTTTTCCGCCGAATGATATAACATGCAGCCCCCCAGTTCCGGCCTGGCAGGCCTCCCCTAGCTTCTTCCTGCCTCTTTCCAGGATGGGAGGGGAAAAGCTCCTTGCTTTCCCATTCTTCCTTTCCAAAGGCAGGAGACTTGGCTTGGGGTGTGGGAGTTTTCCAGTCCTCATCTTCCCCCGGGGGAGAGGAGGCAGGGGTGGGGTAGATCCAGGGTGCTTTGCAGATAGATGGGTGAAGGAAGGGGCTCAGGTCCCCCAGATCCTTGGGGCTAGAGACTAGGAAGGAAATGGGAGCCCTTCTCCCCCTTCCCCAGGCGCAACAACTGCAGAAAGGGGCTCTGTCCCTCTGTGGACTCATTGGCAAGAGACCAGAGCTGTATTAGTCAGCGGCCAAACCAAACGTACTCACTCCATTTGTCCCTCAGCTCAGAAGTGAAAGCGGAGGTGTCTGGGGCATCTGAAGGGCAGGGCCCGGCCAGGTAGAGCAGGTAGGAGACTTCTGTGTTCCACAATGGGAAAGTGGAATCTTCAAAATGGGGGGGGGGAGCAAAGCTGTCCAAGCAATTTATCCCTCCCTCCCTCTCCTCTCTATAGGGGATCTCCCACACTGGGAGGGAAGGTGAGGGTTGGGAGATCCCAAGAAGGCCCAGCCCAGCCCAGCTCGGAGAGGACTGAGATGATTCCTGCCCCCTACCCCCCGCCCCCACAACTGGCTGGTTCTTCTTGGAGCCCAAGCCTCCTCTCTATAGAGGTTGCTTTGTTGCACGATGTGGTAGAGAGGGCTCAGAATTAAGGTCCTGCCACCTTTCACCTTGGGGGCCTGGGCCAAGTCACTAGGCCTCATTTGCCTTTCCTGCGCAAGGGGGTGAGGGATTGCACTCTGATTCCTTCCAGCTTTGTCCTTCTGAGAGCCCCCAATGCCAGGAAGGCGGGGGCACCCGCCTCTCTGAGAGAACTGCTGGCCCACCCCCCATCCCCACCCCCAGGTCTCCAGGCACCACAGAAGCAGCAAAAACTGCCTTCCCACCAAAGACAGAAAACTCGGCTCCCCCCATTAAGAAGTGGGTAGTTAGGTAGGGAGAGTCGAGACGGGTGCTGGGAGGACGTTGGCGTCCTGGCTGGGCTAGGGACTGGTTTTGTGGGCTGGGGCAACGGTCTTCCCCTTCTTCCCTAGGCCTCAGTTTCCTCCTCTGTGAAACATGAAGGCTAGACTAGATCATTTCTAAAGCCCCTTTCAAATCTGATGGTTGTATTCTGGAAGATCTCTCCTAGTCAGCTCTGACATTCCCTGTTCCAAGGCCCCTCCCAGCCCTGACATCCCCTGTTCTTCCCAGCCCTGACATTCCCTGTTCTAAGCTCCTTCCTAACCCTGACATTCCCTGTTCTAAGGCCCCTCCCAGCTCTGACATCCCCTGTTCTAAGGCCCCTCCCAGCCCTGACATTTCACACTCTGTGGTTCTTCTGAGCTCTGACACCCTAGGATTCTATAAGGCAGTTCACCATCTCTCATTTCTATTGTCCTTTAAAGGTTAGGAAATGTTCTCACAATCCACTGGTGAGATAGGAGGTAGGGCCAATGGCATGACCCATCCCCTCCTCCAACGCCACCATTTCACAGAGTGAAAAAACAAATTTTGGACAAGTACAAGTGACTTCCCTAAGGTCACCCAGCTAGGAAGTGTCAGTGAGTGGTATGGGAGGACTTGGGCAAATTTGTCTCCCAGACCTTGGAAGCTTCAAGGAAGAAGAGGTATTCCCACTGAGCCTTGAAGGACTAAAGGGTTTGGATCTTGTTAGAGGAGGCGGAAGGATTCCACACTGGTGTGGTGGGGTTGAGAGTAGCCCATGGTGGGAGGGATAGCACATTGGCTCAGTTTGACCAGACCTAGGGTTCAGGGCCTTGACTGGCAAGCTCAGGATTTTTTCCTTTATCCCTTTCCCTAGAAGTCCTAGAGAAGCAGTGAGCTCACAGACAGAAGCTGTGCTCGTGGTCAGGACGGGAGAGGGTGGGGGCTGGGAAGTCAGCTATTTCCCAAGGCCACATGACAAGTCTGGGTGGAGTGGGGATACAGAATTTGGCTAATATGCTGGTTCTCCCACGGGGCCTCCAATCCCTCCTCAACTCACTCAATCTGCAGGAGACAAGTTGAGGAAACTGAGGCAGAGAGAAACTGGAATGGAGGACGGGAGAATTGATTTAGAATTGTAAGGAGGGGCAGCTGGGTGGCACAGTGGATAAAGCACCAGCCCTGGAGTCAGGAGGACCTGAGTTCAAATCCAGCCTCAGGCACTTGACACTTACTAGCTGAGTGACCCTGGGCAAGTCATTTAACCCCCATTGCCTCACAAAAAAAATAAAAATAAATAACTGTAAGGGGCCGTCGAGGTTATTTTCTCTGACGCACTCGTCTTATATTCAGGAAACCAAGGCCAGTGAATCACCTGAGGTAAGCTGTGTGATGAGTGAATGCTGGAAGCAGACTCTTGTCCAGAGCCCCACCCCTCCCTGCTTCCATTCAGGGGGCCACCCCCCAGAACCCCCTCCTCTTTGCAGAGATGGGGACTGAGACCCCAAGAAAGGAGAGGCACTTGAGTCCTGAGTGGCCACTGAGGACCTGACCTAGGCCCTCAAACTCTCACTTCAAAGCTCACCCCCAGGAGGGAAATTGAGGCTTAAGGAGGTGGGGGGGGGATGGGACTAGAACATGACATCTGCCCCCACTGAGGAGGAGGAGGGGTCCAGTAGCACTTGTGCTTTCTGAGGGTGGCAGAGGAGTCAGTCAGGTGGCCCCCAGCAGGGGCCCCCAGCCCAGCCCAGCCCCTGACATTGGCCTCCTCCAGGCTCTGAGATTGGCCCTATCTTTAGCCAGAAACCCAGAATCGAGAGGAAGACAGACAGAGGCCCTGAGGGGCCTCTCAAGCCGGACAGTGCGCAAGGGAGCTTCAGGGCAGATCAGCTGCCACCTGCACCAGGTCTCACCCCTCCCGAGCCATCAGGAGGAACCTCAGAGAACCGGCCGAGGGATGGGCAGCTTTGATGGATGGCAGACAATTAAGAGAATGGGATTTGAGCAAATGGGCTAACTGCTGGGGGGCGGGAGGGCGGAGGAGGGGGAGACGCTCTATTGATGGTGAGAAATATTGGCCAAGCCTGCGAGTTAGCTCTAATCCCGTTGGCGGAGGGCAGGAGGGCGGCCGAGGCGCTGGCAGTGAGGCAGCATGGTGGGGGGCGGGGGCCTCCTCCCAGCCCGCCGTCAGTCAGTCTCCCCCATTCTTCCTTCTTTGCCTGCCTGCCTTCCCCTCTCAAGCTAGCAGCCAGCCAGGGCTCGCTCTTACTGCCCCCCAGCTGTGTGCCCAGCCCAGCGAGGAGGCAGAGAGATGCAGACTGAGGAGGACATCCTGCCAAGCCCTGCCAAGGCTCGGCGGCTCTCAGGCTGGGACTTGAGCAGGTCTGGGTTCTAGGTTAGCTCAGGAACTATCTCCTGGGTCAGCCTGGGCGACTCCCTGCTCCTCTCCAGGTGTCACTTTCCTCTGCTGTGAAAACAAAAGGGTTGGCAGCTCCAGCCTGCAAGGGCAGAGGCGCCCCCCTGCCCTTTGGTCTCTAGCTAGTGAGCCAGCCTGGCCAGCCTGGTGCTCAGGGCCAGGCCCTTCTCTGGATGCCAAGACAGTGAGCAGCCTTCCATCCCCAGGGACTTCAGAAGAAGTTGGGCTTTCGTGGAAACCTTGGGCCGGAAAAGGGGTAGGAGTCACCAGCCCTCCCCTTAGAGCTTCAGCCAAGGGCCCAGGACTTGTTTGACAGGGAGGAGAAAGGGTCACAAACTGACTCTAGTACTCAGCCGGGACTTGAACTCAGGGCTCCTGATTTGGGATGTGTGTGTATACACACACTTGAATTGAGAAAGAGAAGCAGAGAGAGATGAGATAGAGTCACAGAGACAAATAGCAGAGAGAGTTATGCAGAGACAGAGGCAGAGAGAGATAGAGAGAAAGAGACACCACAGAGAGAGACAAATGGGAGAATCAGAGAGGCGAATGAGACAGAGAGACAGAGTGAGAAGAGACAGAGACAGAGAGAGATCAGGCTCTAGTGCCTAGGCCTGGCCTACCTGCACAACTACTTGGAATTCCCTAGTGGTTTGGGCCTGCCAGGAGTGGGCCAGGTTTGAGTGACTCAGAGGGGATGAGGCTGACGTGGCCACATCTCCAAATGACCCTTCCCATCCCCCGTCCCCCCAAAGCCACATCCACACTCCAACACACATGCTCCCAGGGGGTCTCCCGTGGGCAGGGAGATAGCTCTTATCTTGGTCCGTCCAGGGAGCAGTCTCACTTACTGGGGCACCTCTGGGGACAGAGATAGAGAAACCCTGGCACAGCTGACAGGAATACAAAATTCCACCTTCTCCTTGAGGGAAACCCCCGGTGAGTGGCAGAGACCCAGGAAGACCGGGGGAGGAAGTCTGCCTTGGGAGGACATGGCTGGGGATGGCTGGGGGACTCCCCCGCCATCTCTGCCACTGCTGTCTTTGTCTGCTGTGGTTCTGAGGCCTGAGCTTGGGCCCCCACATACAAGAACACTGCAAGCCCAGGCTCCCAACCACTGAGACAAAGCCAGCCCCACTGTGCATGTGAGGACAGCAAGGCACAGAGTGGTTGATTCATTTGCCCAGGGTCACACAGCAGAGTAGGACAGAAACGAAATCAGAAACCAGTGTCTTCTCTGAGCTATTAAATTCAATCCAACCCAATCAGCATTTATTAAGTACTTGCCGTGTGCCAGGCACTATAGATATGAATTCAAGAAATCAGTGAGCATCTATTAAGCACCTTCTATGTCCTAGGTATTGTGCTAAGTGCTGAGGATACAAAGAAAGACCAAAGATAACTTCTGCCCTCAAGGAGCTCTCAGTCTAAATGGGGGGTGCAGGGGAATAACAGAATTAAAGAGCAGGGCCTTGAGGCTGGCCTCCTTCCTATTGGAGATGACACCTGAAATAGGCTTTGAAGGAAGCAAAGGATTCTCTGAGTGAAGACTGTAAAGAGGGAAAATATTCCATGCATAGGGCACAGCCTGGGCAAAGACCTGGAGAGTGGATTAGTAGGAGGAAATAGATCGAGTTGACTGGAATGTGGAGTTTGTGGAGGGGGAGGGCTTTAAAGGCCAGATGGGGAGGTGTGCGCATTTAGTGCGGTTCATCCTATTGCAATAGGGAGCCATTGAAACTTCTTGAGCAAGGGAGTGACAGAGACCTGTGCTTTAGGAGGTATGCTCTTGGGGGAATGAGATATGCCTCCCTAAGAGCTCTCAGTCTCGTTGTGGGGGGAGGGGAGCTGGGGGAAGAGTCAGACTTGGAGCTCCCAGAGAAGCATCCAGAGGCCAGGGAAGTGGCCTCCAAAAGAAAGAAATCAGGTGTCCTGGCAAATCACTTCCCTTCTTTGGCCTCAGGGCTGGGGTGGGGCAGTGAGGAAGTACTTTGTAAGTACTTTGTGTAAGGTCAAAGGACTTGGATTCAAATCTAACCTCTGCCCGAGTGACCCTGGGCAAATAATTTCCCCTCCTTGGGTTTTAGTGTCCTCCTCTCTTTCCAGCCCCTCTCCATATTTTACAGAAGAGGAAACTGAGGCCCACGGAGACAAAGTTAAGTCAATGAGCACTTGTCCAAGGTACCATAGCTAATGTGTCAGGTGCTCCTGACTCCAAAGTCTAGCGCTTAAGCCTAGTTCCCGAGCCAGTCTGCTCAAGCTCTGCAGAATAAGTGTCTTGGACACTCTGCCCTCCAAGGTCCCTCCCAGCTTTAATCTATGAGCCCAGGACAGTGATCTGTGAAATGAGGGGGTCTGCCAGCACTAAATAATCCCGTCCTCCCTTCCCACACGTGGCCGGCTGACAGCTGATCCATCTCAGCACCAAGGGAGAGAGAGAGAGGAGATAACAAGGCTCCATCCATCATAGCCTTGCTGGATTATCAGTCCGGGGACTGTCCCCGCTTCCTGGAAGCCAGGGGAGAAAGGATGCAGACTCAGGGCCCAGGAGGACACCAGGAGCCTGCACTGAAGGCCGACGGGAGGCCCGAGTTGGACTGTGTGACCTTGGACATGTCAATCACCCTCTAGGTCTGCCCTCAGAACCTAGGAGGAGGGGGTCCCCTCCCATACTTGAGGCAGCCCAGCTTAGCTGGGACTGTGCAGAAGGTTTCCCAGGGAGGTAGAGATGGGACCAGAAGGCCTCTGAAGCCCTTCCAAATATGATCCCAGTATCCTTGAGCCCCGGCCCCTTTATCCTTCCCTAAGCCCCGTTTAGCATCAGGCTGGCCCTTCCCAAAGGCCCCAGGCTCCTCTTCCCTCTCAGGGCCTCTCGATGAGACACAAGTCAGGAGGCACCAGCAGCTGAGAATGACTCAGGAGCATGGGATTTGGATTTTATGTCTAGAAGGAAGCCTGGACACCGTCTCACCCACCTTGTCGTTTTATTTGACACAAACTGGGGCAGCTAGGTGGCGCCACCGTGCACAGAGCACCGGCCGGCTTCCCAAGTCCAGATCCAGCCTCAGACACTTCCTAGCTGTGTGACGCTGAGCGAGGCACTTCACCCTGTTTGCCTCAGTTTCCTCCTCTGTAAAATGAGCTGGAGAAGGGAATGGCAAACCACTCCAGTAGCTTTGCCAAGAAAACCCCAAATGGGGTCATGGAGAGTCGGACACGACTGAACAACAACAAATCGAGTTTGCCGAGGAGATGAAGTAACACCCAAGTCATACAGGTAGCAAGTGGAGGCCTGGGATTCCTGCCCAAGTCCTCTGATCCTAGACCCAGGCTTCCTTCTACCACACCATAGAGGGAAACCCTGGCCATTTGTTTGTCTCCCTGCCTGCCTGTCTGTCTGTCTCCTCTGACTAGGCCAAGGCAGATGCCACAGAATCATAGGTCACATGATAAAACATGTAGAGCTAAAAAGGACCTCAAAAAGCATTGAATCCAACCCCTGCCCCCATTTTACAGAGGAGGAAATCGAGGCTTATTGAGGCAAAGTCAAATCAACAAGTCAGCAAAGACTTGTCCAAGGTCACACAGTGTCAGAGGCAGGATTGGAACCCAGGTTTTCCTGACTCCAAGTTGAGCACTCAAGCCCTAGTTCCTGAGCCTGGCTACCCAAGTTAGTAAGCAGCCACTGAAACACACACACCTATATGTGTGTGTGTGTGTGTGTGTGTGTGTGTGTGTGTGTGTGTGTATATATATATATATATATATATATATATATATCCCCATCCTGAAAGAAAATGGATCTCCTTTATCAGGACTGGGCTGATGAGACTGTCAGTGACATGAAAGGGAACATTCATCTTCCAGGCAAATAGACTGTATACTATGGGATGAGAAAAGGGTAGAAATCAGCCCTAGGGGAAGGTCAGTATCCTAGGCAGAAGGCTGAGCCTGTGGTTAGGAATACTGTTTAGCTGTTAAGAGGAGAAGAAAGAACCCGACTCCACCCACTCTCCCTCACCTACTGCTATCTCAGATAGGGAAGAGGAAGGGAATGATGACGGAGTGGAAAGAGCTCTCCATTTCTGGTCAGAGGGTCTGAATTCAAATCCTACCACTGCCAGTACCTACCTGTGTGACCCCAGGTTTGAAACGTCATCTTGTTGGACCTCAGTTTCCTTCTCTGTAAAATGAGGGGATTTGACTAGGTAACTTCTGAGGTCTTATCCAGCTCTAAGTCTATGAACCCATGATCTTTTGTGGGTGGAGAAACTGAAGCCCAGTGACATGAAGTGACTTTCTCAGGGTCACACAGCAAAGCAGCAGCAAAATTGGAACTAAGACCCAGGATTCTGGAATTCTTTAGGTTGTACATTGTTGTTGTTGCTGTAAGATTTTATAAAGCACTTTATGTGTTATCTCATTTAACCCTCACAACAACTCTGTGAATTAGGTGCTATTATTATCCCCATTTTGCAGTTGAGGAAACTGAGGCAGACAGAGGGGAAGTGACTTGTCCAAGAGTTACCCAGGGAGTAAGTGTCTGAGGATGGATTTGAACTCAGATCTTCCTGACTCCAGGTCCAGCACTCTACACACTGCGCCACCTTGCTGCCACAAGAGTTGTGACATTGGTCAGGAAAAAAATAGCCTCCACTTAGGACCACTTCTTCCTCAAGTACCTCTTGTACCCATTTGACAGAGGAAGATAAGGAAGGTCGATAGGGCCACACAAATTGCCAATCAGGACTAGAATCATCCCACTCTCGTGATCCTCCTCCAGTTTGGGGCTGGTACTCCTTCCTTGGTACAGTGGAAAGAACAAGGATCTGAATTCGAATCCCTTCTCTGATGTTTGCTACCTGTGTGACCTTGGGCAAGTCTCTCAACTTCCCTGCATACCTCAGTTTCCGCGGTTGGACTCCATGGCTTCTGAGGTCTCTTCCAGCTCTAGGCCTCTGATCCCTCTATAATTCACCTGTGATGTTAGGAACCAAATTTGATTTAGCAAGCATTATTAAGCACCTACTATCCATCAGGTGCTGGGCTAGACACTGGGATACAAAGACAAAAGTGAGACAGCCCTTACCCTCAAGGACCTTACATTCCACTGCAGGGGGCTGGGTGTTGTATTTGAAAAGAGATCCATCTAGGGAGAAGGTAATGCTAACAGACATGAACGACCATCCAGTGGTCAAGTGTCTAGTATCTGAAGAGGAGAGTTATGGGGAGAGGGGTGAGCCCTTCCCAGGAGCCTTGCACCAGGTCATGGTGACAGTCCCATCAGCTCCCATTCCCATCAGCTCCCCATTCCCATCAGCTCCCCATTCCCATCAGCTCTCATTCCCATCAGCTCCCATTCCCATCAGCTCCCATTCCCATCAGCTCCCCATTCCCATCAGCTCCCATTCCCATCAGCTCCCCATTCCCATCAGCTCCCATTCCCATCAGCTCTCATTCCCATCAGCTCCCATTCCTATCTAGCTTTAAATTGAAGGCTCTGGGGACATGAGATTATTCTCATCCCAGGCATGAGGACCCTGAGGCTCAGGGAGGGGATCTAGGAGCCCCAGGGCTCCAGACTTCATGTCTCATGGTGGCTCCCCTAGAGTGTGGGGGTGGGGGAATCCTGTCTTACTCTGTCTGGCTTGGGGAGCCTGCAACAGCCTGAGGGGGACATCTCTGCCCTGGATGTTGAATGCCAGGGACTTGGGGCAGTGTAATGGAGTGGTTGTGAAGAACAGGGGTCCTGGTCACTCTGGCCCCAGCACCACAGGGGTTACAGGAAAGACCTTTCGGTATAAGCCTGGGAAGAGGAACATCTTCCCAGAAAGCTCGTGAACAATTCTTAGTGTCAACATTTATAGTGATGGTAATCCCGGGGAATAATGGCCCAGACTGGCCAGTGGAACCCTCCCTTGCCAGCTCTGGGTCTGTTCTTCTGGGCTGGGGGAGGGGGAGTCTGGAAGTCTGACAGCAGCCCCCTGTCCCTCTCCCCTTGTGCCCTACCACCTCTCAATGTCCTTGGAAATGAGAGCTGGATAAGAGGCAGCCCAGCATCCTCTGAGCAAGCACAGGATGGGGAGCTGAGGGGCAAAGAAACCCCAATACCCCTCCCCCCATCCATGCCAGGCTCAGCCCCAGTGTTCTCAGAGCTCACTGTGTGACCTTGGACAAATCTTCCCCTTGGTGGGCTTCTGTTGCCTCCTTTGTAAAGGACAATTGGGCTCAATGGTTGCCCCTGGGGAAGAGGGAAAAGCTCAGAGCAGGGAACATAGGTTCCTGTCCCTATTCTGCAGCTTACCACCTAGGGGACTTTGAGCAAGCCCCTTCCTCTCTGTGGGCCTCAGTTTCCTCTCCTGTAGAAAGAGGGGCTCAGCCATTCTCTGGCTCTCTAAGGGAGGAGAGGGGAGGGCCTGTTGTTGTTTCTCATGCCAGACCTGAAGCCATTCCCTCAGAAGGATTCTCAGGCCTTGAAAGCCCCAGAATTGTTCCTGAAAGATGATCTATGGGCAGCTGTTGGACCAGGAGACCATCTCTCCAGGGCCAGCTGCCCCCCTTCCCCTATAGAGTGCCACTTAAAGAGAAGACATCCTGGGACAACTAGGTGGCGCAGTGGATAGAGCACTGGCCCTGGAGTCAGGAGTACCTGAGTTCAAATCCGGCCTCAGACACTTAACACTTACTAGCTGTGTGACCCTGGGCAAGTCACTTAACCCCAATTGCCTCACTAAAAAAAAAAAAACCAGAGAGAGAGAGAGAGAAGACATCCTGTTGGATGATGGAGTAGGAGAGAGAAAAGGACTCTGGTGACAGGAGAAGGGGGCTGGCTGGGGGACAAGGCTATAGGAACACTGTCTATGCCTCCTTTGGGGGACAGCTATGCCTCCTGCCCAGGATCAGGGAGGCAGCATCTCAGGCCAGGCAGAATCCTAGCTGGGGAGTTCTCTGCCAGTGATGTGCTCCGTGAGTCTGGGCCTGGTCATTTCCCTACTTTGGGCCTCAGTGATCTCAACAGCAAAATGGGGGTACTAATGGGGGCCAAAGAATGACCCATCCCTCCCCTCCTGGGGCTGTGGTGAGTATCCCATGGGCTTGGCCACTGTAGGAATGTGAGGAGGCGGGGTTTGTTCTGTGTGAAGGCTCATGGGACAGCAAATAGAGACCCTGAGGCCCATGCTCCAGGGTATCTGGGGCTGGATGCAGGTGAGGAGGGTGCTGGTGGGGAGATTGGGGGGGGTGTCACACAATCTCACCCATGCATGGATAAGAATCCTCGTCTTAATTAAGACTGAGGTACTAGCCATTCAGTCCTAGGCAAGGGAGCAAGAAGGGACCCCAGTGGTCACCTCATCTAACTGCCTCACTTTACAGTCAAGGAAACTGAGGCGAAGAGAGGGGAGATGATTTGTCCAAGGTCCCATAGCAAATTAGTGCCAGAGCCAGGCTGGACCTCGATCCATGAATGCTCAGCTAGACTGTAAGCTAAAAAAAGGCAATTCACAAGCACTCACCAAGAACCTACTATGTGTCAGGCACTGAGCTAGGTATGGAAGATGTGGTCCCTGCCCTCAGAGAACTTACATTCTATTGGGACCCACAACATTCAGTTCAGTTCAGCAGGCATTCATTAAGCAGTTCTAGTGTGTCAGGCCCTGTGTTTGGCCTTGGGAATACAGACACAAAGGTGAGAGAGCCCTGCTCTCCACATACTTCTCTTCCAGAGGATTAGATACTTAGAACTGGAAGGGAACTTAGTCCAGTGCTTTGTATTTCAGAGGAGGTAACTAAGGCAGCAGGAACAGTCAATTTGTGGCAGGACCAGAACTCAGGTCTCTGGAATCCAGGGAACATGGGATGTGACAATGGGCAAATGCATTCTCATCCATGGGTCTCTGTTGTTCCATCTGTCCAAAGGGTATGATACAATGAAAAAAGGGCTGAAGGCAGGGGCTGGCCTGATCAAAGTTACAGCCTCACAGGATTTTAGAGTTAAGGGACTCAGTGGCCATCCAGTACCATCTCCACCCAAGATGGAATCCCCATTACCACAGACCAGCAAGTAGGCATCCCACCCCCACCCTGTGAGACAGGATCCCATCAACACTAGAGATGGCCTGTGCCACTTTGAGACACCATCAGATGGCCCTTCAGATACTTCAAGTCAGTTAGCGAGTCCCTCCTGAGCTGAGTTTTCTCTTCTCCAGGCTAAACACCCTCAGATTTTTTTCACTTGATCATCTGGCATAAGATCAAGGCCATTTACCCTTGTGGTCATCTTCTAGCTGCTCACCCACTGCTCTATGTCCTCCCTAATTGGGGTGCCTGGAACTGAATATAATACTATACATGTGGTTTGACCAGAACCAAGTACCCCTGGACTTTGACATATCCTGAGCTTGAAGTCCACTAAGACCCCCCAGGTCTCCTTCAACCTACTGTCTAACCACACCTTCCTCTTAGTGTGCTTGTGAAATTGATTTTTTTATTCCAAGTGTAAGGTTTTTGTTTTTGTTTTTCATTTATCCCTGTTCGTTTCATCTCACTCAATTCAGTCCAATATTCTAGCCTGTCCAGATCTTTTCAGATCCTGACCAAACATTAACGATCCCTTCTACTGTTATATTTTCTGAAATGAGTGCCATTTATGCCTTTATCCAAATCATTTATCAAAATGTTAGCACAGAACTAAGAGCAGATCCCTGGGGCCCTCCACTGGAAACCTCCTGCCCAACTGACAGAACATTCTTTGAGTTCAGTCACTCTGACAGTTCTGGATCCAGATAATTACATTGTTATCTAGTTCCCATCTCTCCATCTTCTCCATAAACACAGTATGAGCTACTTGATCTAATATTTTTCAAGGATCTAAGGAAATCATGAATGTTGTTGTCCCCTGATGGACCAGCCTAGTAACCCTGTCAAAGTAGGAAATAAGGTTAGTCCGGCATGATCCACTCTGGGTGGTGCCAGGCTCACCTTTGAGATCTCTTCTAGCTCAAAGACCTAGGATTTCTATGAACTCTTCTGCCCTTTGTAGGCTTGTCTCTTCACCATCTATCCAGCCCAGCCTGATTGTCTTGATTATTGAAGAGATCCTAGTCTAAACAGGTGTGTCTTCACTGTCCTTTCTCAACCTCTACCTTAACAAACATGTGGGCCATGCTCATTCACACCACAGAACCTGGGTTCTTTCCCCTTCCTCCAATGCAGTCCCCCTCTTTCTTCTCTCCTTGACCCTCTAATCCTTTCTCCCTCCTACATGAAGCCTTCCCTCATCAACCTGCTCTAGAGGTCTCTCTGAGTCCCAAAATTTTAGCACTCATACTGTGTTTTGTCTATCTGTCTGTCTCTCTCTGTGTGTCTCTTTATCTCTGTCTCTCTGTGTTTGTCTCTGTCTCTTTGTCTCTGTCTCTATCTTTGTGCCTGTCTTTGTCTCTCTGTCTCTATCTGTGTCTCTGTCTCTCTCTGTCTCTTCTGCTATATACAAAGTGATTTGTCCATGTGAGCACTGGCTCCCCAGCTAGACTGACTGGATCGGCTATGTCATCTAATGCCTCTTTAATAATCATCTCTTTCACCCCACACAGCAGGGCCAGGTACACAGGAGACACAAGAAGAAAGTATATCAACCTCAGAGTCATAAGACCTGCCTTCAAATCCTACCTCAGATTCTTCCTTGCCATGTGTCTTTATGAAAGTCATTTCCCATCAAAAAGGCTCAGTTTCCTTATCAGTGAAATGGGGAGAATAATTCTTCCCCTCTCTCCTTCCCAGATTTCTTGTAAGGGGGAAATGCCTCATATAGTAGCACAGTGCTTGGTTCATAGTAAGTGTTTAACAAATACATTAATGGTTTTTTTAAAAATAAGTTTTTGTTGCTATTTTCTGTTTCTTACATCACCATAGTATCCCCTGTATCCCTTCTTCTCTCCCTCCCAGAGAGCCCTCTTAAATGACAAATAGTATTTTGTGGAGAGGAAAAAGTCAGCACGACTAATTGTTACATTAGGAAAGTCCAAAACCCGTGTCTTGTGTTACACTTGTGGACCCCCCACCTCCACAAAAGGGTAGGTTGGTAGGGGCTTCTCATCAAGTCCTGTCTGATTGTTATAATTTTGTTACATTCACTTCTAATTTTTTGGTGCATCTTTGTTCTTCCCATTTACATTGTTGCACTGTGTGTGTCCTTTCCTTGGCTCCCCGACTTCCCTCTGTATCAGTCCGTGTAGCTCATTCCAGGCATCTTCATCACACGTCTCGTTTCTTACAACTCAGTGATATTCCCTTATATTTATGTACCACAATTTGTTTAGCCATTCCCCAGTACATGAGCAATTACTTTGTTTCCAACTCTTAGCTTTCACAAAAAGTACAGCTATAAATATTTTGGAACATATGGGGACTGTTTTCCTTTATCTATGGCTTCCTTGGAGTATAAGCTCAGTATGGACATTTTTGTCCCTTTATTTGAATAATTCAAAATTGCTTTTCAAAATGGTTGTACCATTTCCTAGTTCCACCAACAATGTATTAGTGTGCTTATCCTTCCACAATACCTCCGACATTGAATGTTGCCATCTTTTGTTATATTTGCCAATTTGCCAGGTATGAGGTAAAGCTTCCAGGTTGTTTTGATTTGCATTTCTCTTATTATTAGTGATGTGGAGCAATTTTTTTCATGTGGTTGTGAATATTCTGCCATTCTTTCAAAAAATATTTATTCATATCCCGACTGTCTGTTGGTTTTATGGCTATTAGTTTATATAATATGTATCTATAAAATGTACATATGAATACACGTACACATATATTGTTTATGAATCATGGATGCCAAGCCTTTATCAAAGAAATATGACACAAAGATTTTTTTCCAATTCAACCGCTTCCTCTCTAATGCTCAATGCATTAAAGTTGTCTATGCAGAAACTTTTCGGGTTCAAGTTCCCTCTTCTGCTGTGGACACAGTCTAATGCTCCTTCACTTTCTTTACTTTAAGTCTTTGTTAGGGGCAGCTAGGTGGTGCAGTAGATAGAGCACTGGCCCTGGATTCAGGAGTACCTGCGTTCAAATCCGGCCTCAGATAATTGACACTTACTAGGTGTGTGACCCTGGGCAAGTCACTTAACCCCAATTACCTCACCAAAAAAAAAAAGTCTTTGTTTAAGGACGTACTGTTCCCCCTGCTCTCTTCCCCTCACCCCATCCCCTCTTTTCATTTAATATCCCCCATCCTCTCCTCCCTTTCAGATAGTCCTATTCCTTAGTTTTCAGTTTCATTCCTCTGCACCTCCTTCCAAAAAAGGACTTCCCCGAGTCTCTACATTATCCCATTCTCTAATTCAAAACTCCTATAATTATCTGTCTTTCTCTTGTCTCTGTCTTCTTCACGCTATCAAGGCTTCTAAGGTATCTATTCTAGTCTCTCCCCCAGGCACTCTCTGCCACTGCCTAAATCAATGCTTTTTCAATGTAAACATTAAAATACTATAGAAATTGGAGCAATGCCTAGTCTTACCTGATAACTTAATGAAAAATCACCTGGTGTTTCTGTAGCTGGGCAGGGATGCTCCTGAAAGTCTGCTCTGCTCGAGATTCCTAGGCATCTCTGCCTGGTCCCTTTCCCTTCAGAGTTTTTCCTCCAAACCCACCCTCCCAATGCTCTGCTTCCTCACCCTGGGATGCCCCATTTAAAGGGAATGTGGGGGGTAGAGGTCCTTCACTAATGGGGAACATAAGTCTCCTGAGCCTGCTCAGTGTTTCTAGAGCTTTCTGCTCTAGAAATTAACAATTAGGTGTTCACTAAGTGCTTAAAACCCAAGGGCAAAGGAGGAAGGGAGGAAGAGACTGGAGAAAATCCAGAGGCAGTATGGGACAGTGAACAGAAGGGGGCAAGAGGCCTGGGTTCCAGACCTCCCTCTGACACAGCCTCAGAGCCGACATTACAAATTCTAGCCCACGATCTCAATTGTAGCAGTGCAAGAAGCTTAGAGGTCCTGACTTCTGGTACCCACCACTTACTCATACATCTGACCTTGGGCAACTTATCTCTCCTCTCTGTGCCTCAGTTTCCTCCTCTGTAAAATGAGAGGGGTGGACTAAATGATCTCTAAGGTTTAAGGTCAGCTAGGTGGTGCCACAGTGCACAGAACCCTGGGCCTGGAGTCAGGAAGACTCATCTTTGTGAGTTTAGATCTGGCCTCAGACACTTACTAGCTGTGTGACCCTGGGCAAGTCACTTCACTGTCTTCCTCAGTTTCCTCATCTGTAAAATGAGGAGAATAGATTAAATGATCTCTAAGTTCCCTTTTATCCCTCCGTCTAGAAAGGAACTTAACAAAAGGGGTGGAGACAAAATCAGCTTGGAAACAATGACATTTTTGTTCTGTTTAGATTTAATCTGAAGAATATTCTGGTGTTCCAGTTCTGTGGTTCTTGATCTCTCTCTTTCTGCCTATCTCTTTCTCTCTTTCTCTTCCCCCCCCTTCCCCTCCCTCTGGGAAAAATAATGTATTCAGACACGATAATAGAGATGCAGTATGACCGAGTGGAGATAAAGCTGGGGTCTCAGAGTAAGAAAGACCTGGGTTCAAGTCCTGCCTGTGACACACACTGGTTGAATGACTTTGGGCAAGTCACATGCCCTCAGTGCCTTCAGAAAGCTCTCCAAAACAATCTTGTGTTGCAAAAGATGGGTTATCTTCATTGACAGGAGTTTCCTCAGCTGGAAGCAAATGTGGAGGCAAATGTCCTATTGCAATGAAATCCCAGGTCCAGTTTTGAAAATTGACTGTATTGGTTAATGCCATTGGACGAAGTATCCAAAGAATGGCCAGTAAGAGGACATGACCAGAGAAGGGAGAACTTAAGGGGTTCACCATGAGAGCTGATGGACCGTGGAAGGTGCTGTCTCAGGATGGGGTAGGCTCCCATCATGGGAGGTCTTCCCCTGTAAAGAGGGGGCTTGTTCAGGTTTGCCTTACTCCAGATGTCACTGGGGCCTCTTCCAATTATGGAATCTATGATCCAGAGTCTTTGGAGTTGGAGAGATCAGAATTGCTGAGCCTTAAAGGAAAAGGGATATTTAGAGAGGGGGAGAGGAGAGAGAAGGGGGAGAGTCCCCAGGGAGGGGAAGGAGAGGAGCAAAGGGGCAGAGTGGGGAAGACTCAGTGTATGTATGGGGAAACTGAGGCAATCAGCATGTCTGGAGCAGAGGGTAGGGACCAGCAGGAGGTGAGCCTGGAAGCACATCAAGTCATTGCATTTGAACACATTTCAGAAGTTCCTCTCGGAACCTGCTCTTCAGGTGTTTGGACTCTTTGCTCAATTTGTTCCTTCAATGCCTCATGGCCATGTGGTGGTGGCCCTGGCTCTTGAAGGCTCTGCCTCTGGATTCCAGGTCCTAAGAGACGCCATCAAGCTAGAGAGACCTTGAGTCTGTCTGGTAACCTCCTGGGTGCCTCTTGTTTCTTTCTTGTGGGAAAGATAGAGAGATGAAGATTAGGCACATATAACAACCACCACAATAAGCATTTAGATTACACTTTAAGGTTTGCAAAGTCCTTTGCAAACATAACAGTTGGGGAAACCAAGGCAGACAGAAATGAAGTGACTTGCCCTGGATTGAATAGCTAGAGGTTGGATTTGAACTCAAGTCTTCCTGACTCTAGCCCCAGAACTTTAACCTGATTAGATGGGCAGCATAGTTGTTAATGGTTTGGGGTTAATGTGACAGAAGGTCTACAGTAGAGTACCCCAGGGATCTGTACTTGACCTCTTGATGCTTGACATCTTAATCAATGGCATGGATTAAGGCAAAGATGGCAGGCCCATCAAATTTGCAGGTGACACTAAGTTAGGAGGGAAAGCTAAAAACCTGGATGACAGTCGGCAGCCAAATGGACCTTACCAGGTTAGATCTTTGGGCTGAGCTAGTAAGATGAAGTTCAATAGGAATAAATGTAAAGTTTTGCACTTGGTTTCAAAAATTCAATTCCACAATATAAGAAGGCAGAAGCCTGGACTGACAGCAGTTGTTCTGAAAAGGATATAGGGGGGCAGCTAGGTGGCGCAGTGGATAGAGCACCAACCCTGGAGTCAGGAGTACCTGAGTTCAAATCCGGCCTCAGAGACTTAACACTTACTAGCTGTGTGACCCTGGGCAAGTCACTTAACCCCAATTGCCTCACTAAAAAAAAAAAAGGATATGGGGGTCTTAGTGGATGGCAAGCTCCCTTGTCAGTAGAGTGGTGTGGCTGGCATAAACTCTAATGTGATCTTGGCCACATCTGGAGGGGCAGAGCCACCAGGGCTAGGGTGGCGATGGTCCTACTGGGTTCTGCCCTCATCTGGAGGCCTGAGTTTGGTTCTGGGAACCACGGACATGGAGAGTGTCCAGAGGAGGGCAACCAACATGGCAAAGGGCCTTAAGTTCATGATGTATGGCGATGGACTGAAGGAAGTGGCCACATTGAGCAGGCAGGACATGAGAGCTGCCCTCAGAGACATGAAAGGGTACCCCTGGAGGGGGATTAGTTTTGTCCTGGTGGCCCTGGAGGGCAGAACCAGCAACAATGAATAGAAAGGACTGTGGAGGCAAATGTAGTTCAGAGGTAGGAAAAATACTTCCTACCGAGGAGAGGTGGGGGTTTCCCCCTAGAGACTAGATAACCCCTTGGCAGGTGTGTCATAGATGGATTTCCTTCATGTATGCATTGGACAAGACAAGGCAGCTAGATAGATACAGTGCTGAACCTGGAGTCAGGAAGACTTGAGTTCAAATCCAGCCTCAGAAGCACACTTGTTGCTTCTTGTTGGGCAAGTCACTTTCTCAGCCTCAGCTTCTCCTCCCACAAATGGAAGTGAGCACCTACTTCACAGGGTTCTCATGAGGATCCAATAAGATGGTGTGTGTAAAGAGCTTTGAACACTTTAAAGTACTGTATGAATGCCTCTCATTATGACTGTGCCCACTGAAGCCCTTTCCAGCTTCCAGATCCTGGAGTTCTGTTGCCTGAAGACCAGAGACTTGTTGTGAAGCTCAGCAGATCTCAGACTAGAGGGGCTAAGTGGGGGTGAAACCATGGCCAGGACCTGTGTCCCAATCCTGGCTCTGACCCTTACCATGTATGTATGTGACCAAGTCACTGCCTTCTCTGGTCGTCAGTTTCCTCCTTCAGAAAATGGGAGGTCTGGACTCAACTCATAGTACTTTCTGCTTGTAAATCTCTGATCTCTGGTAGCCTGGGACCTTCAGAAACTGAGGAGGCTTGGGTTCATCTGTGTGTTTTTCAATACTTGGTTGGGTTTGTGATTCAGCAAAAGTCAGGGGTTCGAGCCGTCCCTTAGAGACAGAGACCCAACCACATCGGGGCGGGGGCCTAGGGGGCAGAGGGGAAGAGCAGGGCCCAGGCCTAGGAGGAACAAGGCAAGGGTCTCCGGGCCTCGATGAGACAGGCTCCTTCTCCCCACAGAAATCCGCGAGGCCTTCAAAGTATTCGACAGAGATGGTAATGGGTTCATCTCCAAGCAGGAACTGGGCACCGCCATGCGCTCCCTGGGTTACATGCCCAACGAGGTGGAACTGGAGGTCATCATTCAACGGCTGGACATGGACGGTAACGCCCCTCCCCGGAGCCTCATCGCCCAGCCTGCCCCCCCCCACTGCCCCCAAGGAGGTGGAGCCTTCCGGTCCTCCCAATGACATTCCCCTCTTTCTCTCTCTGCTTCTCAGTGGAAAAAGCACCAGCTGTGGGGCCAGGAGACAGAGCCTTGCTCTGAGCCCACTATCAGTATGACCCTGGGCCAGTCACTTCTGCTTTTCTCATTATTACCCACCAACTTTCCCTCCACCTCTTTCCCTTTCCATTTGTCCCTCTTAGTAGCCCTTCCCCCTCCAGTGTTCTCCCCTCCATCCTCACCTCATCACCGTCCTGGCCCCAGCCCTGGATGTCCTTGTCCCCTCCAGACCTCCTTCCAGGAAGACCTAGGAATACTGGGAAATATTCCCCCAACACCAGTCCCAGGCTGGTCCTCTGAGGAAAAGGGCTAGGCTGGGGAGGGGGCTGTGGCTCCACCTTATTTCTCTCCTCCTCCTCAGCCTGCCTTTGTCTTCAATGAACAAGGGTGGACCTTTGAGTTTCCCTCTGCCCCACCCCAGTGTCCCAAACAATGTGTGGCCTTGGATAAATCATTTCCCTCACTGGTAAAATGAAGCCCTTGCCCCAGATGACCCCTCCCCCTCAAGGTTCCTTCTTGTGTTCAATCCTCTGATCCTTTGCTCTTAGAAGAGATGGCTCTGGGCAGGGCATCAGGATGGCTGGGGCTGAACACCAGCTCAGACACTTAACCATCCCTGGGCTTTACTTTGCTCCTCTGTTAAAAACTTCTCCCTGCCCATCTCAGTGGGATGTTCTGAGGGTCACCAAGAACTCCTGGGTTCAAATCCCAGCTCTGCTTCTTACTAGCTGTGTGACCTTGGGCAAGTCTCTGGGCCTTAGTTTAGATTTATATGTGAAATGAAGGAGGTTGGAAGAACAAGCTTGCAGCATCCACCTCGGCTGAGCTGCTGTAACCACAGTCATAACAATGGCTCCTATTTCTGGAGGCCCAGAGGGTGTGTGTGTGTGTGTGAGAGAGAGAGAGAGAGAGAGACAAAGAGACAGAGACAGAGACAGAGAGACAGAGAGAATGACTATCCCTATTTCACAGATGAAAAACCCAGATCTCCTAACTTGAGTCTGTAGTTCCTTCCGTTGCATGGAAGACCAAAGTGGGGAAACTGAAGCTCAGAGAGGTCAAAGAGTGCCAGCAGCCAGGATACACCATGTTGTGGCTTACAAAGCTCGACATCTTCCCTGTCTCCTTGGCTCCTCTCAAGTGGCCCCATGAGGGAAGGTAGGCGAATGCAACTCTCCCTGTTTTGCAGATGAGGGGACTGAGGCACCAAGAGGTTCATTACAATAACTTGTATTTGTCTATTTGTTTATGACTCACAAAGTGTTTCATCTCACCTGATCCTCATAACTCTGTGTGAAGAAGTGAGGAATTTTTTGTTTTGTTTTGGTTTTTTTGGCAGGGCAGTGAGGGTTAAGTGACTTGCCCAGGGTCACACCGCTAGTAAGTGTCAAGTGTCTGAAGCTGGATTTGAACTCAGGTCCTCCTGACTCCAGGGCTGGTGCTTTATCCACTGCAGCACCACCTAGCTGCCCCCATGTGAGGATATTTTCATCTTCATTTTACAGATGAAGAAACCGAGGCTCAGTTCTGCTTGTACAAAATGTTTCTCACCAGGTGGCTCGGGCTGTTGTTGTGTCTCTGGGGTGGCAGGTGGTCAATGGCTGACCCCAGATGACCCGGCATACCCCGGCCCTCTGTTTGGACACAGAGCCCAGCCTTTGGCCTGTCTGCCAATTCCATCCACTGTTCTCTATTGCTCCC